>NC_041741.1:45451044-45754074 GCF_004115215.2 Ornithorhynchus anatinus
CTCACCTTCCTTGCCGGGGTGCGGCTCGGCGGGCTCCCACTCGCCGGGGGCCTGCAGGGCCTCCCGGGCCGCCGGCTCCTTCAAGAAGAATTCCCGGCGCCGGCTGCGGCTCTCCAGGCTGGGCCCACGGGGCGGGAACTTCTTGCGGGACAGCCGCAGGTACTTCTGGGACTTGCGCTGCTTTCTCAACGGGAAGGGCAGGGCCGGCCCCACTCCGCTCTTCTCTGGGGCCAGCTCGGCCGGGCCCGCCTTCCCCGCCCCGCCGCCGCCCCCGCCTCCGCCGCCGCCGCCAAACTGCCGCGACAGGGAGAAGCAGAGCTTCTCCTTCCCCTTGACCTTGTGGGCGCTGCGCAGGTCCATGCTGTACAGCCTCTGCAGCGGGGAGAGGAGGGAAGGGGGCGGACACGACCGGTGGGGGTCAGTGTCACCGTAGGGTTCCTTCTTGCCAGCCCCCCAATCTCCCCTAGACTGGAAGCTCGTCGTGGGCAGGGAATGTGTTTACGGTTATACTGTACTCTCCCAAGGGCTCAGTACAGTGCTTTGCACACGGTAAGCGCTCAATAAATATGAACGCAGAGCTCTAGGATCTCCAAGGGGAAGAGGGAGGGGAGAGGTGGGCCGGTCCTGGCCGGGGGAGGGGAGGAGATCTCGACCCCTGTACAACCGGAGAGCCACGGCGGTGGCAGGAGATCTCTGGGGTGAGATCTCCAGGATCGGGGACGGGGTAGAGAGGGCACTGCCAGGGCCGAGGGGCAAACCGTTACCTGCAGCAGGAGACGCTTGGGCTTGGGCCCCCTCTTCCTATACCCGGAGGCCCGATCTCGCTCTTCTCTGAGGAACCGAGTAGGTGGGAAGAGAAAGAGGAAATGCCGGTTACGACTGAGGGCCAAGCATCCCTCTGGACAGAACCCCCTGGCTGGGGCGGGGGGCGGCCCGCTCGCCTTCCCCCCCGCCTAGAGGTTCAGAGGAGGGAGAGGAACCGGTCGGCCCCCGCAACGAGGAGCTGCGGCCCCACCTCTTCCTGGGAGGGGGGCGTGAGGGGAAGGCGCTGCTTTGGCGGCTGCCCTCTGGGGTCACGCCGGGGCTGACTGACTGGCTGAGACTGCAGGCCCTCGGCCCGGATGTCTGGGTTTGGATCAGGCTGGGCTCTTGGCTCAGGCCCCGGCTGGAGGAATGAGAGAATTGTTGGGGGGCGGGGGGCACCACACCCCCGTCACGCACTCAAGGGGGAAACCCCGAGAGACGGGGTCTGCGACACGACGGTGACCCGTCGGGCCCCGAGACCGGACCAAGGAAAACCACAGCGTTCCCGGCCGCCCGGCATCCGGCTACACTGGATACGTCAGCTGTGTGACTTTGGGCAAGTCACTTAAATTCTTGGTGCCTCAGTTACCTCATCTGTAAAATGGGGATTAAGACTGTGAGCCCCACGTGGGACAACCTGATTCCCGTGTCTACCCCAGCGCTTAGAACAGTGCTCGGCACATAGTAAGCGCTTAGCAAATACCAACATTACTATACGCCGAGCGGCAGGAAAGACGCCGTAGGCCGGAAGGTTGTGGCCTCCTCGGCACTCTCTGTTCCCGTTCTGGAACTTCTGTCTGGGGCTCAGTCAGGCCAGGATCCCCCAAAACCGCCCTCTGCCACCGGCGGACACCAGCTGCCTGGCCCGACGGCACTCCCGGTCGGAAGCGGAGCCCCCAGTGTCCTCCCCGAGAACGGCGGAGGGTGCCGGCCGGGTCGCCGGGAGAGGCTGACCCTTCCCGGGTGTAGACTACGTGTGCCCCTTCGGAAACCACGGGGCTGGCTTGGGTGGACGTACCTGGTGGGGTGGCATTGCCCAGGAGGCTCAGCATCAAGCTGGCCTGAGCTCTGGCAGTCACACTCACTCTACCGGGTGCCCGGGGCAGCTCTAACCTCACTCTGTGGGAAACAAAGGATGGGGTCCTGCCCGATCAAGCGCCCTGCCCACCCCGCCCCGTAACTCAAGTGGTGGCTCTCTGGACCCAAGGCGGGCCCGTCCTCTGGCTTTCTCAACAGCGCGCGGTTCCCGCTTTCACAGAACTCCGGTCTTGATTCTGGCACAGAGAAGCAGCATGGTCCAGTGGATAGAGCAAGGGCCTATGTGTCAGAAGGACCTGGGTTCTAATCCCAGCTTTGCCACGTATCTGTTGTACAACCTTGGGCAAGTCATCACTTCTCTGTGCCTCGGTTCCCTCACCTGTAAAATGGGATTAAGATTATGGGGCCCATGTGGGATGGACTGTGACCATCCTGATTTCCTTGTATCTACCCCAGGGCTCGGAACAGTGCTTGGCACATAGTAAGCGACTGACAAGTACCGTGATGATGATTATTTTTATTCTCTTTCCCTTCTCCGGCACCTTTCTCCATGCTCTGTCCTGGGCCTGGAATTCCCTGTGATGGGGCTCGGCCCCATCCAGGAGGAGCTTGTGGACAAGGGAAGGGGCCCTTCACTCCTCCGTGGAGAGGCTGGGAAGGGAAAGCAGGGGAACCGTCGTGGGCAGGAATGTCTCCGTTTGTTATTATATTGTACCCTCCCAAGCGCTTAGTACAGTGCTTTGCACACAGTAAGAGCTCCATGTGAATGAAGGAATGATCCTTTGTAAAAGAAAGCAGAAAGAGACACGATTGGCATCTGAACCTCCAGAGAATTTAGGGTGGGAAGGCAGGATCTCCCTGTGGGAACTGCAAGGACTGGGCCGCGGCAAGGGTGGAGGCGAAGATGACAGACCTGGACGTCTGAACTTCAAGGGGCAGTCTCTCAGGCTCCGGCCCGTCCGACAGCCTTTGCTGCCCGACTGCTGGGGATGAGCTGTGGAGCTGCCTGTGTTTTAGATTTATTCCTCCCCGTGCTAGGAAACTCTTCTGCACTTAGACTGTAAGCCCCTGGAGGACAGGGGTCCGGTCTACCAACTCTTCCGTCTTCTCCCAAATGCTCAGTACAGTGCTCTGCACCCAGGAAGAGCTCGCTAAATACCGTCGACCGATTTTCTTGGCTTCCAAGGACCCAGAAGGTCTTAAAACTCAGGAGGCCGATTTCTCTACCGCACGACGCTCTCTACGCCCAAGCCACCCCATCTGGGGGCGGTCTCCGGCTTCACCGTGACTGGTGTGGCACCTGCCCGGAGACCCCTGAGAGACACAGATGGGGTGAGGTGCCCGCATCCAGGCACCTGGTCAGAGATGGAACTGGGGCCCTTCTCATTTGCCCACCCTGTAGGAGAGGAAGACAGCCTGTCCTAACCACTCTTGGAGGGAGGGAGGGGAGCCCGGCAACCCCCGCCCCAAAAGTGTCCACACGGAAAGGGGCTCCTTACTTCTCCTCATAGGCCATGACAAGGCGGGGGTCCAGGATGTGCTCTTCCGGCTCCCACGTGCTGTACCTGGGGAGAGAAACAAGAGGTCACCACCCATCTTCGTTTCCAGCGGTCAGTGCTCCTGCCGCTCGGTGCCCGGAAGGACCGACTTTGGAGATGCTCAGGCCACTCTGGTAGCACGTTTCTCACCTAAACATCAGCTGCCAACTCCTCCCTTCGAAGCCTTATTGAAATCCCATCTCCTCCAAGAGGCCTTCCCCAATTAAGCCCTCCATTTCCTCTTCTCCCGCTCCCTTCTGCGTCATCCTTGTACTGAGTTTTGCCCCTTTTTCTCACCCCTCCCTCAGCCCCACAGCACTTTTAATAATAGTAATTATGGTACTTAAGTGCTTACTATGTGCCAAACACTGTTCAAAGCACTGGGGTAGATACAAGGAAATCAGGTTGTCCCACCTGGGGCTCATTCTCCATCTCCATTTCATTCATTCATTCAATCGTATTTATTGAGCGCTTACTATGTGCAGAGCACTGTACTAAGCGCTTGGAATGGTCAATTTGGCAACAGATAGCGACAATCCCTGCCCAATGACTGGCTCACAGTCTAAATGGGGGTAACTGCCCCGCAGTTATAGATGAGGTAAATGAGGCACAGAGAAGTGAAGTGGCTTGCCCAAGGTCCACAGCAGACAAGTGGCAGAGCCGAAATTCAAACCCACATCCTCTGACTCCCAAGCCACTAAGCCACGCTTATGTCTATAACCGTAATTTATTTATATCAACATTTGTCTCTCACTCTAGTCTGTAAGCTCTCTGTGGACAGGGAACATCTCTAACGACTCTGTCCTACTGTACTCTCCCAAGCGCTTAGTACAGTGCTCTGCACACAGCAAGCGCTCAAAAAAGACCATTGACTGATTCTTCCCTTCCTCCTTCCTCCAGTCTCTAAATTATGTTAGGGTCTAGACTGTAAGCTCAGAGGTTAAATCCTTTGAACCTTCTGGTAATCCTTTGAACCTTCTGGTAATTAGAGAGCCACTTCATCCCCATTTGACAGATGAGGTGAGTGAGGCACAGAGAAGTGAAGACTTGTGAGCCCCATGTGGGACAGGGTTTGTGTCCAACTGGATTTTTTCATATCCACCTCCAGTGCTCAGAATAGTGCCTGGCACATGAGCACTTAAATACCACTATTATTATTAATAAAGAGCAGGGTGGGGGATGTAGCTTTAATACCAGCTGGGAGTATGTGTGTGTGCGATTTGGGGAGGAAGGGGAGACAGGAATGGTAGGAAGAGTCAGAGATAATCAAGAATCTGACTCTGTATTACGCTGAATTGTATTCAGTGTTCTGCACACAGTAAGTGCTTGAATACCATGGATGATGATGATATTGTAACAGGCAATGGATGCGGAGATGGGGTGGGAGGGAGGATAGCTGCTGCAGAGCACAAATTAGTTCAGTCTTCCCGTTCTATACATATCTATATATATGTCATATATATACAGATATATATATATATATATATATACACACGCATACATATATCTATATATTTCTTTTTATTGGAACTCAAGTGCTTATTATGCACTGGGTACTTTACTAGGCGCTGGGGTAGATACAGGATAATCAGGATGGACCCAAGTCCCTGCCCCGCATGGGGCTCAAAGTTCCTGTTGGAGGCAAAAACCGGAGACATGAGCAACCCTAGGAGAGGGCAAGAGATGAGATGGAAAGCAATAAGGTTTAGTTGCCATTGTTTTTACGAGATGTTCTTCCCCTCGACTCTATTTACTGCCATTGTTCTTGTATGTCTGTCTCCCCCCATTAGACTGTAAGCCCGTCAAACGGCAGGGACTGTCTCTATCTGTTGCCGACTTGTTCATTCCAAGCGCTTAGTACAGTGCTCTGCACATAGTAAGCGCTCAATAAATACTATTGAATGAATGATTGAATGAGAGGAAGCGCGGAGAGTCTGTTGTGTAAAGGAATCACGGGAGTGATGTCAGTTAGAAGCAAACAGCAGCACGACCTAGTAGAAAGGGCCTGGGAGTCATTGGACTTGGCTTTACTTATCTGCTGTGTGACCTTGGGCAAGTCACAACTCCCCAGGGTCTCAGTTCCCTTATCTACAATATGGGGATTCAATCGATGCCTGTTCTCCTTCCTGCTTAGACTATGAGCTCCTGATGATTCATCATGTTGGTATTTGTAAAGCGCTTACTATGTGCAGAGCACTGTTCTAAGCGCTGGGGTAGACACAGGGGAATCAGGTCGTCCCACGTGGGGCTCACAGTCTTAATCCCCGCTCAAAGTCTTAATCCCCATTTTACAGATGAGGTAACTGAGGCACAGAGAAGTTAAGTGACTTGCCCAAAGTCACACAGCTGACAAATGGCAGAGCTGGGAATCCAACTCATGACCTCTAACTCCAAAGCCCATGCTCTTTCCCCTGAGCCACGCTGATGATTCTGTGCACTTAACAAGTACCGTAATTCTTGAGGAGACTCAAAGAGAGTTCTTGAATCTGAATGGCTTTTTCTCACTAAGGTGCTATTATCCTTTGCTTGGGTAGAGCAGTCAAGCCCTTTCTTTAGCTTGATTTTCCATTTCCTGTCCAGCTCCACATCTTCACAGCAGCAGCCCCTCTAGATTGTACACTCACTGCAGGCAGGGAACCTGTCTACCAACTCTGTTGTATCGTCCTCTCCCAATCACTCAGTAGAGTGCTCCGCACACAGTAAACGCTCAGTAAACACCACTGATCGAGCTACTGCACATCAACCCCTCGCCAGCTTTAGGAGAATCCGGTTACACTGAGGGTGAAAGCCATTTTGAGGCCCACACTAAGCTGATGACACCCTTTGAAACCACCCCAGTTTCTACTTGTTCTAGCACTCAGGGCCTTATTAGTAAGGGGAGACTTGGCCTTTCAGTGTTTTGAAAGACAGAGGGTAAGGCGAGTGGGGATGGATGGAGGGGTTGGGGTGGTCTGGACCACCATGAAAACCATCTAAGCTTGGAGCCCCTTTAATAATAATAATAATAGTAATGATAATAATGATAATGTTGGTATTTGTTAAGCGCTTATTATGTGCACAGCACTGTTCTAAGTGCTGGGGTGGATACTGAGTCATCAGGTTGTCCCACGTGAGGCTTACAGTCTTCATCCCCATTTTACAGATGAGGGAACTGAGGCACAGAGAAGTTAAGTGACTTGCCCACAGTCACACAGCTAACAAGTGGCAGAGGCTGGATTCGAACCCATGACCTCTGACTCCCAAGTCCATACTCTTTCCACTGAGCCACGCTTTAGAACAGGGTGCTACCAGTAATTTATCTTCAGGACGAAAAAAGGTTCAGTTGGGACCCGGGGCCAACAGGTGTCCCAAGGGGAAGGGGAGGGAGAGAAGAGCCTCAGTGCTTGCTTTAGGGTTTAACACATAGTGAGCACTTTATTAATAATAATAATAATAATGTTGGCATTTGTTAAGTACTTATTATGTGCAGAGCACTGTTCTAAGCACTGGGGTAGATGCAGGGTAATCAGATTGTCCCACATGAGGCTCACAGTCTTAATCCCCATTTTACAGATGAGGTAACTGAGGCACAGAGAAGTTAAGTGACTTGCCCACAGTCACACTTCACAAATACCACAATTATTCTGATTTTAAAAAGGAGCCCCAGGAAGAGGAGTAAAAGATGCTAGTAGAGCTCTGGGCCTTAGGAAGGCAAGTGGGGGTTGGGGAGGGGGTGTGGGTGTGGCCTGGGGCCCAGAGGTTCTCAGAGGACCCCCGAGGTTCCAGGGAGGCTCTGATAATAGTGATGATGATGCTTGTTAAGCGCTTACTATGTGCCAGGCACTGTACTAAGCGCTGGGGTGGACACAAGCAAATCAAGTCCCATCCCATGTGGGGCTCACTGGCTCAATCCCCGTTTTACAGATGAGGTAACTGAGGCACAGAGAAGTGGAGTGACTTGCCCAGGTCACGGAGCAGACAAGTGGCGGAACCATGACCTTTCTGACTCCCAGGCCTGCGCTCTACCCACTAGGCCTTGGTACTTCTTCTAGATAGTTCTAGATAGCTTCCTCTTCCCACCTGCAGGGCAGGGAGGGATGAAGCAGACAGGAATGAGTCATGATGCACCAATCCGCGATGAACTGACCGGACCGGACCGCCTCTCCACCCTTTGCTTTCTTCCCCTCTTCTGCTCCCAAACCTGTCCGGGGCTCAATGCGTGATGCCAGATGTAGAGGGAGGTCCCTCTGGGCTGCTCTGTCTTTTAATCTGACACAGACCCCCACAGAGCCTATACAGCCGTCCATCCCCTCGCCCCCTCCTACCTCACCTCGCTACTCTACTGCAACCCAGCCCGCACACTTCCCTCCTCTAATGCCAACCTTCTCACTGCACCTCCGTCTATCTCGCCGCCGACCACTTGCCCGCGTCCTGCCTCTGACCTAGAAGTCCCTCCCTCCTCATATCCGACAGATGACAATTCTCCCCCACTTCAAAGCCTTACTGAAGGCATGTCTCCTCCAAGAGGCCTTCCCTAAACCCTCTCTTCCTTTCCTTCAACTCCCTTCTGCGTCACCCTGCCTTGCTCCCTTTATTCATCCCCCTTCCCAGCCCCAGAGCACTTGTGCCCAAATCTACCATTTATTTATATTAATGTCTCCCCCTCTAGATTGTGAGGTCGCTGTGGGCAGGAAATTTATCTGTAATAGTAATCTCCGCCTTCTAGACGGCAAGTAATCTGTAATAGTGTGTTTAGTAATCTCCCCCTTCTAGACCGTTAGCTCATGTGGGCTAGGAACATGTCTATTTTACTGTCGTATTGTACTCTCCCGAGAGCTTAGCACGGTGTTCTGCACATAGTAAACACTCAATAAATACAATTGAATGAATAGATACAGTGCTCTGCACACAGTCTGGGCTCAAATATAAGCGATCGATCGACTGATTGACAGGGGCATACAGAGCAGGCCTGGAGCTGCTGCGTTTGTTTTGGGGGGAGAGGGGAGGCGAGGAGGGAGCATGCTGGATTCTTGATCTTCCCTCCAGAGCTCCCCTGCTGCATTGCACGGGGCTGGGCTGCAGCCCTGGCAGAGGCAAACCCTGCCTGCTCGGCTGGGGCCTCGCGCCACCAGAACGGATGTAAAGAACGTATGTACGCAACGTATGTAAACGTGCAGAGCTGCTCCGGCCTGTGTGCGCGTACACTCTGTGGAAAGAACCGGGGATGGGAAAGGAGGGGAGGTGATGAGAGGAGAAAAGGCGGGGAAGGGGGGGTGTGGGGGGAGGAATCGAGAGGAGAGAGGCTGAGCGAACTCTGGAAAACAGAAGGCCACGTGACCTTGCTTTCCCCTCCCCCGCTTCGCTGGCTCAAAGGAAGTTGTAAACAAGCTTGTAGCTGACTGGAAGCCATAACCCTTAGCTCTGCTGGCTCCAAGTGCCCAGGCGGCGGGGGTGGGGGGGCAGGAGGCGGGCATTTGGAGAAAGCGCACTTTGAACAGAAGCTGGGGTGGTGTGGTGGTGGTCAAAGGACAGTGGCACGGGGTGGGGTGGGGGGGAGGGTCTCCTGGGCTGGACTGGGAGGTGAGGAGAGATGCAAGGGCAGAAGCAGGGGAGAGAAAAGAGGGAGAGCGGGCTGAAGGCACATACGGCTGGTGGCGGGGGGCGGTCTGTCGCCCTGGCACCCCCACCCCCTACTGCACCCGCACAAATCTCCGGGAGCACGTTGACCTGACTCCCTTTCATCCTAAGAGCCAGAACTGCAGCCCATGGGATTCTGATCCCTGAGGTGAGAAGATCTGATCAGTAAGAACATGTTCCCTGCACAGGGGCAAGGGGGAGGGAAGGAGAGAGGGAGGGAGGGAAGGGGCCTGCCAACTCTCCTTTTTTCTGTACTTTATTCTCCTCTCCCCTCCAGATGAAGCACCCCACAGAGTCATACTGGGGAGCAGAGCATAGCAACCCCCCTCTCCCCATGCCCAGGGCACAGCCCCCATCCTGGCTGCAGAGACGCAAACCTTCCTGCAAAGGCTAGGGAAAAGAGGGAAGACCTGGGTTCTAATCCCAGCTCCGCCACTTGCCTGTGAGTGAGACCTTGGGCAATTCCCTTCTCTGTGCCTCAGTTGTCTCTATCACCTTGGCCCCCCACCTCACTGCACTACTCTACTACAACCCAGCCGGCACACTTGGCTAACCTCCTCACTGTACTTCGATCTCGTCTATCTGGCCGACGACCTCTTGCCCACGTCCTGCCTCTGGCCTGGAACGCCCTCCCGCCTCACAACCACCAATTACTCTCCCCACCTTCTAAGCAGCGTGGCTCAGTGGAAAGGGCCCGGGCTTGGGAGTCAGAGGTCATGGGTTCTAATCCCAGCTCCGCCACTTACCAGCAAGTCACTTCACTTCTCTGTGCCTCAGTTACCTCATCTGTAAAATGAGGATTAAGACTGTGAGCCCCACGTGGGACAACCTGATTAGCTTGTACCTATCCCGGTGCTTAGAACAGTGCTTGGTACATAGTAAGCACTTAAAACATACCATTATTATTATTATTATAAACCTTATTGAAAGCACAACTCCTCCAAGAGGACTTCCCTGACTAAGCCCTCCTTTCCTCTTCTCCCACTCCCTCTGCATCACCCTGATTTGCTCCCTCTATTCAGTTCCCTCCCAGCTCCACAGCACTTATGTACGTAGTTGTAATTTATATTGTAATGTTTGTCTCTCCCTCTAGATTGTAAACTATTGTAGACATGGAATGTATCAGCTTACCGTTATACTGTACTCCCCCAAGCACTTAGTACAGTGCTCTGCACACAGTAAGTGCTTAATACAATTGAATGAGCTGCAAAATGGGGATTCGATACCTGTTCTCCCTCCTACTTAGACTGTTAGTCTCTTGCGGGTCAGAGACTGTGTCTGACCTAATTAACTTGTACCTACCCTCTTGCTAAGAACAGTGTTTGACCCTATAATATGCATTTAGCAAATACCATAATTTTATTTATTTCAATACCTGTTTTCCCTCCTAGACTGTAAGCCTCAGTCCTTACCTAAGGGACTGTGGTCAGGGACTGTGTCCAACCTAATTAATTGTACCTACCCTAGCATCTAGAAGAGTGTTTTACCCATAATAAGAGCTTAACAAATACCATAAAAGAGTTTTCAAATCCCTGTTCTCCCTCTTAGACCGTGAGCCTCATTTGGATCATGGACTGTGTCCAACCTAATTAAGTTGTACCTATCCTAGTGCTTAGAACAGTGTCTGACGCATAGTAATCGTTTAATACCATTAAAAAAAATTGAAGTCCCTGTTGATCCTCCTACTTAGTGCTTGGCACATAGTAAGCACTTTACAAATACCATGATTATTATTTTTATTACTTAGATTGTGAGCCCAATGTGGATAGGGGCTGTATTGCAGTCTAACTTCTATTTACCCCTGTGCTTAGCACAATGTTCGAAACATGAGAGCTTACCAAATACCGTTAAAAAAAAAGGCCATCCATTACCTATATCCAAACCAGAGCCAGACATATGGTAAGCACCTAACAAATAGCATGATTATTATTATTACCACTCAGAAATCTTTGTTCAGCCTCTCCTGCTGGCCTTCTTCTCCCACACTCTTAGCAGGCAGATGAGGGCAGAGGAAATCCAAGCGAAGACTGTTCCCACCGAAAAAGAAACGTGGGGGGAGTTGGCCCGAGGGACGGTGGCCTTCCCGCTGGAGACCCCGTCCCCATGCCCACCTGGAGTCGGCCCGAGGCTCCCGCCCAACCCTTTAGAAGCCCATAAACCCCGTGTGGGACAACCTCATTAAACTGTATCCACCGAGGAGCTTAGGACAGTCCTTGACACAGAGAAAACGCTTCACAGATATCATAATAGTAAGAGTAGGGGGGCAGGAGAAGGGTGGCATTCCCTGGGAACAGAGAATTGAAGCCGGAAGATAAACGGAGTTGGGGGGCAGCCCTCGATCACCTCAGAGGAGACTTAAAAGAGTTTGGAACACATGCTCCTTATCCAAGGGTCGCTCATCCACTACCAGGGCTCCAGTCACCTCCAAGGCAGCTCCTGGCGGAAGGATCACCAGCCAGAAGCTGGGCACTCTGAGGTCCTTGGCTGCACCCTCCAGGGCCTACAGAGATGATGATGATGATGATAATAATAATGATAAAATAGTATCATCAAGCACTTATGAGCCAAGCACTGTTCTAAGCGCTGCAGTACATACAGGCTAATCAGGTTGGACACAAACCCTGTCCCACATGGGCTCATAGGTTAAGTAGGAGGGAGTGGGATTTAATCCCCATTTTACTTATGGGGTAACAGGCAGAGAAGTGAATATAATTATAATAATAATGATAATAATAATAACTGTGGCATTTGTTAAACATTTACTGTGTGCCAGGCACTGTACTAAGTGCTGGGGTGGATACAAGCAAATCAGGTTGGACACAGTCCCTGTCCCAAACGGGGCTCTCACTCTTAACCTCCATTTTCCAGATGAGGTAGCTGAGGCCCAGAGAAGCTAAGTAACTTCCCCAGGGTCACACAGCAGACATGAGGCAGAGCTGGAATTAGAACCCAGGTCCTCTTACTCCCAGGCCCGTGCTCTTTCCACTAGGCCACGCTGGAGGATGAGCTTGGTGGAAAAATGCAAGGTCCTCCACCACTCTGCACAAAAGGGGAGGGAAGGCTGGAGAATCCGACCAATCGGGGGAGCTGAAACAGCCGAGTACATCACACTCACCTCGGGAGCAGCAGACTCTGCTGGCTCCGCCCCCGTGTTGTGCAGCTGTCAAAGCAGAGACCTGTGTGACTAGGTTTCTGGTCCCCTCGGGAAACTGAGGGAGGAGGAGGCTGAACTTAGATCTGGGGGCTGGGGTGGCGGGGCAGGGCTGGGGCCTACAACCTGGTGATGCCAATCAGGGTGATCCAGCCCCCTCCTCCTCCTCACCTTCGAGGGAGCCTGCACTGAGAGGAGCTGAGCCCGTGAGCTCACTGGTCTAAGACTGTACGAACCAGAAATTCCTCACAGCACTTGGTACCTATCCATATTTTACTCATGGTAACGTCCGACTCCCCCTCTAGATTGTAAATTCCTTGGAGGCAGAGAACGTTTCTACCAGCTCTGTTACACTGTACTCTAACAAGTTGATAGTACAGTCCTCTGCAGGCAGTAAGCGCTCAATAAATACCACTGGTGGGTTTGCCCCGAATCATAGGCAGACATGATTATTTCAGCTCCCCCTCAGGGTGCAGAAGACTGGGGTAAGCCCTGTCCTCTTAAGACAGCCCCTCTCCCCAATCTCGTCTCCCCTCCTCCTCCAACCCCAGTGTCCCAAATCCAGCAGCAGAACGGATCGTCACAGCAGCTGCAGGAATTGTTGTTTGTGGCTCTCAGGGCTTGACCGGGGTCCGGACGTTTGGGGTCTCGGCCAGTATCCCAGGGAGGCTGCCAATGTACTGCAGTTGGCTAGGAGAGATCTGACAGGCTCGTGTTAAACATGGAGATGCAGACTAGTGGCCGCGGTGCACCTGTTGCCGTGGGAAGCATCAATGGCCACAAGCAACGAGAGCCCAAAGATCCACTCGGCCAAAGGGACCACTAGTTGAGGACCTACTCGGCTTGCAATAGGACCACCATTTTAGTGGGGGTGGGGGAATGGGTCTATACAGAAAGCCAGGCGAGTGATGCAGCATGATGAAGGGGCCACTCCCCGAGCTTCTCCAAGTTTGACAAATGAGGTGAAGCCAACAGATGGATGGATACAGTTGGGGAGTGGGAGGAAGGTGGAAGAGGGGGTGAGAATGGGGGTCGGGCATGGGAAATTGTCCGGGTTTTGCTTCGAGAAAAAACATAAAATAGGTCTTACTTTGGGGGCCATCCTTTCCACTTGACCAGGTATTCCACTTTCCCCTAGGAAGGAAGAGCAAGAGAAATAGAGAGAGAGAGAGAAAGAGAGAAGAGAGAGAAAGAAAGAAGAGAGCACCAAGAGATAAGTCCTACGTTAGAGTGAAACCAAACCAAGACCCACCCACAACACCTCACCAATGGGCATAAGGGGACATCATTATTCATGCCACTCTAGCAACCCTCAGGGTAGAAAGATCATCTCTCTCACACAGACACACACACACACACACACACACACACACACACACACGTCTTCCCCCCAAACCTTATGCCAACCACTTGAGGTACACCCATAACCCTGAAGTACCTTCAACTCAGCCAATTCGCCAACAAGATGCTCACAAGGATTCCCTTTACTGAAGGCTCAAGAACCCTACCACTCTTCATCATCAATGGCATTTAGCGAGCACTTACTATGTGCAGAGCACTGAACTAAGCGCCTGGGAGAAGACAATCAACATAGTTGATAGACACGTTCCCCGCTCACAATTAGTTTATAATCTAGAGGGCCCAAGTAGTGAAGAAGTGAGCCAGAGGAAGACCAGGCAGTCTTTCAAAAACCAAGCCAGAAGTGGGAGGCAACAGAGCCCACTCCAGGCGTTCAGTACTTTCAAAGTTATTTCTCTGTCAGAAAGAAACGGAAACGTTAGAGGGCTCGATGATGGGACAGAGCAGCAGGTCCAGAGAGGAGTTTGCCCCATCCTCATTCTCAGGAGGATCCTGCCCTCCTCTGACTACATCTGGGCCTATGGATTTGAGGGGCATGGAGCTAGGAGGTGGCTGGAGGTCTGAGGTCTGGAACCAAATAGCCACCGTTCATTCTAAGCTCGTTGTGGACAGGGAATGTGTCTGTTTATTGTTATATTGTACTCTCCCAAGTGCTTAGTACAGTGCTTTGCACACAGTAAGCGCTCAGTAAGTAGGATTGAATAAATGAATGCCAAGCGAGTGGCTTACCAGTTCTGGGCCTGGTAAGAGAACTACTTACTTGCCCCCCCTGCACCCTACAACAACAACATAATAAAAATATGTGGTATTTGTTAAGCCCTTACCATGTGCCAAGCACTGTATTAAGTGCTGGGGTAGATACAAGCTAATCGGGTTGGACACTGTCCCTGTTCCACAGAGGGCTCCCAGGTTAAACCCCCATTTCACAGAGGAGGAAACCGAGGCCCAGAGAAGTCAAGCGACTTGCCCAAGGTCACACAGCAGAGAGGTGGCAGAGCCGGAATCAGAACCCAGGCCCGTGTTCTACCCACTAGGTCATGCTGCTACCCCTAAGGGATGACGTGAGGGTGAAGTGTAGCCTACAAATCCCAGGTAGGAGTCAACTGAAGCGTGCCGACAATCCAAGGAAAATGTACCGTTTTATTTCGTCCCCCTGGATGAGCCGCAAGTGAAAAGGGGAGGGAAAAAGTAAGTGGTGTTGTGCAACTCTTCTCCTAGGAGTTAACGGGTAGGAGAGGGCAAATGTAAATTGTGGCCAAATAGTCTCAGAACGTAACTTTCCTGTGACTAACAGGACAGGTCAAAGGACCTTGTGGATCAGTCTTCTACCCACTATGCTACCTGGCCACCGGCTCTCCCCACCTGCAAGCTCAATGTGGAGAGGGAATGCGTCTATTATACTGTACTCTCCCAAGCACTTAGTACAGTGCTCTGCACACAGTAAGGACTCCATAAATACAACTGAGTGACTGCACTCTGACAGACAGGACCCCTGCTTCCACTCCACTCCCAAGAAACCTGAAATTTCCTCCGGGCTCCACGTGGATACACAAATTTACACACTACAGGCCTTAAGGCTGCTATGGGCCACTGGGGGCAAAGGTCGAGGGTTAGACAAGCCAAGATGCTTTCCGGTTATAGATTTCCCACGCGCTGCATTCTGAATGGAACTAAAAGCAGATGCCTCCAAATATTTCGGAGGAGGAAATGGAGCTTGAGGGATGGCAGGAAAGCAGAGTTATCCCAACTGATAATCCTAAGAGAACATAAACCAGGCCCCTGAGATGCTTGGCTTGCTCAGGAAGCAAGTAGTCACTTGGCATTAGGAGGTGCTTGAGGGATTGGTTAGAGGGAGGAAAATGAAAAAGAACGAATGATTATACTCTTTTCAAGTTCCAGCACCAACTTAAAAGTCATTTTCCTGGGGGCCCCATTCACCCGCAGATCTCAAAGCACTGGACACCACTGGTGTCTGGCTCCAGAGAAGTCCTAGAGAAGTGGCATGGCCTAGCAGATAGACCCTGGAAGTCGGGAGGTCCTGGGTTCTAATTCCAGCTCTGCCACTTGTCTGCCGAGTGATCTTGGCCAAGTCGCTTCCCTTCCTCTGTACCTCAGTTGCCTCATCTGAAAAGTGGGGATTAAGACTGTGAGCCCCACATGGGACAACCTAATTACCTTGTATCTACCTCAGCTCTTAGAACAGTGTTTGGCCCCTAGTAAGCGCTTAACAAATACCCCAGCGCTTAGAACTGTGCTTGGTCCCTACTAAGGACTTAACAAATGCCATCATCATCATTATTATTATGACTCTCTGAGCCTCAGTTGTCTCACCTGTAAAACAGAGATTACAAATGTGAGCCCCACGTGGGACAACCTGCATACCTTGTATTTACCCCAGCACTTAGAACAGTGCTTGGCCCCTACTAAGGGCTTAACAAATGCTGCCATTATTATTATTATTGACTCTCTGAGCCTCAGTTGCCTCATCTGTAAAACGGGGATTACAAATGTGAGCCCCACGTGGGACAACCTGCCTACCTTGTATCTCCCCCAGCGCTCAGAACAGGTGCTGGGCACAGAGTAAGCGCTTAACGAACGCCGTCATCATTATTATGATGATGAGGCTGCGCCTCAGTTGCCTCATCTGTAAAACGGGGCCCAACCCTGACAGCCCCACGCGCAACCCGGGCCTGCGTCCAACCGGCCGTGCTTGCATTCATCGCAGCGCTCGGTCCAGGGCCTTCCACGGAGCCGGCCCTTAATGCCATCATCATCGTCATCCTGTTGATGCCCTCTCTTCTCCAAGGAGAGAAACTGAGGCACCGAGGGAGGAGGAGACTCCCTCAAGGTCACAGTGTGGTACAGTCACGGGGGGGGGGGGCGGTGGTACCGTGAGCCTCTGGGGCAGGGATGGTCAACGGCCCAACTGTCCATCCAGGTGCTCAGTCCAGTGCTCTGCACCTAAGAGGCGCTCAATAAATACCACTGAATGAATAAATTCCAACAATGCGGTTGAGTCACTGAGGCGGGGGGGGGGGGGGGGCGGTGGTACCGTGAGCCTCTGGGGCAGGGATGGTCAACGGCCCAACTGTCCATTCCAAGCGCTCAGTCCAGTGCTCTGCACTTAAGAAGCGCTTTCTAAATACCACCGAATGAATGCAGAAATTCCAACAATTTGTCCGTCGGATCCCCTTGCCGGGGGGGGGGGGGGGGGGCGGTTTTCATCGTCCTTCCCGGGGCGGGGGCGGAGGCAGGGCCTTCCCTCCTGCTTCCAGAAGGGGGTGGGGAGGGATGGACCCCGAAGCGCGTCCCAGGCGAGGGTCGCCCTCCCCTCCTGCGGGGGAAAGGGTTTACCTTCCTCACGCGCTTCTTCCTGATGCTCTCCACGGCGAACACCTGCTCCCCGATGGCCGACAGCTCCATGAGGGGAAAGGCGGCTGAGGCGACGGCTGAGGAGGAGGAGGCGGCGGCGGCGGCGGCTGCGGCTCAGGCGGCCCGGGCGGGGCGCGCGCGCGCGCACACACTGACTGACTGACAGGCGCGCGCGCGCACACACACACACCCCCTCACGCGCGCCCTCCCGCCGCCGTCCCCTTTTAGCACCTGCGCAACGTTTTCCCGGGCGCGCGCCGAGGCGGAAAGGCGGGGCCGAGGGAAGGGTTGCCGTGGAGACGCGCCCCACCCCCTCCACGCGCGCACGCGCGCTCCACGCCCCCTCCGACAGGAAGCCCCGCCCCCTTGGGAGCGTGAAATAAGTCCCGCCCTCGACGGACCCCCCCCCCCCCCCGGGACATATTTGGCGCGCTAACTTTTAGGAGGGGCGGTGGGGCCTACGTTGGGGAGTCGGGGCGGGTGAGGGGGCGCTGGGGGACAGTTGGGCTCCGTGGAATAAATAGATAGGAAGGGAAGAATGGGGGGATGCTGCCTGCAGTAGGCGTTCAATAAATACAGTCGAATGGATGGGTGAATGAACCGGCTGGAGCCAGTGCAACTTGTCAACCTCGACTATGACATCATGACAGTCGGTGCTGCAGTCCCGGGGGAAAAAAAAAGCAACAGGGCTTCGCCAAATGGGGCGGCTTCCTTTTTGTCAGTGTGCATCCAAAAGACCCTTAACAATAACAACAATGTTCCTGACACATTCACCAAAAGACCCTTCACAATAACAAATAATGTTCCTGACACATTCACCAAAAGACCCTTAACAATAACAACAAATAATGTTCCTGACACATTCACCAAAAGACCCCAACAATAACAACAAATAATGTTCCCGACACATTCACCATGTGCCAAAGGACAGTCCCTGTTCATCGTCATCGGTGGTATTTATTGAGCATTGAGGGGAGAATAAAGGTGCTGGCTTTCTGATTCCATTTTCTACTTCCTCATCTCCCGTTACCCAAGTTATCCATGTAACTGAATTTTAAAATGGCATTTAGCTCTAGGTTGCCCATGAAGATCTTTGATCATCTGTAAGGCTTTCTCTGGTGTAGGCTGGTACATTACTTCATTTGCTTCAGATTTTTCATCTGTTCATCTGCCTCAATCCAATAGTTAACTCTTGTTTGCATGTCTATTTGACTGCATGCCCTTAGGGTGCATTCTTCTGCATTTAGCAACTCTTGAAAGACAATCAATCAATTATATTTACTGAGCATATAGTACAGCACTCAATAGAACTGCCCTATCTCTAGGATTTTGAATGATGCCCATAAACTAATAATGATAATAATAATATCATTTGTTAAGCATTTACTATGTGCCAGGCACTATACTAAGCATTGGGTGGATACAAGAAAATCAAGTTGGACAAAGTCCCTGTTCCATGTGGGGCTCACGGTAATGGTCCCCTTTTACAGATGAGGTAACAGGCACAGAGAAATGAAGTGACTTGCCCAAGGTCATACAGTAGACAAGTGGCCGAGCTGGGATTAGAACCCATGACTTTCTGACTCCCAAGCCCGGGCTCTATCCATTATACCATGCTGAGTTGGAAGAGCTTCCCAGAGAAGTGTGTGGGGGGAGGTGTATTCAAAAACCCACATCCACTAGACTGTAAGGTCCTTGACGGCAAGGGTCAAATCTACCTACTCTGTTGTGTCATCATCATCATCATCATCAACAATGGTATTTATTAAGCACTTACTGTGTGCAGAGCACTGTACTAAGAGCTTGGGAGAGTACAACAGAGTCGGTAGACATGTTCCCTGCCCAAAATGAGCATAGAGTCTAGAGGGGGAGACAGACATTAATACAAATAATTTATAATATATAATTTATACTACTCTTCCAAGTTCTTAGCGCAGTTTTCTGCACACAGTAAGTGTTCAATAAATATCACTGATGGATGAACTGATGCAAGTCCCTTGTCCTGTTCAGGTCAGAGTCTTTTATCCAAACCTGCCTTTTCCCACTGGTAATGGGAAATGGATTCCACCGGAAGCTTTTCATTCATTCATTCAATTGTATTTATTGAGCGCTTACTGTGTGCAAGGCACTGTACTAAGCTCTTGGAAAGTACAATTCAGCAACAAATAGAGAAAATCTCTGCCCAACAACAGGCTCACAGTCTAGAAACGGGGAGACAGACATCAAAACAAGTAAACAGGTATCAAAAGCATCAAGCTTTTACACTTCTGCTTTGACACCACCAATGCACACTCCAATGAAGCAGTGTCAGAATCTCACCTCTGTCGCTCCTTACTACCTGTTATTTATTAACATCTTTCTCCTTTGACAGAGTCTAATAATAATAATAGCAATAATAATGGTATTTGTTAAGTGCTTAGTATGTGCCAAGCACTGTTCTAAGCACTGGGGTAGATACAAGGTAAGCAAGTTGTCCCACTTGGGGTTCACAGTCTTAATCCCCATTTTCCGGATGAGGTAACTGAGGCCCAGAGAAGTGAAGTGACTTGCCCAAAGTCACACAGCTGATAAGTGGCGGAGCTGCTCCTTGATGGCAGGGATTGTGTCTATTAACTCCACAGTACTCTCCCAAGTGCTTAGTACAGTGCTCTGCCCAGAATAAACACTCAATAAATACAAATGATTAATTCTCCTGTCAATGACATGCTGCACTTAAAACCACTTAACACAAAACCCAACCACTTAAAACAGGAAGTATTCAATAAACACATTTAATAATGATGATCACGTCCTTTTTATCTCTAGACTGTAAGCTCCTTGTGGGCAGGGAATTAAGTCTACCGACTCTGTCAAGCACTCTCAAGCACTTAGTATGGTGCTCTGCACACAGTAAGTGCTCAATAAACACCACTGATGATGACGATCATGTCTGCTGTATCTCTAGACTTTAAACTCTTTGTGAGCAGGGAACGTGCCTACCAATTTTTGTTGCACTGTACTCTCCCAAGCACTTAATACAGTGATCTGCATTGATTATAATAATAATAATAATGTTGGTATTTGTTAAGCGCTTACTATGTGCAGAGCACTGTTCTAAGCGCTTGGATAGATACAGGGTAATCAGGTTGTCCCACATGAGGCTCACACTCTTAATCCCTATTTTAATAATAATAATAATGTTGGTATTTGTTAAGCGCTTACTATGTGCCGAGCACTGTTCTAAGCGCTGGGGGAGACACGGGGGAATCAGGTTGTCCCACTTGGGGCTCACAGTCTTAATCCCCATTTTACAGATGAGGTAACTGAGGCACCGAGAAGTTAAGTGACTTGCCCAAAGTCACACAGCTGACAAGTGGCCGAGCAGGGATTCGAACCCATGACCTCTGACTCCAAAGCCCGGGCTCTTTCCACTGAGCCACGCTGCTTCTCATTTTACAGATGAGGTAACTGAGGCCCAGAGAAGTTAAGTGACTTGCCCACAATCACACAGCTGATAAGCGGCAGAGCTGGGATTCGAACCCATGACCGTGGCTATGAGAAGCAGCGTGGCTCAGTGGAAAGAGCATGGGCTTGGGAGTCAGAGGTCATGGGTTCGAATCCCGGCTCTGCCACTTGTCAGCTGTGTGACTGTGGGCAAGTCACTTAACTTCTCTGTGCCTCAGTTACCTCATCTGTAAAATGGGGATTAACTGTGAGCCTCACTTGGGACAACCTGATTACCCTGTATCTATCCCAGAGCTTAGAACAGTGCTCTGCACATAGTAAGCACTTAACAAATACCAACATTATTATTATTAACTCCCAAGCCCGTGCTCTTTCCACTGAGTCACGCTGCTTCTCTATGGTGATGATGATCGTGATCATTCATTCATTCAATTGTATTCATTGATCACTTACTATATTGTATCTCTAGATTGTAAGCTCCTTGTGGGCAGGGAATTTTCTATATGTCGGACACTGTACTAGGTGCTGGGGTAGATTGATATGAGGTAAACAGGTTAGGTACAGGTTATGACCCACATGGGGCTCAGAGTCCTAATCATTTTAGAGATGAGGTAACTGAGACAAAGAGGACCTAAGTGGCAGAGCTGGGATTAAAACCCAGGGCCTTCTGACTTCCAGGCCCATGCTCTGTCCATTAGGCCATGCTGCCCAGCATATGGGCAGTAGCGTGGCTCAGTGGAAAGAGCATGGGCTTTGGAGTCAGAGGTCATGGGTTCGAATCCCTGCTCGGCCACTTGTCAGCTGTGTGACTTTGGGCAAGTCACTTAACTTCTCGGGGCCTCAGTTACCTCATCTGTAAAATGGGGATTAAGACTGTGAGCCCCACGTGGGACAACCTGATTCCCCCTGTGTCTACCCCAGCGCTTAGAACAGTGCTCGGCACATAGTAAGCGCTTAACAAATACCAACATTATTATCAGACACTCCTAAATCCTCACATGCACCACATGCACCTTCTCTTTCCCTCTCTTCCTCCCTTTCTCCTTCTTTCATTCATTCAATCGTATTTATTGAGCGCTCACTGTACTAAGCCCTTGGGAGAGTACAATAAAACAATAACCAGACACAGCCCCTGCCTATGACGCGCTCATGTCTAAAGGGGGAGACAGACACCAACGTAAATAAATAAATTACAGATATGTATATAAGTGCTGTGGGACTGGGAAGCAAGTTAAATAAAGGAAGCAAGTCTTCCCTTCTCATTCTTCCTCTCCCTCTATTCATTTCACCCTCCTTCCCTTTCTCTCTTTTTCTCTCCTCCCTTTTTTTCTCCCTTTCTCCTTTTCCCTTCTCTCACTCTTTTCTCTCTTCCTCTTCCTCTCCCTCTTCTCTTTCTCTCCTTTCCTCTCCCTCTTCTCTCTATATCTCTCCCTTCCTCTCCCTCTCTCCCTTCCTTACCCTCTCCCCTTTTCTCTCCCTCTCTTCCCCTCTCTCTCTCTCTCTCTCTCTCACTCTCTCCTCTCTTTTTTAATGGTATTTATTAAGTGTTTACTATGTGCCAGGAACTGTACTAAGCACTGGGGTAGATTCAAGCTTAGGTTGGATACAGTCCATGCCCCAAATAGGGTTCACAGTCTTAATTCTCATTTTACAGATGAGGTAACTGAGACATAGAGTAGTGAAGTGATTCACCCAAGATCACACAGCAACAGTGTGGAAAGAGCATGGGCTTAGGAAGCAGAGGATGTGGGTTCTAATCCTGGCTCTGCCAGTTGTCTGCGTGTGACCTTGGGCAAGCCTCTTAACTTCTCTGTGCCTCAGTTATCTCATCTGTAAAATAGGGATTAAAACTGTGAGCCCCACGTGGGACAACCTGATTACCTAGTATCTTTCCCGGTGCTTAGAACAGTGGTTGGCACATAGCAAGCGCTTAACAAACACCATAATCATTATTATAAGTGAAGCATCCGTGATTAGAACCCAGGCCTACTGTGTTTATCCTGTATTTACCCCAGCACTTAGTACGGTTCTTGGTACATAGTAAGGGCTTAAAAAAATACCGCTATCATTAGTACTTTCCCAAGCGCTTAGTACAGTGCTCTGCACACAGTAAGTGCTCAGTAGATACAATCGATTGATATTATTACAGCCAGTCAGAGAGAAAGGAAGAGAGAGAGGAAAAGAGAAAGCGAGAGGAAAAGGGAGAGAGAAGTAACATGACCTAGTGGAAAAACCATGAGCTTGGGAGAACTCAGTTTACCTCATCTGTGAGCTCCATGTGGGACAGAGACTGTGCCTAACCTGATTAGCTTATATCTATCTGCCCCAGCACTTAGTACAGTGTCTGGCACATAGAAAACTCCCTGCCCACAAGGAGCTTACAATCTAGAGATACAACACAGTAGTCCCGATGAGGTAACCGAGACAAAGAGGACCTTAGTGGCTTGCCCCAGGTCACACGGCAGACAAGTGGATTAAAACCCAGGCCCTTCTGATTCCCAGGCCCCTGATCTATCCATCAGGCCACACTGCCCCAGCACAAGGGCAGTGGCTGGAAACACGTCTACCCACTCTGTTATATCGGACTCTCCCAACTGCTTAGTACAGTTCTCCGCACACAATAAGGGCACAATAAATACCATTGATCGATTAAGGAAGTCACCGTTCTCTCTGTGGAGAAGATTCTGTAGGATCAGGGAGCATAAGCGAGCGGCTCACAATTCAGAGTCTCATCAGCCGGCAGAGAGGACCCTTCCCCTCATCTTTTGATTACCTCCTGGGAAACTGTCACATCCCTCCCAGAAGACCCATCATCTTTACCTCATTGTGTCCCAGCTCTGCGGGAAGACTCCAGTTCCCTGGATTCATGTTGAGGGTGCACTGTGCGCCAAAAATTGTACGAAACACACCAGAAATATGGAACGCACCTTCCCGGACCAGTTAAAGCCCTGGGAGAGACGAGGAGAGAGAATGAGCCGAAGGGAACCCTTCGCCTCTCTTCTCAGTGGCCTGATCTGACCCCAGCCTAATCAGGGGAGACAGGAAATCAGAAATTCCATACCCAAATCCCATTGATCTCATGAGGGCTTTCCTCTCCACCCAGCTACCCACCCGGTCCCTGTTGGCCAGAGGAACCTCGGGTTCGGATGGGAGCTTGGAATCCAATCCCACATCCCCTCAGAGCCGGCACTCTTTCACCCCGTCCCTGCTCCACCCCCAAGCTGTCCCCTCACCCCTTCCGGCCTCACCCACTCAAAACGCAGCCCCCTGCATCCCACCTACAGGACCGGGTCCCTTAGTCCTGAGTTCCTCTGGGTGCATCCAGCAGGGCAGCCTTCCAGGGTTCCTCTTTCCGGCTTCTCTTCCTGACCAGGCCTCCTGAGCCTCCATCCCTGGGAGGACTTCCCCTGGGCCCATCTGGGCCAAGGCGAGAAGGCACCTCCGTGGCCGGTCCATGGGTGAGAGCTAAGGAGCCCGTGCCACTTTGGGAAAGATGACACGGGTGGGAGAGTGAGAGTCTGGGGTCTCGCTCTCCCTTAAGCATCTGGCCACGGGCCTTCTCCTCCTCCTTGGGAGGCGGGGGGCTGGTTCAGAGGGCAGAATGGCTCTGCTGGTCTGGTCCTGGCAAGCGTGGTGCTGCTGCTTTCTTAATTCAGTGCTCCTTCTTCAGCTTGGCTTTCCTCAGTGTCTGAATGGCATTAGGGACGAGCCAACTGGAGCCTGTGCCAATTAGTGCGTGAGTGGGCATCTGGCATCTGCCCACCAGGTGGCGACCTGTGCCCACATAATAATAATAATAATATAGGTATTTGTTAAGCGCTTACTATGTGCCAAGCACTGTTCTAAGCACTGGGGTAGATACAAGGTAATTAGGTTGTCCCACGTGAGGCTTACAGTCTTCATCCCCATTAGACAGATGAGGGAACTGAGGCACCGAAAAGTGAATTGACTTGCCCAAAGTCACACTGCTGACAAGTTGCGGAGCCGGGATTAGAAGCCATGACCTCTGACTCCTAAGCCGGGGCTCTTTCTACGGAGCCACACTGCTTCTCCTCTCGCTGCCCAGGGCAGTTCCCCCCTCAAGCTGGTCGACTTCCATCAGGGCAACTTTTAATAACACTCAGTCAATCCATCGATCATATTTATTGAACACAGCATAATAATTGTGGTAATAATAATAACGTTGGTATTTGATAAGCACTTACTATGTTCCAAGCCCTGTTCTAAGCGCTGGGGTAGAGACTGGGGTAGACACTGTTGGTGAAGCAGCATGACTCAGTAGAAAGAGCCTGGGCTTGGGAGTCAGAGGTCATGGGTTCTAATCCCGGCTCTGCCACTTGTCAGCTGTGTGACCTTGGGCAAGTCACTTCATTTCTCTGTGCCTCAGTTCCCTCATCTGGAAAATGGGGATGAAGACTAAGCCCTACGTGGGACACCCTAATAACCTTGTATCTACCCCAGTGCTTAGAACAGTGCTTGGCACATAGTAAGCACTCAACAAATACCAACATTATTATTATTATTATACAAGGTCATCAGATTGTCAGACAGTCTTCATCCCCATTTTCCAGATGAGGTCACTGAGGCAGAGAGAAGTGACTTGCCCATGATCTCACAGCTGACAAATGGCGGAGCCGGATTAGAACCCACAACTTCTTGACTCCCAAGCCCGGGCTCTTTCCACTAAGTCATGCTGCTTTTCTTTCTATTCATGTCTATCTACCCCTCTACACTATAATAATTATAATAATGTTGGTATTTGTTAAGCGCTTACTATGTGCCATGCACTGTTCTAAGCGCTGGGGTAGACACAGGGGAATCAGGTTGTCCCACGTGGGGCTCACAGTCTTCATCCCCATTTTACAGATGAGGGAACTGAGGCCCAGAGAAGTGAAGTGACTTGCCCACAGTCACACAGCTGACAAGTGGCAGAGCCGGGATTCGAACTCATGACTTCTGACTCCAAAGCCTGTGCTCTTTCCACTGAGCCACGCTGCTTCTCCAACTAATAACTTCTAATAACTTCTCTTCTAATAACTGTGGTATTAGTTAAGTGCTTACTATGTGCCAGGCACTGTACTAAACACTGGGGTAGATACAAGCAAATCAGGTTGGACAAAGTCCCTATCATAATAATGTTGGTATTTGTTAAGCGCTTACTATGTGCAAAGCACTGTTCTAAGCACTTGGGGGATAAAAGGTGATCAGGTTGTCCCACATGGGGCCTCACAGTTTTAATCCCCATTTTCCAGATGAGGTAATTGAGGCACAGAGAAGTGAAGTGTCTTGCCCCATGTCACACAGCTGGCAAGCTGCAGATCCAGGATTAGAACCCATGACCTCTGACTCCCAAGCCCGGGAGTCATACCATGAAACCCAGGCTATTCATTAATTCATTCAATAGTATTTAATGAGCACTTACTATGTGCAGATCATTGTACTAAGCGCTTGGAATGGCTCAAACTCTTAATCCCCATTTTACAGATGTGGGAACCGAGGCCCAGAGAAGTGAAGCGACCTGCTCAAGGTCATGCAGCAGACAAGTGGAGGAGCCGGGATTTTGAGCTGGGATTTTAAGCTAGGTAGTTCTGAGTCCCAGGCCCGGACTCTTTCTATTAGGCCAACCTGGCTGCTTCTCTTCCTCCCTTATCCATCTCTTCTCTCCTTCTAATTCCCGTTTTACCGCTGCACTGTCATGCAGAGAGGAAGTTGGTTAGGGTAGAGAAGAAGACTGATGGGCCATTATTCAGGGCCTTGTTTTATACTTTGGGGCATATTTAGGCTATTGCCTTCTCCTCCCTCCCACGGTTCATCTTTCAGCTTCTTTCCCCCTCGTTAAGACTTCTATTTGAATATGAAAGAGGAAAGAAGTCAAATTGATCGGTCCCTGGTTGGTCACTCCAGTTGGTTGAGTCCCCAAAGGCAGTTGACCCAAAGACTCTGTAGAAGGGTGGATTTGAATGATCCTTGCTTCTGCTCTGGGACCTCCTTGCTGGAGGGAAGGGAAGATGGAGGGGCAAGGACAGAAATGGCGGCCTTGGTGCCGGGCTCCATGTAATAATAATAATAATAGCGGTACTTGTTAAGTGCTTACTATGTGCCAAGCACTGTTCTAAGCCCTGAGGGGATACAAGGTGATCAGGTTGCCCCACGTGTGGCTCACGGTCTTAATCCCCATTTTACAGATGAGGGAACTGAGGCCCAGAGAAGTTAAGTGACTTGTCCAAAGTCACACAGCTGACAAGCAGCAGAGCCAGGATTAGAACCCAAGACCTCTGACTCCAAAGCCCAGCCTCTTTCCACTGAGCCACACTGCTTCTCCTAAGCATCTCCTCCTAATAATGATGGTATTTGTTAAGCACTTACAACGCACCGTACTAAGCACTGGAGTGGACACAAGCAAATCCAGTGGGATACAGTCCCTGTCCCACAGTCATCACTTCCATTTTACAGGTGAGGTAAATGAGGCCCAGAGTGAAGTGAGTGAAGTCACACAGCAGACAAGTGGCCAAATCGGGATTAGAACCCAGGTCCTTCTGACTCCCAGGTCTGTGCTCTATCCACTAGGCCACACTGCTTCTCTACTCTCTGCGATCCCTGAGAGGCCATTCATTGCCAGCAGGCCTTGGCTGCAAGACCATATGATGCCTTCAGCCACCCCCTTACACCATCTGGAAAAATGTCAAAAGGCAGCAACTTTGCACTTTCCCATCGCCCTTCACTTGTCTCTTGCCAAACAGCATTCTCAGATACCTTGTTACTAGCCACTGGCTCTGAACCGCTTTGGTTTTTCCTGACTTCTTCTGGAGCATATTTTCTTTTTCCCCTTCCTCCTCCAAGAGGTTTTTTGTTTTGTTTTTAAATGGTATTTGTTAAGCACTTACTTTGTGCCAGGCACTGTTCTTAGCACTGGGGTAGGTACTAGCTAATCAGGTGGGAAACAGTTCACGTCCCATTTAATAATAATAATAATGTTGGTATTTGGGGCTCACAGTCTTAATCCCCATTTTACAGATGAGGTATCTGAGGCACAAAGAAGTGAAGTGACTTGCCCAAGGTCACATAGCAGACAATGGGGGATCCTCTGAGTCCCGGGCCCGGGTTCTAACCTTTTCTTAGTCAGAACCCTTCCCTTGGCTCTGCCATTAGCTGCCATTAGAGAAGCAGTGTGGCTCAGTGGAAAGAGCATGGGCTTGGGAGTCAAAGGTTGTGGGTTCTAATCCCGACTCCGCCACTTGTCAGTTGTGTGACTTTGGGTAAGTCACTAAACTTCTCTGGGCCTCAGTTACCTCATCTGGAAAATGGGGATTAAAACTGCGAACCCCACGTGGGACAACCTGATTACCTTGTCTCTACGCCAGTGCTTAGAACAGTGCTTGGCAGGTAGTAAGCATTAACAAATACCGTCATTATTATTATTATGACTCTGTTCTGTCTCAACTTCTCTGGTTCTCTCATCACGCACCCTTCACTTTCCAATACATATATTACTATTAATGATAATATTTATTAAGTGCTTACATTTACTTAAGTAAATGCTTAAATCTGTTACGGACTGATGCGTCACGCACTGTGCCAAGCACTAAGACGTCACAAGATAACCAGCTTGGGCACAGCCCCTGTTCCACACAGGGCTAAGTGGGAGGGAGAAGCTCACTGGGTGGTGACTGTGTCTGTTATATTGTTTTATTGCTATATTGCACTCTCCCAAGCCCTTAGTACGGTGCTCTGCACACAGTGTACGCTCAATAAATGCGACTGACTGACTTATCGCAATAAGCTCCTCAAGGATAGAGATGTATTGTCTGTTTTTATCGGGAGCTCCCCAGGGCCTCATTTAGTAGAGAAGTCAGGGCTCACTAAGTATTGACGATGATAGCCCGTCTGGTTTAAATGGATATTAATGAAGTAGTCTGACACATCTTTATTTCTTAAATGGTACTTGGTAGTCGATCAGTAATATTTATTGAGCTCTTTCTATGTGTAGAGCACTGTACTGAGCCGTTGGGAGAGTACAATAGAATTAGTGACAGGTTCCCTGCCCACAATGAGTTTACAGTCTTGAGAACTGTATGGTACCCATTAAGCACTTACTATGTGCCAAGCACTGTCATAATAACAATGTCGGTATTTGTTAAGCACTTACTATGTGGAAAGCACTGTTCTAAGCACTGGGGTAGATACAAGGTAATCAGGTTGTCCCACGTGGAGCTCAGAGTCTTAATCCCCATTTTACAGATGAGGTCAATGAGGCACAGAGAAGTGAAGTGACTTGCCCGAAGTCCCACAGCTGACAAGTGGCGGAGCTGGGATTAGAACCCATGACCTCTGACTCCCAAGCCCGGGCTCTTGCCACTAAGCCACGCTGCTTCTCTACTAAGCCACGCTGGGGTAGATACAAGGTAATTTCTAGACTGTAAGCCCTGTAAGTCTCTCTTTATTGCAGAATTGTACTTTCCAAGCGCTTAGTACAGCGCTCTGCACACAGTAAGCGCTCAATAAATACGATTGAATGAATAACCAAATTGGACACAGTCCATGTCCCACATAAGGTTCCCAGTCTTAATTCCCATTTAACAGATGAGGTCACTGAGGCACAGAAGAAGTTAAGTGACTCACCCAAGGTCACGCAGCAGACAAGCGGTGGAGCTAGGATTAGAAGCCAGGTCCTTCTGACTCCACTAGGCCATGCTGCTCCTTTAGACTGTAAGCTCCTTGTGGGCAGGGATTGCGTCTGTTTACTGTTGTACTTTCCCACGTGCTTAGTACAGTGCTCTGCACACAGTAAGCACTCAAGAAATTCAATTGAATGAATAAATGAATGCTCCTCTTTTTCTTCATCTTCTTCTATCTTTTAACTTTGCAAACCGCTTCCTTGGACACAAACCTCTCTAGGGCTGGTTCGAAGTCCAAGTCAGAAGGGCAGGAGAAGTGCAGATGGGGATGGTTTCAGAACTCTCCATAGTAATAATTTTAAAAATTAAAAAATAATAATAATTGTGTTATTTGTTAAGTGCTTCCTATGGGCCAAGCGCTATGACAGATACAAGCAACCAGATCCGGCTGAGTCCTTGTCCCACATGGGGCTCTCACTCTTAGCGGGGAAGGGGAATGGATATCGAATCCCCATTTTACAGATGAGGAAGCTGAGGGCCAGAGAAGTGAAGTGACTTGCCCGAGGTCACACAGCAGGCGTGTGGCAGAGCCAAGATAGAAAAACAGGTCTCCAATATAAAGTTGTCAGAACTATTTTCCCTTTTTTATGGTATTTAATAATAATAATAATAATAATGTTGGTATTTGTTAAGCTCTTACTATGTGCCAAACACTGTTCTATGCGCTGGGGTAAATACAAGGTAATCAGATTGTCCCACGTAGGGCTCACAGTCTTCACCCCCATTTTACAGATAAGGTAAATGAGGCATAGAGAAGTTAAGTGACTTGCCCAAGGTCACACAGCTGACAAGCGGCAGAGTCAGGATTATTCATTCATTCATTCATTCATTCAATAGTATTTATTGAGCGCTTACTAGGTGCAGAGCACTGTACTAAGCGCTTGGGATGAACAGGTCGGCAACAGATAGAGACAGTCCCTGCCGTTTGACGGGCTTACGGTCTAATTGGGGGAGACGGACAGACAAGAACAATGGCAATAAATAGAGTCGAGGGGAAGAACATCTCGTAAAAACAATGGCAACTAAATAGAATCAAGGCGATGTACAATTCATTAACAAAATAAATAGGGTAATGGAAATATATACAGTTGAGCGGATGAGTACGGTGCTGTGGGGAGGGGAAGGGAGAGGTAGAGGAGCAGAGGGAAAAGGGGAAAAGAGGGTTTAGCTGCGGAGAGGTAAAGGGGGGGTGGCAGAGGGAGTAGAGGGAGAAGAGGAGCTCAGTCTGGGAAGGCCTCTTGGAGGAGGTGAGTTTTAAGTAGGGTTTTGAAGAGGGGAAGAGAATCAGTTTGGCGGAGGTGAGGAGGTCATGATTAGAATCCATGACCTTCTGACTCCCTCGCCCATGCTCTATACACTAAGCCATGCTGCTTCTCAAGTATTTAAGCACTTATTCATTCACTCAATCACATTTATTGAGCACTCACTGTGTGCACAGCATTGTACTAAGTGCTCAGGAGAGTACAACACAACAACAAACAGACACATTCCCTCCCCACTGTGAGCTTACAGCCTGGAAGGGTCGTGGGGATGGGAGGGCTTAGAGTCGCTTACTATGTGCCAGCCATTGTACTGAGTGCCCGGGGTAGATACAAGATAATCAGGTTAAACCCAGTCCCTGTCCTACATGAGTCTCACCGTATTAATTCCCATTTTATAGATGAGGTAACTGTCAGTCAACTGTATTTACTGAGCACTTACTCTTAGCAGAGCACCCTACTAAGCGTTTGGGAGTGTACAATATAACAATAAACACATTCCCTACCCACAAAAGGAGCTTAAAGTCTAGACGTTCATATAAATATAACTGAGGCACAGAGGAGTTAAATGATTTGCCCTAAGTCACAGAGCAGACAAGTAGAGTTAGAACCCAGTTCCTTCTGACTCTCAGACTGGATTCCTGGTGCTGGGAGCTCCTTGGCATTGGCTCCGGTAGGTCCCCTGCTGACATGAGGAGCAACCGAGCAAAACACCAGGAGCCTCCTTGCGAGAAGGAAGTATTATTTAATGCGCATTGTGTCTAAAAGCAAAAACACGGGGTCCTTGGCCTCTAGCCAGTCCAGGCGGCTTTGGGTCGTTAGGCTTTGTTTTTTTGGCGCTTTTTTTTTCTTTTTCTTTTGGTAATTGTTCTCATTAAGTCTTTTTGTTCTATTTTGTTTTGGACAATGCCGCCGATGGTCATTGCTCAGCCAGCTTCCTGTGTTGGCACAAAAGCACAAGCCCGGTCACTAGGCCTCACTTCCTGTTACGGCGACAATCGCCACAGCAACAACAAGGGTCCTCGGTGGGGTGGCCGAGGGAGGGTGTGACATCACTGGGGCGGACGGACAGACGGACGGACAGGCTGCCGGGGGTGGGGGACGGAGGAGCCCGGGCGGCCTTGACCGTCTGGTAGGAAGAGAAGGCGGAGGCTGCCCGGGAGATGGAGAGAGAGTGTGTGTAGGGGGTGGGTGTATGGAGGATGTGTGTATTTGCTGGGGGGCTGGTGGGGGGAGCAGAGGCTAATGGGAATGACTCAGTGTGGAAAGGCCAGAGCATTTCTGAGGGTTGAGTCATCTGCTTGTAAAAAAAAAAATAAATTCCAATCACATTCTTTCAGGGAGGTAAACAAGGTCAGAGAGTGCAACGGGATCCTGTTTACCTGACCTATGAGCCTGAGAGCCACTGACCGCCTGGAAATGACCCGCTGGGGGGGAATGGGAACCCAGGAGAAACTCCAAAACAAGAGGAGTCCGAGGGAGGGGGCGGGGAGGTTCCTGGCTGGACCGGTCAGGGCTAGGTGGGCTGGGGCTAATGCTGGCCCGCAAGGGGTCTGGGTTAATCAGGATCCATGGCCCCTCGGAAACCTTAAAAAACCGGGCCTGGGCTAGGCTGCCAAGGGTGGAGTATCCGGGGGCAGGGCCAAAAAAGAAAGCAAGGAGCATGTCAGAGACACTGATGGAGAGGCAGAGACTGGGAGAGACCCTCACCCCTAGAAAAGAAGAGGAAGGGAGTCGGGTAGAGGGGCGGGCCCAGAATCACACCGATTGGCTGACCAGATGATTTTCCAAGTTGGACATGACAATAATAACTGCGGTGTTTGTTAAGCGTTTAGAAGCAGTGTGGTTTAGGGGAAAGAGCCCTGGCTTGGAGTCAGAGGAAAAGGATTCTAATCCCGGCTCCGCCACTTGTCTGCTCTGTGACCTTAGACAAGGCACTTAACTTCTCTGGGCCTCAGTTACCTCATCTGTAAAAATGGGGATTAAGACCGTGAGCCCCACATGGGACAACCTGATGACCTTGTATCTACCCCAGCGCTTAGAACAGTGCTTGGCACATAATAAGCGCTTAACAAATATCATAATTTTTATTATTATTAGGTGCCAAGCACTAAGTGCTGAGGTAGTAACAAGGACACAGCCCCTGTCCCTCATGGGCTCACTGTCTTGAATCCCATTTTACAGATGAGGTAGACTAGACTACCATCAATCAATCAATGGGATTTATTGAGCACTTACTGTGTGCAGAGCACCATTCCTAGTGCTTGGGAGAAAACGATATAAAAATGCAGGGTGATTCAAAGAGAGTTGAACACTTTTAAAAATGTATTTTTCAGTAACTAGGTTATATAGGAACATGTAGTCAAAACCAATTGGTGAAGGAACTATCACAGTTATTCCTGGGACTTCTCTGAGTGGTGACACGAATGCGATTCACGGCTTCCTCAGACATGTGTTCAACTCTTTTTGAATCACCCTGTATAACAGACACATTCCCTGCCCCCAGTGAGCTTACAGTCTAGAGGGATGAGCTTAGAGTCTAGAGTATTGCACTAAGCACTTAGTACAGTGCTCTGAACACAGTTAGTGCTCAATAAATACGATTGAATGAATGACCTAAGGGCTTGGGAGAGGGCGGCCCCTTGCCCAACCCCGCAGGCCAGAGTGGATGGGAAGCAGGATATGCCCCCCTGTTCCCCACACCACCACCATCTTCAGCTCCTGAGGTTGCTCTTTGAGGCTCCAGGGCGGTACAACAGGCTGCCATCCATCCTGGAGCCCACCGGCCCCCCCGTAGCAGTAAGACAAGGCCTCCCTGAGAGTCTGGGGGGCTCCGTGCCAGGGTGGGCTCAGCCTGCCTGTCTCTCCTGATTATAATGGTGATATTTGTTTAGCGCTTACTATGTGCCAGGCACTACACTAAGCTCTGGGATCAGGACAAGCAAATTGGCTTGGACACACTCCCTGTCCCACTTGGGGATCACAGACTCCATTTGACCAGTGAGGTAACGGAGGCACAGAGAAGTGAATGGTTTGCCCAAGGTCATACAGTAGACAAGTGGCGGAGCTGGGATTAGAACCAGATCCTTCCGATGCCCAGGCTGGGGTTCTATTCACTAGGCCTGCCCACAGACCCGCTGTAGCCATCCAGCCCTGGCTCCTGCCCTGTGGTCTCGGAGTTGGGTGTTAGTGGGTCTCAGTGGTCATTTTTTGGGTGGAGTGATGGGGCGATAACTCAGGCTGACCCTAAAGAAAGAAACATGTCCAGATGCAATTTTTTTATGGTGTTTGTTAAGTGCTTAGTATATGTCAGACTCTATTCTAAGCACTGGGGTAGATACGAGTAAGTTGGGTTGGACACAGTTCATGCCCCACATGGGGCTCACAGTCTTTATCCCCATTTTACAGATGAGGGAATTGAGACAGAGAAAAGTGAAGTGACTTGCCTGAGCTCACACAGCAAACAAGAGGTGGAGTCAGGATTATAACCCAGGTCCTCCTGACGCCCCGGCCCGGGCTCTATCCACTAGGCCACTCGGCTTCTCTTCGTGCTAGAGCCGCAAGCAGCAGCTTTCACAATCCCGTCTCCCCTGCCAGGCGGCCACAGACCCCGGGCTCAAACCCCGACACAGGAAGTGGGAATTGGAACCAAGGGGAAGTGGTCAGCCACCAGGCAAGGTCATTCACGGCCATATTGTGGTGGGGGAAGACAGGAGGGGAACGGAGCGAATGATGGCCAAGGGACAGCCCGACTCTCAGGTCATTCACTGGCACCCTCTATGCCCGACTCGTTGCCCAAGTGTCTCTCTCTTGGACTGCTGCCCAGAGCCCCCTGCCATTAGGTCTCTAGTCCTAGGGTGGGGCAACCTGTGGCCTCCCCCGTACACACATACACGGAGCGGCCCCTGCCTCTCGGGGTTCACAGCCGTTGCCCTCCAGACACCGACGACCACGACGGGGTGTTTTTGTCTGATAACAATCCAAACCTCGGCCTCTCTGGATAGCGAATATCCTGTTCTCCCCGGGGGGGGGGGGGGGGGGGGGGGGGGAAGGGGGGGCAGGGGCCGGGGCCCGGGGAGGACCATTGAGCGTTTTTGCATTCCTGGGATTCCTGACCTCCGGCCCATCCAGCTACCTTGGCGCTGCTGGGGGCACCCTGGCACCGAGCCCCAGTGACCTCGTAGAAAGGTGAACGGAACCTTCCCTGATTTATGGGGTGCAGAGACGACGGTCATGTCCCCACCCCCTGCCCCCCTCAGTTGCTGAACAATGCAGGGAATCCAGGCCAATTCCTTCCCCCAGTTCCTGGCTTGGGGTTCCCACGTTCAGGGCAGTGATCCCATTTCCAGCTTTGGCCAGGAGGCAGCTGAATGAGTGGCTACTGAGGCTTCTTTGCCCACCTTGGGAACCAGAATGGGAACCTGAAGGGATGGGAGAAGCAGTCTTGCCTAGTGGATAGAGCACCACACTGGGAATCAGGAGACCTGGGTTTCAATCCCAAGCTCTGCCACTTGCCTGCTTTGAGACCTCAACTCAGTCACTTCACTTCTCTGTCCCCTAGTTTCCTCATCTGTAAAATGAGAATGCAATTCCTCATGTGGCCCAGGGATTGTGTGGTATCTGCCCCAGTGGTTGGCACATAGTAAGTGCTTAAAAATACCACCATCATTATTATTAGGGGCTAGGGGGGAGATGAGGCTGGAAGGGCTTTAGAGGACTCTAAAGCCTCTGAGCATCTTTGGGCCTTCCTTTCCCCCTAGGTTTTCTGTTATGTTTCCTAAGCATTTACTATGATAATAATTATAATAATAATGGTTCTTGTTAAGTGCTATGTGCCAAGAACTCTTCTAAGAGCTGGGAGAGAAACAAGTTCATCAGGTGGGACACAGGCCCTGTCCCATGTGAACCTCACTCTTAATCCCCATTTAACAGATGAGGTAACTGAGGCCCAGAGAAGTGAAGTGACTTGCCCAAGGTCACCCAGCAGACAAGTGACAGAGGTGGGATTAGAACCCATGACCTACAAATGAGGAAAACAGAACACAGAGACATTTCTGGAGAAAGCTGCAGTCCCTCATGGAGTCGGGTCTTCCTTCCCAGTAGCTCCCTTGAGAGCTGACTGGAGAGGCCCAGAGTCCGGGGGTCGGGGGGACTGGAGGGCCAGACGTCCTGGGGGACCTGAAGGTCTAAGAGGGCTGATGAGCCTCCAGACCGAGCTTCTTCCCTTTCCTTTTTGTCGAGACCCAGGCTTTCCGCTTTCACAATGTGCCACTTCCTGATGCTGGGCCTGCGGTTGGGTGAATCCTTCACAGAAACACGCAAACCCAAGGAAAGAGGCTCCGCTCCTCCCCTGTGGTGCAGTGGTGCTGACCCGGGTTTTGCCAGGGTAGATGGGGGTGGGAGGGTGGCTCTTAGGGTGATACCATGGATCGACCTCCAAGAATGGCACCTCCTGCCCCCCCACCTTTACTTGTCCATGTATCTACCTGCCTGTCCACCCACCTGCTCACCTGCCACTCTGCCCAGGGCAAAACTAACTCAATTCCTGTAGAAATCCCAAACCCTGAGATTTTCTTAGAAGACACATCCTAGTCAGTCTAAAGCATGGCTTAGGGGAAAGACCATGGGCTTGGGAGTCAAAGGATATGGGTTCTAATCCCGGCCCTGCCACTTGACTGCTGTGTGACTTTGGGCAAGCCACTTAAACTTCTCTGTGCCTCAGGTACCTCATCTGTAAAATGGGGAATAAAATGTGAGTCCCCCATGGGACAACCTGATGACCTTGTTCCTACCCCCCCGCTTAGAACTGCTCAGCACATAGTAAGCGGATTAACAAATACCATAACTATTTATCATTTATTATTATTAAAGGGGATCGGGAAATGGCAGATTTTTCTGAATGGGCTCACGGTTGGTCTGAAAACCTCTGGATTGCACCTATGCCTGAGAAGATGAGGTTTTTGGACCACAAGATTGACCTCCTTGATTGTCCAGGAGACTGCCCTGATGGATACCTCGTGCCCGCCTTTCCAGACCACACCCTTCCTCCCCTCATGGGAACAGAAGATGTCTATCTTGCCCCCTTCCTGTGGATCCATCCAACTTGGCCTATTCCTTTTCACTCTGCCCCCCACCCCTTGCCTACCTCCCTCTTCTGGGAGTCCTCACCCCTTTACCTCTTCCTCAAAGTTCCTAGTCAGCTTGCTGAGCCTGGAGGCTTTCCGGTCCCCTCCTGGGACCAGAGGGACCCCCTTGTAACATTGGATGTCCCCCCCCCCCCCGCAACCCCAATGTCTCTGCCTTCTGGTCTCCCCCGAGGCCTCAGCCCATTGGTGACTGTTTAGAACTAGGTCTCGGAGGGGAGAGAAAGGCCAGAGGCTTAATGGAAAGAGGACAGGCTTGGGAGTCAGAGGACATGGGTTCTAATCCTGGCTTTGCCACACGTCTGCTGTGTGACCTTGGGCAAGTTACTTCATTACTCTGTGCCTCATTTGCCTCATCTGTAAAATGGGAATCAAGATTGTGAGCCCCATGTGGGACAGGGACTGTGTCCAACCTGATTAGCTTGTATCCTATCCCAGTGCTTAGAACAGTGCTTGGCACACATAGTAAGAGCTTAACAAATACCATCATTAGTATTATTACACTGCTCCGCATGCATTTAGTGCTTGATAAATACCATTGATTGATTGATGTCTAGGGGGCAGGGAATGGCAGAGGGGGAGCACACTGGCTCTGGCAAGATCGATCAATAGATCAGTCACTCGAATTTATTGAGTGCTTACTGTGGGCAGGCTGTTGTAATAAGCACTTGGGAGAGTACAATATAACAGAGTTGGTAGACTGTGCAACACAACAATATAACAGATACATTCCCTGCCACAGTGAGCTTACAGTCCAGAGGATGAGTTTACAGTCTAGAGGACTGTATTAAGCGCTAAGAGGCAGCTGATGTTGACTTACTTTTCCAGACTGTTCCCTAGCTCTTCTGGGGATGTTCCGGGCTGTTCCTGAGCTGTTCCTTGGCTGTTCTGGGAACATTCCAGGCTGTTCCAGGCTGTTCCCTGGTTGATCCAGGAACGTTCCAGGCCACTCAGGGCCAAATTAAGCAAGCATCCAACCACTCCCACATACACAATCCCTCTCCTCACCCTCTCTCACTCATCCCCCAAGAAGCCTTAGGCTGATCCCAAGGTGGGAGGGATCAGGATGCCTGACTCACCTACTCCCTGATTGCCTCTAGCCCTGGTACTATTCAGAGCCTCAGTTTCCCCAGTGGCACAAGGGCAGCAGCCAATCGTTTCAGCTTGCTTTGGCCTTTCCTTTAAGGTCTCCCTCTACCTCGGGGTGCTGTGAGGGTGAAGACTCTGTGTGTGTGTGTGTGTGTGTGTGTGTGTGTGCGCATGTGGGGATTATGGAGGCAAACTCCTCAAGTATCCTCCCTCCTTGACCCTGCTGCGTAGCTGGGGTGGGCATGGGGAAGGGTGCTGGTCAAAGAAAGAGTCTTTCTCCAACATCTCTCTCTCATTCACAGACACACACGCTCACTCACAGACACACATGCACACTCACACCACCGACCTGGGAGTCAGAGGACCTGGCTTCTAACCCCAGCTCCACCCCTTGCCCACTGTGTAACACAGTTCCCTCATCTGTAAAATGGGGATTGAAACTGTGAGCCCCATGTGTGACAGGGACTGTGTCCAACCTGATTTGTTTGTATCCACTCCAGGGCTTGGTACAATGCCTGGCACATAGTAAGCACTTCACAAATACTATAATCAATATTATTATAATTATTATTTATAACGATTGTGGTCTTTGTTAAGTGCTTACTATGTGTCAGGACTGTTCTAAGCACTGGGGTAGATGTAACATAATAGGGTTGGACACAGTTCCTGTCCCACATGGGGCTCACAGTCTTAATCCCCATTTTTATAGATGAGGTAATGGGCACAAAGAAGTTAAATGACTTGCCCAAGGTCAAGACAAGACAAATGGTGGAGATGAGATTAGAACCCAGGTCCTCCTGACTCTCAGGGCTGTGCTCTTTCCACTAGGCCACACTGCTTAATGAGAATCGTAAAAAATAATTCTTCTCACTTACACACATATATACACTTACACCACACGGCCTCCCTCTCCCCATCATGGCGGAGTAGTATAGAGTGGAGACTCCAATCCCCCTGTAATATTATTTATAATGATAATAACAATAATAATAATTGTGGTATTTGTTAATTGCTTACTTTTGCCAGGCACTATACTCAGTGCTGGGATGGACACAGCCCCACAGCACTTGCGCGTATATGTACATATTTACTATTCTACTTACTTTATTAATGATGTGTGTGTATCTATAATTCTATTTATTTATATTGATGCTATTGATGCCTGTCTACTTGTTTTGTTTTGTTGTCTGTCTCCCCCCCTTCTAGACTGTGAGCCTGTTGTTGGGTAGGGATTGTCTCTGTTTGTTGCCAAATTGTACTTTCCAAGCGTTTAGTACAGTGTTCTGCACACAGTAAACACTCAATAAATAAGATTGAATGAATGAATGAATGAATACAATCAAATCACGTTGGACACAGCCCCTGTCCCACATTGGGTTCACAGCCTCAATCTCCATTTTACAGATAAAGTAACTGAGGCTCAGAGAAGTGAAGTGACTAGCCCAAGGTTACACAGACAAGTGTCAGAGCCAGGACTGGAATTCAAGACCTTCTGACTCCCAGGCCCATGCTCTATTCACTACTCACGGATGCCACAGCTTAGCAAGTCCCGAACCCAAGAGGGGCGAGCCTGAGAGGCTTTTTCATAGCTCCCTGACAAACCATTCAGCTGCTCGCCCCCAGTCCCCAGATAGACCCCCAGGCCCGGGGAGGTCTGGGCAGACTCCCCAGAAGGGCCTGGAAGACCCGGGGCTGGAGCCAAAGCTGGTGAAACCCCTCTGCCTGAGTCCTCTCCTTGTATGGTCAGAAGATAGATTTCCTCTTTCCTCTGAATCAGGCGGGGCTCCATGGCCAGTCGCCCTCCTGCCTCCTGCCGCCGCCGCCGTGGCTAAAATTAAAAGTACCACAAAGCACGCGGGCCGGGGAGATGTTGCAACCGCCCCTGACCTGCCTCTCTGTTCGCTGCCTGGTCGTCCGGGCTGCAAACAATGGAGGATGGAGATTTCCCCTCTCGATTACACAACCGTTTCCTAGAATGAGTACACTTGCTCCAGATGGCAAAACTGCTGGTGCCAGGCCCGGGCCTCGGGAGTAACCCGGGGCTGGAGGAAGGAGGAGGAGAGAAGAGAGGAAGGAGGAGGAAGAGGAACAGGGGGAGGTGGGGGAGGAGGAGAGGAAGAAGGAGGAGAAGGAGGGAGAGAAGAAGAGAGGAAGGAGAAGGAAGAGGAGGAGAAGGAGAAGGAGCAAAGGGAGGAGGGAGAGGAAGAAGAGAGAAAAGAGAAGGAAGAGGAGGAGAAGAAGGAGGGGAGAAGGAGGAGAAGGTGGGAGAGGAAAAAGAGGAAGGAGAAGGAAGAGCAGGGAGGAGAAAGAGGAGGGAAAGGAAAGGGAGGAAGAAGGAAGAGATAGAGGAGGGGGAGAAAGAGGAGAAGGAGGGAAAAGAAAGAAGAGAGGAAGGAGAAAGAGGAGGAGAAGGAAAGGGAGGGAGGTGAGAGGAAAAAGAAGGAAGAGGAGGAGTGGGAGAAGGAAAAGAGGGAGGGAGAAGAAGAAGAGAGGAAGGAGAAGGAAGAGGAGAGGGGTAGGGAGGAGAAAGCGGAGGGGAAGGAAAGGGAGGAAAAAGAGAGGAGGGGAGTAGGAAGGATAAGGAGGAGGGGAAGGAAGATGAGAGGAAGGAGAAGGAAGAGGAGGAGGAGAGGGTGGGCAGGGAGAGTTGGGGCTGACCTGACTCTTCAGGTCCTGCAGTCCCAACGGGTGGCTCCAAGCCCAGTGTCCAGCCGGGCCGGCCTCCACGCCCAGCCCAGGCCGTGGTGCCTGGCACTCCCCGGCCCGGCACTCCTCACCCTCCAGCCGACAGAGGAGACGCCGCTCTGTGGCTCCAGTGCCATCTCCTTCCCCGCCGACCCCAAAGGCAGGTCCCTCCTACCCACATTCATTCTTTCATCTTTATTGAGCTCTTACTGTGTGCAGAGTGCTCTACTAAGTGCTTGGGAGAGTACAGTACATCTGATCGGCCGGCCCTCCCTCTCCTTCCCTTTCCTCCAAACCCAACTCTTAGCCACAGCCTCCCCCACTGAGATCTCGGCGGCTTGGGAGGAAAAGGGAAGAGAGACCGAGCTCCCAAACACTGTGGAGAACTTCCGTTACCTCTCCCCAAGCTCTGCCTACCAGGGAAAATTCAATAAAATGCACAAGCTCCAGCCACCTCTCACCAGATTGCTCACTCCTCTAGACTGTAAGCTCACTGTGGGGAGGGAATGTGTCTGTTTATTGTTCTATTATACTCTCCCAAGTGCTTAGTACAAAGCTCTGCACATTGGGCAGGGAATGTGTCTGTTTACTGTTATATTGCACTCTCCCAAAATCTGAGTATGGTACTTTGCACATGGTAAACTCTCAACAATGTGACTGAATGAACGAACGGATGTTCAATAAATACATTTGAATAAATGAATGAATGAATGGTAGGTGCTCAATAAATACCACTGATCGAATGGTTTGATGAAAACAGATCGGTCTTCCCTGGGTTTTCCACAGCATTCCTCCCACCAACCCAGCAGTCACCCCGCCCCTGGCCCTTGCACTCCTGATACTCGCAAATCTTATCCGTACCTTCATCTGTCATTCAATTATTCATTCAGCTATTTTAACCTGGTCCTTTTTCCTTTTCTCTCTTTATTCTTCCCCTCGGCTCCTCACACTCTGTGTAAATAGTCGCTGTCTGTCTTTCTCTTCCATTCCACTGTGAGCTTCTGCCAGCCAGAGAACCATGTGGCCTGCTTCTTTATATCTTCCTTCTTAATCTCTGATGTCTGAGCAGTGCTCTCCTGATCTCCAGAAACAGTGCACTGCTCCATTCTCATGGACCAAGTGTGTAAGTTTGCAAATGCAAAGACACACATTTAAAGGGACAAGGTCTCATGTCGTTGGCATCACCTTTGCATGGAAGAACAATGATAACGAGCATAATAATTGTGGTATTTGTTACTAGAATAATAATAATCATTATGGCATTTACTAAGGACTTACTATGCACCAGGAACTTTTCTAAGCACAGGGGTAGAAACAAGAAAATTGGGTTGGACACAGTACTCTGTTTCCTGTCTTAACACTGGGGTAGATACAAGATAATTAGGTCAGGAACAGTCCCTCTCCCAAGAGGGGATCATATTCTGGAAGGAGAAGGGGTATGGAATCCCCATTTTAAAAATGAGGAAATGGAGGCACAAAGAAGTGAAGTGACTTGTCCTAGGTCACAAAGCAGGCAAGTGGTGGGGCAGGGGTTAGAACGAGGTCCACTGACTTCCGGTCCCATGCACTTCCTCAACTCTACCGTCACCTTGATTTTATATAGAATTTTTGTTTCCAAAGTGTTCTTGTGTTTCTTATCTCACTTTCATCCTCACAAAATGGCTGGGAGATAGGGAAAGGTAGGTATTATTATCCCCATTTTACAGATGGAAAAATGAGGTGTAGAGGAGGAAGTGGCTTCATTTGAGAATAGATTGAGATTTTGATTTAGAATAGAGAACTCTGTTATATTGTACTCTCCCAACTGCTTAGTACAGTGCTCTGCACACATTAAGTGCTCAAAAATATGATTGATTGATTGCTTGTCCAAGGTCACATAATGGGTCAGTTGGCAGAGCTGGGACTAGAATCCTGGTCCTTTAATGCCCAGATCCCTGCCCTTTCCACTACACCACACTGCCTACTACTATTACTAATAATAATAAAATTAATAAATCTGGTACTTAAAAGTTTACAATGTGCTAAGTGCTGTATTAAGTGCTTGGGTAGGTTCAGTGTAATTAGATCAGACACGGCTCCTGCCTCACATGGAACTCACAGTCTAAGCGGGGTAGGTAACAGCTATTTAATCCCTATTTTACAAATAATGGAACTGAAGCACTGACTTGTCCAAGGTCACACAGCAGGAAATTGTCGGAGTTAGGATTCGAACCCAGATTCCCTTGACTTGATTCCATTAGGCCAGGCTGCTTCATTTCCCCGCCCCCTGCCCTAGACCATAAGCTTGCTGTGGGCAGGGAATGTGTCTGCTTATTTTTATAATGAACTTTCCCAAGCGCTAAGTACAGTGCTCTGCGCATGGTAAGGACTCAATAAATATGACTGAACGAATGAATGAATGACTCTGTACTCCCTCACTATTACCATTACTTCTATGACTACTATGAATTAGAACCCAGGTCCTTTGACTCCCAGGCCCGTGCAGTATCTGCTAGGCCAGGGAAATCAGTTTGCTCATCTGTAAAATGGGGGTGAAATGCCTGTTCTTCCTCCGGCTTACACCGTAGGCCCCAAATGTGACAGGGACTGAATCCAACCCTATCAACTTGTATCTGCCCCAGTGTTTAGTACAGTACTTGACACATAGTAAGTGCTTAACACAAATACCATTATTCATTATTATTGTTATTATTACTACAAGTTGTCTATAAGATTTTTTCTTAGTGCCACGTTGGGCCAGGGGCTTTGAATGTGGGTACCGGCTGAGAGCTCCTCTCACCTCCCTCAGGTTGGCCTTTTAATGCGATAGGCGAGTCGATTCTTTTTATTACCAAGAAATACGAAGGGTAAATCGATCCCTTGAAAGCCAGGTTGCTGCTTGGCTTCCAGAGCAGTTTGGGGAACCTATGCTGAAAAGCTTTTCTGATTTATTCCTGTCTGTCCACGAATTGGAGAGGGAATGGGGAGAATCAATTGAGGGCATCAATTTTCTCCTTTGCCCCCTCCAATCTGGTTTCTGCCTCCTCCACTCAAGGAAACTGCCCTCTCTAAGGTCACCGATGACCTTCATCTCGCTAAATCCGACAGCCTCTACTCCATCTTAATCATCCTCAACTTCTCTGCTGTCTTTGACACAGCGGTTTCTCCTTGAAGCACTACCTATTCTTGGCTTTACTGACACTGTCCTCTCATAGTTCTCCTCCTGTCTTTCTGGCCGCTTCTTCTCAGCCTCTTTTGCAGGCTCCTCCTCTGCCTCCCACCCTCTAACTGGAAATTCCTCAAAGCTCAATTCTAGTCTTAGTCTAGTCTACACCTAGTCTCTTGGAGAACTCATTCACTTCCAAGACTTTTTTTACATGGATGATTCCCAAATTTACAGCCCTGACTTCTCTTTCTGATTCCCCTGATTCCCAAATTTCCCAAATCTCCAGCCCTGACTTCTCTTTCTTCTCTGCAATCTCTCATTTCCTCTTGCCTTCAGGACATCTCTACCTGGATATCCTGATGACACCTCAAACCAATCATTTCCAAAACAGAACTTCTTGTCTTCCTACCCAAACCCTGTATTTCCCGTCTTTTCCATCACTGTAGACAATACCATTATTTTCCTTCTCCCTTGTCTTGTCCTGTCTTATGCCATCGAGTCATTTCCGACCCATAGCGACACCATGTACACATCTCTCCCAGAACGCCCCGCTCTCCATCTGCAATCGTTCTGGTAGTGGATCCATAGAGTTTTCTTGGTCAAAATATGGATGTGGTTTACCACTGCCTCCTTCTGTGAGTTAACTTGAGTCTCCGCCCTCAACTCTTTCCTATGCTGCTGCTGCCCAGAATGGGTGATTTTTGACTTATGACAGATGGCCTTCCACTCGCTAGCCACTGCCCAAGCTAGGAATGGAATAGGTAGGCCTCTGCTTGACTTTCCCTCTCATAGCCGAGACAGGTAGAGTACTGGAAACTCTACAGGTGTGACCCTGAGAGGGGAGTCCTTTTCTCAAAAGCCCATAATTAATGCTTAGAACAGTGCTTGACACATAGTAAGTGCTTAACAAATACCCCCACTCTCATCATCATCAACATCTTGGCATTGTCCTCAACTCATCTTTCTCATTCCACCTACATATTCAATCTATCACCAAATCCTTTCAGTGCTAACTTCACAACATCACTAAAATCCATGCTCTCCTCTCCATGCAAACTGCTATGATCCGGATCCAAGCACTTATACCCCACCTTGATTGCTGCATCAGCCGCCTTGCTGACCTCTCTGCCTCCCGTCTCTCCCCTTTCCAGTCCATACTTCTCTCTGCTGCCTAGATAATTTATCTAAAAAACCTTCAGTTCATGTTTCCTCACTCCTCAGGAACATCCAGGGGTTGTCCGTCCACCTCCGCATCAGACAGAAACTCCTTACCATCGGTTTTCAAGCATTCATTCAGCTCACCGGCTCCTACCGTACCGCTGTGGTCGCATCTCCACCGAGAGGCCTTCCCCGATTAAGCCCTCTTTTCCCCTACTCCCTCTCCCTTCTGCATTGCCTATACACTTGAATTTGTACCCTTTGAGCACATGATATTCACCCATCCTCAGACTCACAGCACTTAAGCACTTTTAACCGTAATTTATTTATATTAATGCTTGTCAATCCATCTAGACTGTAAGTTCCTTATGGGCAGTGAGCCTGTCTACCAACTCTGTTGTATTGTAATAATAATGTTGGTATTTGTTAAGCGCTTACTATGTGCCGAGCACTGTTCTAAGCGCTGGGGTAGATACGGGGTAATCAGGTTGTCCCACGTGAGGCTCACAGTTAATCCCCATTTTACAGATGAGGTAACTGAGGCACAGAGAAGTTAAGTGACTTGCCCACAGTCACATAGCTGACAAGTGGCAGAGCCGGGAGTCGAACTCATGACCTCTGACTCCGAAGCCCAGGCTCTTTTCCACTGAGCCACGCAGTCCTCTAAAGTAAGGAAAGTCCTTGTGCTTTCCCAAGAGCTGAGTACAGTGTTCTGCACACGGTAAGTGCTTGATAAATACCACTGATTGATTGATTTTTGTTAAGGGCTTAGTCTGTGCCAAGCACTGTACTAAGTGCTGGAGCTGGTAGAGTTTAGGCAGGCCAGACACAGTTCCCGTCCCACATGGGCCATACAGTCTAAGTAGAAGGGAGAACAGGTATTTAACTCCCATTCTACAGATGAAGTAATAGATGCACAGAGAAGTGAAGTGGCTTACCCAAGGTCACACAGCAGGCAAGTGGCAGAGCCGGCATTAGAAGCCGGGTCCTCTGACTCCCAGGCCTGCATTCTTTCTACTAGATCCTGCTGCTTTTCTTTTTGAGCTCTTTCAGATTCTCTTTCTGATTTAGAAAAATTCCTATTGTCGAGGACCAAATTGCTAGAAAATTGTTCCCTCTTTGTCGGTTGAAAGGTGAGAACTAAAATTATTTTACCTCTGACAAAATGTTCTAGGAAGCTATTTATAGAAATGTATAATAGTGGACTGGGAACTGGTCCCCCAGTTGCCACCTGTGGAGAGCTTTAGAAAAAATTCTAGGCAGCCTTCTTTCTAAAATGCGGGTCAGAGCCATGGAGAACAGGTGGTGGGCTGGAGTCGGGATTAGGGGGAAGGGGAGAGGCAGCCGGAGCCTGGTTTGCCCCTGGGGGGACTGGTGGAGGGAGAAGGAGGGCAGGTGGTGGGGGAGGATGTCAAAGTGTCTGCTTCCCCGCTCTTTTCCCTGGAACTTCAATACCCAGGTTTTTTTCCTTTGGAAATCTGGTTACAAGGGCATTGATGGGTTTAATCTAGGTGTAAGGTTTCCAGTTTAAAATAAATTAAAAAGAGGGGGTGTTTTTGAAGTCCATTCAGTGTGGCGTGGTGAGGGGAGCTGTTTATCAACACTCCCTCCCACTACTGCCCTCCGCCATCCCCAGAGGAGAGCCAAAGCCAAAGCCTGGGATTGCAGGGCAGGTTTGGGAGCTGGGAGCCAGACTCTCTGGGGGCACAAGCAGGGCAAAACTGGGATTATGTTAACCTGGGTGAGACCCACATCCCATACTGGAGCAGAGCCCAATCCCCTTCCTGCCCAGCTGGGGCTCTAGGGGTGAAGAGAGGGCACAGTTTGGGTATCCTGAGATGATTCCCTGTGATGCTGGAGACAGTGGGATAGAGGTCAGGCCCACAGTAACCCTGGCCAGGGGTTTCCACTCAAATCTTCTTATAATAATAAAAACAGCCAAGGGTTGCTCCCTGGCAGAGGGGTTGACTGGTCCCCTCTTGCCGCCCAGTGTGGACACTGGCTCCGGGGTCCTACCAAGGCAGCATGGTTTAGTGGATAGAGCATGGGCCTGGGAGTCAGAAGGTCGTGGATTCTAATCCCGTCTCCGCCACTTGTCAGCTGTGTGACCTTGGGCAAGCCACTTCACTTCCGTGGGCCTCAGTTACCTCATCTGTAAAACGGGGATTGAGACGGTGACCCCACGAGGGACAGGGACAGTGTCCAACACGATTTGCTTGTACTAAGCTTAGTACAGTACCCCGGTACAAAGTAAGCACTTAATAAACACCATTATTATTATTATTATTATTATTATTGTCCTCAGGCAGACGGAGAGCCCCGAGGCCAAATGATGATTCTGTCCAATGGCACAGTTCGGGGCCTCAGCCTCCTCTGTGGGGCTGGACAGGCAGGGCTCCAGAGGCCACTCCGGGGACACCCACAGGGGCCCGACAGGGCGAGGGCAACACGGTCTCCCAGAGCAACCAGGCGGCTGGCGGGGTGTCCCGGGGCTGGTTCTCAAGACCCGGTGCCCCAGACAAGCTAAATGGCCAGGGAATCTGGCCACAGCTGGGCCAGACAATACCCCACTGTCTGCCAGATGCTTCCCCGTTCCCCAGAGCCCAGACTGGGGGTTGGCGGGATGGAAAAACCTGATCTAGGGCCTGTGCGAATGTCATGGGATGGACACAGAACGGAAATAGAGGCTGCCAGGCCTGCTTCTCCAGCAGAATGACCCAGAGGGGCTCAGAGGCAGAGAATCTGTTCTGGAGCCTTAGTTCTGGTCTGGGGGGGGGGCGGGGGGCTACGTTCTCGTTTAGGGGGTCTCAGGAGCCAGCACTGACTCCCTCTGTCGCTTTGAGTAAATATTTATTTGAATTTACTTTTTCATGGTATTGGTTAAGCACATACTAGATACCAGGCACTGTACTAAGCACTGGGGTAGACACAAGCTAATCAGATTGGTCACAGTCCTTGTCCCACATGGGGCTCACAATCTTCATCCCCATTTTGCAGATGATGTAACTGGGGCACAGAGGAAGTAAAGTGACTTGCCCAAGGTCACAGAGCAGACAAGTGGCAGAGCTGAGACTAGAACCCAGGTTCTTCTGACTACCAGGCCCGTGCTCTGTCCACTAAGGCATGTGCTGCCTTTCTTGGCTCCTGCCTCAGTTCCCCTATCTTCAAGATGCAGAGAAGCAACATCATCTAGGGGAAAGAGCATGGGCCTGGGAGCCAGGAGACCTGGGTTATAGTCCTGGCTCTGTTACTCGGCTGCTGTGTCACCTTGGGGAAGTCAGTTCCCTTTTCTGGGCCTCGGTTTCCTCATCTGTAAAATGGGGATGAAATATTGTTTTTTACGAGATGTTCTTCCCCTTTACTCTATTTATTGCCATTGTTCTTGTCTGTTCGTCTCCCCAGATTAGACTGTAAGCCCATCAAACGGCAGGGACTGTCTCTATCTGTTGCCAACTTGTTCATTCCAAGCGCTTAGTACAGTGCTCTGCACATAGTAAGCGCTCAACAAACACTATTGAATGAACTATTGAATGAATATCCGTTCTCCATCACCCCTAGACTAAGGGGCCCCATGTGGGACAGAGGCTGTGTCCGACCCAATTATCTTACATCTAGAATGGTATTTGGCACATAGCAAACTCTAAAAAAAGCCACAATTATTATTTTTAATAAAACAGTACCCACCCTCCTGCCCATTCTAAGGCCATGCCCATCCAGGGCTGGTGAGCCCTCAGAGGAGATCAACACCCAAGAAGGGAAGATGTCTCAGGGACCTCGAATTGTTGTTTGTTCTCTCCCAAGCGCTTAGTACAGTGTCTTGCACACAGTAAGTGCTCTATAGGTGCCACTAATTGATTGATTGTGCCTGAACAGCTAGTGGAAGAAGGAGAAACAGCTGGGGAAGAGAGAGGTAGGAAGAGTGATGTATCAGGGCCCAGAGGAGAAATCACTGAACGGGAGTCTGAACCCCAGAATTCTGGGTCTTAAGGGGCCCTGAGAGACTATGTGGTCCATCCCCCTGCCTTCTTACTCTCCCTTCCCAAGCCCATGCAAGGCAGGTGAAGATATTTTCTGGTTTAGAAACCCCTCTTCTCCCTGGAGAAGGGGATTCCATCCCTCCCCCTTCCAAAAGGGAACTACTCATTCACAAGCAGCCACACCCACATGCCCACACATACGTGCAGACACACAGAATTGTCACCGCTGGCTCCATTATGGGCCTGCGAGTTAAAGGATTTGGGCTCCAATCCCAGCTCTGCCACCTGTCTGCCGTGTGCTTGGGGCAAGGCACCTCACTTCTCTGAGCCTCAGTTACCTCATCTGTAAAATGGGGATGAAGACTGTGAGCCTCATGTGGGACAGGGACGGTGTCTGATCTGATTACCTTGTATCTACTCCAGTGCTTAGAACAGTGCTTGGCACATAGTAAGTGCTTAACAAATACCACAGTTATTATTATTGTTACCACCAGTGGTGAAGTGCATCTCTGGATGCAAGCGTGGCTGAAAAGGCTGATGGGGAACAGGCAGTCCCACCCACACCAACCATACAAGTGCTCAATAAATGCGACTGAATGAACGAATACAGTCGTTTCTCCTCCACTTCAAAGTTTCATTGAAGGCCCATCTCCTCCAAGAGACCTTCCCTGCCTAAACCCTCCTTTCCTCTTCTCCCACTTCCTTCTGCCTCACCCTGACTTGCTTCCTTTATTCATCACCCCTCCCAGCCTCCCAGCACTTATGTCCATATCTGTCATTTACTGGTTTATATTTATGTCTGTCTCTCCCTCTAGACGGTAAACTCGTATGGGCAAGGAATGTGTCTCTTTATTGTTACACTGTACTCTTCCAAGCACTTAGTACAGGGCTCTGCACACGGTAAGTGCTCAATAACTACAATTGATTGACTGATTGACTGACTGACTGATAGGGCAGGTCACCCTGGCTGTTCCTGGGGATAGAGCTGGCCCAGACCTGGCCCTCAGCACCATCACCGAGGCCCCTGTGGCCATCATCACCTGAGGCGATTATGCACAGCTTTCTCCCCCATTCGAGTGGAATATACATAGTATATATGTACATATTTATAATTTTAATTCTATTTATCTTTATTAATGATGTGTATATATCAATAATTCTATTTATTTATAATGATGCTACTGATGCCTGTTTACTTGTTTTGATGTTTCCCCCCTTCTAAACTTTGAGCCCAGTGTGAACAGGGGTTGTCTCTGTTGCTGAACTGTACTTCCCAAACGCTAAGTACAGTGGTCTGCACACAGTAAGTGCTCAATAAATACAATTGAATGAATGAATGAATGAATGAATGAATGAATGGAAGCTCTCGGTGGATGGGGAATGTGTCCTTTGCTTTGATTCGCTTTCCCACATGCTTAGGGCAGTGACTTACTTCAGTGGGAGCTCAATAAATAATAATAATAATGTTAGTATTTGTTTAGCACTTACTACGTGCAGAGCACTGTTCTAAGCGCTGGGGTACACCCCCATTTTACAGATGAGGAAACTGAGGCACAGAGAAGTGAAGTGACTTGCCCACAGTCACACAGCTCAAGCATAACTATTACTACCACTAAGCGCTCAATAAATACGTTTGAAGGAACGAATGAATAATAATCATTATTACTGCTACACAATGAAGAGTTTATCAGTCAATCATATTTATTGAGCGCTTACTGTGTGCAGAGCACTGTACTAACCACTATAACAGAGTTGGTAGACACATTCCCTGCCCATAATGAGCTTGCAGTCTAGAGGGATCGTGAACTGTTAAGAGGAAGCCATGAGTCATGGGCAAGGCAAGTGGATTCTTGTGGACACTCCAAGATCAATAAATCAATCATTCAACATGATAGGATCTTTCTTTTAAACTCATCTATACAATGGGAATTGAATATCTGTTTTCCCTTCCCCTTATACAGTGAGCACCATCAGACTGTATCTGATCTGAATTTCTTGTATAATGAGAACTGTGGTATTTTTAAGTGCTTGCTAAATTAAGAACAATGGTGATGATGGGACATGTTAAGCCCTTACTACGTGCCAAGTTCTGCACTAGAGTGGGGTAGATACAAGATTCATTCATTCAATAGTATTTATGGAGCACTTACTATGTGCAGAGCACTGTACCAAGCACTTGGAATGTACAATTCGGCAACAGAGAGCATCATAACCAGGTTGGATGTAGTCTCTGTTTCGCTCAGGGCTCACAGGAGGGAGAACAGGTCATTTCGTCCCCATTTTAGATGAGGAAACCGAGGCACAGAGATATTAAGTGACTTGCCCAGGGTCACACAGTTGGCAAGAATCTACCCAAGTAGTTAGCACAGTGCTTGATGCATAGTAAGCACATTAAAGATATCACAATTATTGTTATTATTATTAATAATAGACCCTATCGCTCCCTAAGAGGCCAAAGCGCTCCCCATATTTATCTAATTCCTTCTTGTAATAATCCCATGAGGTGGGTTTAGGAGGGGATGAAGAGACGGGGAAAGTGGGAAGGGTGCGGTAATTTTTCCTTTCATTGTATAGCTGAGGAAACTGAGGCAAACAGAAATGACTCATTCAAGACCACCCAGTCCAAGGTAGAGTCAAGAGGAGTAGGCAGGGCTCCTGAGTCCCAGGCCTGACTCTCCACCCAAGAGTACAGCATGGCTGAGCACTTGGGGTCTGTTGGAGCATAGACTCCATCCCTGTACCTTGGGACTTCAAGGGCCAACAAGGGAGACTGGACAGTCACATATCTACATATACCTAGGTCAATCAATCAATCAATGGTATTTATTGATCACTCACTGCGTGCAGAGTACTGTATTAAGTTCTTGTCTTATTGCGTCGAGTGTTTCCGGTCCATAGCGACACCACGGTCACATCTCTCCCAGAACGCCCTGCTCTCCATCTGCAAGCGTTCTGGTAGTGGATCCGTAGAGTTTTCTTGGTCAAAATCAGTAAGGGGTTTACCATCGCCTCCTTCTGCGCAGTAAACTTGAGTCTCCACCCTCGTCTCTCTTTCTACCACCCACCCCGCACGCTCCGCTCCTCTGCCGCCCACCTCCTCACCGTCCCTCGGTCTCGCCCATCCCGCCGTCGACCCCTGGGTCACGTCCTCCCGCGGTCCCGGAACACCCTCCCTCCTCACCTCCGCCAAACTGATTCTCTTTCCCTCTTCAAAACCCTACTTAAAACTCACCTCCTCCAAGAGGCCTTCCCAGACTGAGCTCCTCTTCTCCCTCTACTCCCTCTGCCACCCCCCCTTTACCTCTCCGCAGCTAAAGCCTCATTTTCCCCTTTTCCCTCTGCTCCTCCACCTCTCCCTTCCCATCCCCACAGCACTGTACTCGTCTGCTCAACTGTATATATTTTCGTTACCCTATTTATTTTGTTAATGAATTGTACATTGCCTCGATTCTATTTAGTTGCCATTGTTTTTACGAGATGTTCTTCCCCTTGACTCTATTTATTGCCATCGTTCTTGTCTGTCCGTCTCCCCCGATTAGACTGTAAGCCCGTCAAACGGCAGGGACTGTCTCTATCTGTTGCCGACTTGTTCATCCCAAGCGCTCAGTACAGTGCTCTGCACATAGTAAGCGCTCAATAAATACTATTGAATGACTCTCTCCCGTGCCGCTGCTGCCCAACCCGGGTGAGTTTTGACTTGTAGCAGATGGCCTTCCACTCTCTAGCCACTGCTCAAGCTAGGAATGGAATGGATAGGCCTCTGCTTGACTCTCCCTCCCATAGCTGATTTTGGTAGAGTACTGGAAACTCTCCAGTTGCTAGTAGGGTACAAAACGACAGAGTTGATAGATACGTTTCCCACCCACAAGAAGCTTACGGTCTAGAGGGGGAGACAACCATTAATAAAAATAAATGTTATGGATGTGGACACAAGTGCTTCGGGTCTGAGGATGGGGTGAATACCAGGTGCCCAAAGGGTAGAGATCCAAGTCCAAGAGATATGGAAGTACAAGACTGAATTGACCAGGGAGGAGTGGGCAGGATTTGGGGAGTAGAAGCAGTACCTGAAGGATTGATGCATACCTTTCATACCTTATATCTTACATACCCTATTACCCAAGCTCTAACTCATTTCAGCATTAACCTGTGTACACACATACTTTCTGTCTTTTCCCACTAGATTACAGGCCTTTTCAGCTGCTCAGGGACTCACAGGTGAATTTCACTGTCAGTCACTGTCAGTCTTCTTCGAATACAAAGGACAACAACACCCATGTCTATGGATTATATTATCTTGGCCAAGCACTCAGCAGGGGTCCAAGAATGCTCTACCACTGACTGATGGTGGGATTAATCTAGGAAGACTTCATGGAGGAGGTGAGCCTGGAAACTACCACTTAAAAGAGGGTAAGGAGATAACACCTCGCCACCAGACAGGGTTTCAGCTAAAATGGACATCCATCAGAGAAGCAGTGTGGGAGTCAGAGGACCTGGGCTCTAAGCTAGGTTCCACCTCTTGCCCGCAGTGTGACCTTGGGCAAGTCACATGTCTTTTCTGTGGCTCCATTTTCTCATCTGTAAAATTCATTCATTCATTCAATAGTATTTATTGAGCACTTACTATGTGCAGAGCACTGTACTAAGCGCTTGGAATGGACAAATCGGTAACAGATAGAGACGGTCCCTGCCCTTTGATGGGCTTACAGTCTAAGCGGGGGAGTCGGACAGACAAAAACAGTAGCAATAAATAGAATCAAGGGGATGAACTGGGGAGTCAGTATCCGTTCTCCCTCCCCCTTGGGCTCACAGTCTAAGGGGACAGGTTCAGGAACTGTGTGTCCAGCCTGATCACTTTTAATCTAACCCAAGGCTTAGAGGGGTGCTCGGCACGTAGTAAGCGCTTAACGGATACCACAAATTACTATTACTTCTACTGATGATAATGACGACGACTGTGGTATCCGTTAAGCGCTTACTATGTGCCAGGCACCGTACTAAGAGCTGGGGTGGATACAAGCAGATCCGATTGGACCTAGTTCCTGTCAAACGTGGGACTCACGGTCAACAGATGAGGTAATTTAGGCACAGAGAAGTGAAGCAACGTGTCTAAGGTCACGGGGCGGATAAGTGGCGGAGTCGGGATTAGAACCCAGGTCCTTCTGACTCCCAAGCCTGTGTCACATCTACTAGGCCGGGCTTCTACTCTGCTATTACTGTTGTGGAAAGCTGGAGGAAAGTGTCCCGGGGGAGAAAAGCATGCTCTGGGATTTTCAGCAGATGGTGCTGGAGAGCAGACCAGGACCTGAGCAACAGATACACCCACACACCACAACACACACAACACACACACAACACAACACAAACACACCTGATCTTCCAGGAACCCACACATACCTGAGCAGCCCCAGTCCCCACCCCGCCCATCAGGACTTCGGGGTTTTTCCCTATTGGTTATGGATGCGGGGACGAGGGAGGGGGTATGGGGAGACCTTCCCGGCTCCAAAGGAATTCAGTTCAGGGAAGAACTGGAGCGGGAAAGCCAGAACCAGTCTTCTCCCCGCCGGGTCTGAGAACCCACAGACATTCCGGGCACCGGGCTGGGCCTTGGAAAATGGATCCTGGGAGAGGCTTTGTGGCGACTGGAAGTCTTTGATGCTGGGGAGGGAGAGGCTGGCACGCGTTTGCGAGTTGGGGCGGATTTCATTAATCAAATCAATGGTATTTATTGAACGCCTACTGCGTGTAAGCCCTTGGGAGAGTAATAATAATAACAATTATTGTTATTATGGTATCTACTACGCACTTACTCTCTGCCAAGCAGTGTTCTAAACAGTGCTGGTGTAGATACCAGGAAATAAGGTGGTCCCACGTGGGGCCCCCAATCTTAATTCCCATTTAACAGATGAGGGAACTGAGGCACAGAGAAGTTAAGCGGCTTGCCCCAAGTCACACAGCAGACAAGTGGCAGACCGGGTTTAGAACCCACATCCTCTGACTCCCAAGCCCATGCTCTTTCTTTTTCAATCCAGTGAAGGGGAGGAAGGGCACTAAGTGACGACTTAGAAGTCGTGGGCAAAAGAGGACACCTCTAAAGCCAGCGGGGGCCCTGGCAGAGGGCTGCTACCCCCCATAACTTCTCCCTCTCCAGGAGCCCGGGGGCAACTTGCTCACCCTGAGGGGCAACAGCCACCAAGGCCCCGGGGCCTAAACCACAGGTCAGTGTCCCCGAAGTGGTATCTGTCTTGCTGGGATGGCTATGGGAGTTTTATTTTGATAACTGACCCCAAGCCCTCCTACCCCTCCCCACCTCAAGGCAGCTCTTCGTGGCTTAGTGGATAGAGCACCGGACCCTGGCCTGGGAGTATAAAGGTCATGGGTTCTAATCCCGGCTCTGCCACATGTGTGCTGTGTGACCTTGGGCAAGTCACTTCTCTTCTCTGGGCCTCAGTTCCCTCATCTGTAAAATGGGGATTAAGATTGGGAGCCCCACATGGGACAACCTGATCACCTTGTATCTACCCGGGCGTTTAGAACAGTGCATGGCATATAGCAAGCTCCTAAATACCGCAATTATTATTACTATGATGTGGGACGGGGACTGTGTCCAACCTGACTAACTTGTATAATAATAGCAATTATGGTATTTGTTATGTACGTATATGTGCCAAGCACTGTTCTAAACTCTGGGGGAGGTACAAGCTAAACAGGTTGGACACCATCCTTGTCCCACATGGGGCTCACAGTCTCAATCCCCATTTTCCAGATGAGGTAACCGAGGCCCAGAGAAGTGAAGTGTCTTGCCCAAGGTCACACAGCAGACAGGTGGCAGAGCCAGGATTAGAATCCATGACCTCTGACTCCCAAGCCTGGCTTCTTGCCACTAGGCCATGCTGCTTCCCAGCAACATGTATCTACCCCAGCACTTAGAACAGTGCTTGGCACATCGTAAGCGCTTAACAAGTACCATAATTATTACTATTGTTATTACTAGAAATCAGGCAGTGAGTCAGTCCCAGGAAGGGGCTGAACTGAGCGGTGTTGGGGCTGCTGGGGGCGAGGCCGGGTGATAATAATAATAGCAAAGGCTTCCCGGCCTGCCGTTACTCACCCACAGCTCACCAGGGCAGTCCAGACCACTTCCGACCGGAGCTCTTCCCCTTGTGAGCTAGAGGGGGAAACTGAGGCACCGAGCACAGAGCTGAACGAGGAGCGGAAGGGTGGGTGGATGTCTTGGCAGCCGAGCTTAACTGAGGCGGCAGAATTCATTCAATTGTATTTATCGAGCCCTTATTGTGTGCAGAGCACTGTACTAAATGCTTGGAAAGTACAATACAGCAAAAGAGAGAGACAATCCCTGCCCACAAGGAGCAGGATCTCAGAGACCCCCCTCCGCCCCCACACCCATCCAGGGGTCTGGCTACCTGCCCCCGCCCTCACTCGCCCTGGCCCGCACGCAGCAGTTGGTGAGTTTCAAGGGCTGACATCCTTCTGGGAGAGAAGAGGGGGAAATCCGGCTCATCAGGGGAAGGGGATGCTGATCGCATCCAGCCGCTCCTCTCCTCTCCGGGAGAGCTCAGGAAGCCCTTGAGGAGATGTCGAGCCAGCGACCAGAGCCTAGTTGGGATCTTCCCCGCCGGGCCACCGGGCCACCAGGCCACAGCCCCTCTGAAAGAGATAGAGCCCGCACTGGACCTCAGGGCCCCCCAGATGGACTTCCTGGTCTCGACTCCTCTTTAGAGAAAAAGCGTGGCTCAGTGGCAAGAGCCCGGGCTTGGGAGTCAGAGGTCATGGGTTCTAATCTCACCTCTGCCGCTTGTCAGCTGTGTGACCTTGGGCAAGTCACTTCACTTCTCTGGGCCTCAGTTACCTCATCTGTAAAATAAGGATGAAGACTGTGAGCCCTACGTGGGACAACCTGATTATCTTGTATCTACGCCAGCGCTTAGAACAGTGATTGGCACATAGTAAGCGCTTAACTAATACCAACATTATTATTATTACTTAGGGAGACAACACCTGGATCTGGATATTAAGGCCTTCCCCGGGAATGGGCTCCTGGGACTGGCTGCGCTCTCTAGGAACTGGATCTCAGGGCCCCAGAGATCAATCAAGCAGTGGTATTTATTGAGCGCTTACTGTGTGCAGAAGTGCTTAGTAGAATGCTTAAGCGCTTAGTACATTGTTTTGCACACAGTAAGTACTCAATAAACACCACTGAATGACTGCAGGGCATTCTAGACTGCAAGGTCGTTGTGGGAAGGGAATGTGTTGTTATATGGTACTTTCCCAAGCGCTTAGTACAGGGCCCTGCACACAGTAAGCACTCGATAAATAGGACTGATTGAGCTACTAAGCCCTTGGGAGAGTATAATCAGTGTTGGAATGGGCCCTGGGGGCACTTCCTCTAGAAAGAGAAAGACTGGAACTGGATCTCAGGGCCCCTCTAGGAGGGGAAAAAAACCCAACTGGATAATGATAAAAGTAGTATTTGTTCAGCACTGCACACAGTAAGCACTCAATAAATACGATTGATTGTTCAATCGCCAAGCTCTGAGGTAGACATAATATGATCATACATAGTCCCTCCCCCATCTGGGGCTCCAGCTCTAAGCTAGAGGGAGAACAGGTGTCGCATCTCCATTTCACAGATGAGGAAACTGAGACACGGAGAAGTTAAGTGACTCATGGTATTTTTTCAGGCACTTTCTATGTCCCAGGAACTGGGGTAGATGCAAGCTGAGCAGGTTGGACACAGTCCGTGTCCCACGTGAGGACACAGCCTTAATCCTCATTTTCTAGCTGAGGTAACTGAGGCACAGAGATGTTAAGTCATTAGGCCAAGATCACCCAGTAGCAAGTGGAAGAGGCAGGATTGGAATCCAGGACCTCTGATTTGCAGGACAGGGCTCTTTCCATTAGGCTACACTGCTTCTTATGTTGCACTGCATCTTAGTGCCACCCCCCCACACACACACACCACTCCATCCCAGGGAGATCAGATCTACTTACTGGGGAGTCAGGGGCCCCCTGAACCTGCCTGCTGCACCCCCACACCGCCTCACACTTTCCAGCCCTGGGCCGCCCGTTATAGGACACCAGGGATCCCCCCTTTTCCTCCCCTAGCTCGTTCAGGCTTCGTGTTTCCTTCTTGATTAGCGGAAAAATTCCTGAATCTGTCACGGGGGTGGTGGTGGGAAGGAAGGACTTTTCTCTCCCTCCTCAATCAATCGGTGTAAGACAAACACATTCCAGCAGGCCCACGAACCACTTGTTTCCACGTCAATAACAGCCCTTAAAGGCCCCGTGCAAACCCTCTCCAGCCCTTCTGGACAAGGATGAGAGACCCTGAGATTCAAGGTCAGGTCCGGGGATCAGATGGGCCGAGGAGCGCAGGTGAGGCTTTCTATTTCCTGCCCGTCCTTATCTGGAACTAAAGATAAACTCTGGGTAAGAAATTTCCCCCCTCGGGACACACACCCACGCCCTTGTCCCTTCCCACCGGCGGGCTGGATCTGCAGGGACCGAATCACCTTGCACAACCACAATAATCATCAGCCGTTGTTCCACCTTGTGTTTATCCAAGGCCGGCTCTCCCCGCAGCTCCAAGCGCTTCGCAGACGTGATCTCATCGGCCTTCAATGTACCAACCCCTTTCTCTTCCCAGCCTGGGCGGGAGAGGGGAGGGAAGGGGGCAGTCCCCCTTCTTCCCACGTTAAAGATGGGGCGAGCGAGCGAAGCGAACCAGAGAGGCAGGGCTTTGAGTCTTGGAGTTCAAATTCCTTTCATCCAATCCCCAATCCGCTCCCTCATTCCTCCCCTTCGCCCCTTGAGATATCCCAGCTAGTTGCCCTGAGAGCTGCGGGGTAGGTGCAAGGCCAGGGGCGTGGTCTCATGACACTGAAGCAGGAGAGATTGAGGTTAGACATAATGAAGGACTTCCTCTAGATTGTAATTCTTTTGTATTGCACTCTTCCGAACTCGTAGTACAGTGTTCTGCACACAGTAAATGTTCAGTAATTACCACTGATACTTGATTGACCTATTGAGGAAGTGTGCCCTTATTATGGCCTAGTGGGAAAAGTATGGGCCTGGGAGTCAGGAGACCTGGGTTCTAATCCCAGCTCCGCCACTTGCCTGGCTGATATGAATTTGAGTAGGTCACTTAACTCCTCGGGGCCTCAGTTTCCTCAGCTGTAAAGTGTTGGTATTTGTTAAGCGCTTACTATGTGCAGAGCACTGTTCTAAGCGCTGGGGTGGAGATTCTATTACCTGTTCTCCCTCTTACTTAGTAGAAGTAGCATGGTTCGGTGGAAAGAGCCCGGGCTTGGGAGTCAGAGGTCATGGGTTTGAATTCAGACTCTGCCACTTGTCAGCTGTGTGACTGTGGGCAAGTCACTTAACTTCTCTGTGCCTCAGTTACATCTGTAAAATGGGGATTAACTGTGAGCCTCACATGGGACAACCTGATTACCCTGTATCTACCCCAGCACTTAGAACAGTGCTCTGCACATAGTAAGCGCTTAACAAATACCAACATTATTATTATTACTTAGACTGTGAGTCCCATTTGGGACAGAGGCTGTGATTGACCTAATTAACTTGTATCTACCCCAGTGCTTGGCAAATAGTCATCATCATCATCCTCGTGGGTTTTGTTCAGAGCTTACTGTGCCCAGCACTCTACTAAACACTGGGGTAGTTACAAGATCATGAGGTCCCACATGGGGCTCACAGTCTAAGTAAGAGGAAGAACTGGTACTGAATCCCCATTCTGCAGATGAGAGAACTAGGGTAAAGAGAAGTTAAGTGACTTGCCCAGGGTCACACAGTAGGCAAATGGCAGAGCTGGTATTAGGTCCTCTGACTCTCAAGCCCATGCTTTTTTTCCCAGGCCACGCTGCTTCTCTAGTAAGTACTTAATACCATTATTATTATTATTATTATTATTATTAATTACTAGTGCTGACCCTCTATTCTGGGGTCACTTTTAAACTGTAAACTTCCTGAGAACATGACCTCCCCATCCGTAACTCAGAGGTTATTTTTTTTAAGCACTTACAATGAGCCAAGAACTTTACTCAGCACTGAGGTAAATAGATCAGATCAGACACAGTCCTTGTCCCACATGGAGCTCACAGTCTAGTTGGGAGAGAGAAAGGTGCTTAATAATTGTTTATTATTATCATTATTGTTATTATTAATAATTATAATATGTGCCTGGCATATGATGCCTGGGAGCCAGAAGGTCAAGGGTTCTAATGCCAGCTCCACCACGTCTGCTATGCGACCTTAGGCAAGTCACTTCACTTCTCTATGCCTCAGTTCCCTCATCTGTAAAATGATGGTATTCGTTAAGCACTTACGATGTGCCAAGCACTGGGGTAGATCCAAGGTAATCAGGTTGTCCCACGTGGGGCTCACAGTCGTAATCCCCATTTTACAGATGAGGGAACTGAGGACCAGAGAAGTTAAGTGACTTGCCCACAGTCATACGGCAGACAAGTGGCAGAGCTGGGAGTAGAACCCCTGACCTCTGACACCTAAGCCCAGGCTCTTTCCACTAAGCCACACTGCTTCTAGTGGGGATTAAGACTGTGAGCCTCATGTGGGAGCGGAACTGTGTCCAACCTGATTAGCTTGTTTCTACACCAGTGCTTAGAATAGTGCCTGGCACATAGTAAGTGCTTAACAAAAACCATAAAAAAGTAGTCTACATCTCCCTACTAAATCAATCTCATTTATCGAGTGCTGTATGCAGTACACTATATGAGAAACAGCATGGCTCAATGGAAAAAGCATGGATTTGGGAGTCAGGACATGGGTTCTAATCCCAGCTCTGCCACTCGTCTGCTGTGTGACCTTGGGCAAGCCACTTCACTTCTCTGTACCTCAGTTACCTCATCAGTAAAATGGGAATTAAGCCTGTGAGCCCCACGTGGGACAACCTGATTACTTTGTATCTACCCCAGCACTCAGAACAGTGCTTAACACGTAGTAAGCACTTCGACTGTAAGTCTATTGTTGGGCAGGGGTTGTCTCTATCTGTTGCCAAATTGTACTTTGCGTGGCTTAGTGGAAAGACCCTGGGCTTGGGAGTCAGAGGCTGTGCGTTCTAATCCTGGTTCTGCCACTTGTCTGCTGTGTGACCTTGGGCAAGTCACTTAACTTCTCTCTGCCTCATGTACCTCATCTTTAAAAATGGGGATTAAAAAATGTGAGCTCCACGTGGGACAATCTGATTACCCTGTATCTACCCCAGCGCTTAGAACAGTACTCAACACAGAGTAAGCGCTTAACAAATACCAACATTATTATTATTATTACTTTCCAAGTGCTTAATACAGTGTTCTGCACACATTAAGCACTCGATAAATACGGTTGAATGAACTACCATAATTATTATTATTAATTTTTATTACTATTACTAAGCGCTCTGGAAAGTACAACAGAATTAGTAGTCACATTCCCTGCCCATAAAGAGCTTACAATCTACACTCCTCAGAAGCCTCCACTAGTTACCCATCCATCTCCAGCTCAAGCAGAAACTCCTTACTGTCGGTTTTAAATCACTCGATCAACTCTCCCCCTCCTACCTTACCTCGCTGATTTCCTAAACCACCCAGCCCGCACACTTTTGCTCCTCTAAAGCCAACCTACTCACTGTACCTTGATCTCATCTATCTCATCGCCAACCCCTTGCCCACATCCTCCCTCTGGCCTGAAACTCCCTCCCTCTTCATATCTGACACACCACTCTCCTCATCTTCTAACACCTATTAAAATCATATCTCCTCCAAGGGGTCTTCCCTGACTAAACCCTCATATCTCCACCACCCTCTCCACCCTAGCATACCCCTACTAGGCACTTTGATACTCGCTCCACGTCCAGCACCGAAGCATATATCCTTATGCTCTGCCATTTCCCCTACCTGTATTTTATTTCAATATCTGTCTCTGGTAGACTCTAAGCTCCTCGTGGGCAGGGAAAGCATCTATCAACTCTGTTGTGTGCTTAACAGATACCATTATTATTATTATTATTGTACTGTACTCTCCTAAGTGTCTGGTACAGTGCTCTGCACACAGTAAGTGCTCAATAAATATCATTGATTAAAGTTAGAAATGCCTCACTTTCTTCATCTGTAAAATGGGGATTCAATACCTGATCTCCCTCCTATTTAGACACTGTGAGCCCCATGTGGCAGGGACTCTTTCTGATTAATACATAGTATTTGGCACATAGAAAGCGCTTAACAAATACTACAATTATTATGATTACTATATAATTCTGAAGGTCTTTGCCCTTCCAGGGACGATGTGGTTGACCATTTCATTGAAGTTGCTCCAGCCCCTGAAATAATAGTATTATCAGTATTAGGTCATTTTCTAAGCACTGTGTCAAGCACTATACTAAGTGCTAGGATAGTTAAAGGATAAGTAATGAGTAGTTCTAGAAGTTATGGTACTTATTGAACCCTGACTGAGTGCAAGGCTCTGTATGAAGTGCTTGGGAAAGTACAACAGAAGAGCAAGACATAATCCCTCCCCACAGACTAATGAGCTCCTGCTCTAGACTGTAAGCTTGTTGAGGGCAGGGAAATTGTCTACCGACTCTGTTGTCTTGTCCTCTCCCAAATGCTTAGTACAGCGCTCTGAACACGGTAAGCGCTTAATAAATATAATTGATTGATTAACTAATGAGGAAGACAGGCATAAAAATATTACTGAGTAGAATCAGAAAAAAGAATTAAAGGTCCAAAAGTGCCAAGACTGGGTATAGATGAATCCTCAAGAGCTCTTAGCACTGCTGATCTCAACCCAAATCAGATGTCAGAGGGTGGCATGGCAGTTTCCAGTCCCGGTGCCAGCGATTACCACTCCTCCCATGGCTCCAGCCCCAACACAGCCCTTAAGTTCTATATTAATAAGTACAATATAATGCTTATTACATTAAGTTCACCAATATATAGTCGACTGCAGGGAACACGTCTACCAACTCCATTATATTGTACTCTCCCAAGAGCTTCGTTCGGGGTTCAGCACACCATAAGTGAACCTGATTAAATTGTATCTACCCCGGTGATTAGAACAGTGCTTGGCATATAGTAAGTGCTTAACAAGTACCATTACCTGTTACTAATAATAATTACAATAAATTATTGATTGATTTTTGCTTCCCCTCCCTGCAATTTGTTTTAGTATCCGTCTCCCCCAGGTAGATTATAAAATCCTTGAAAGCAGGTATCATGTCTACTAACTCTATTGGACTTTCCCAAGCGCTTAGTACGGTGCTCTGCACAGAGTAAGCACTCCACAAATAAAAATAATAATAATGATGGTATTTGTTAAGCGCTTACTACGTGCAAAGTGCAAAGCACTGTTCTAAGTGCTGATATGATTGCTGGATAGGTTGCTAATAATAATGGTATTTGGTAAGTGCTTACTATGTGTCAAGCACCATTCTAAGCACTGGGGTAGATAAAAGCTAATCAGGTTAGACACAGTTCCTGTCCCACATAGGGTGCACGGTTTTAATGCCCGTTTTACAGATGAGGTCACTGAGGCCCAGAGAAGGTAAGTGACTTGCCCACAGTCAACCAGCAAGTATGCGGCGGAGCTGGGATTAGAACCCCGGTCCTTCTGACTTCCGGGCCTGTGCTTTATCCAATAGGCTACACTGATTGTGATCCTAGTGCAGTCAGGCAGCTGCCTCCTCAGGATCCGGGAACCGGGGGGGGGGGCTGAAGCGAGAGGTGGTTAACGCAGAACAGCGACTTCAACCCAGCCCGCACACTTAGCTCCTCTAATGCTCTAATGCTACCCTTCTCGCTGTACCTCGATCTCCTATCTCCCTGCTGACCCCTTGCCCACATCCTCTCTCTGGCCTGGAACACCCTCCCTCCTAAAATCTGACAGACAACTACTGTCCCCCATTTCAAAGCCTTACTGAATGAAAGCACACCTCCTTCAAGAGGCCTTCCCTGACTAAGCCCTCTTTTCCTTTCGTTCAACTCCCTTCTGCGTCACCCTGCCTTGCTCCTTTTATTCATCCCCCCTCCCAGCCCCACAGCACTTATGTCCGTACCTATAATTTATTTATCCATATTGAGGGACGACAGACATGTCTGTCGTCCCTCTTAAGACCATAAACTCATTACAGGGAGGGAATGTGTCTGTTTATTGTTATAGCGTACTCTCCCAAGCGCTTAGCATGGTGCTCTGCACACAGTAAACGTTCAATAAATATGACTGAATGAATGAACAGAGTCAAGGTTGCTGGCAGAGGCCGCCCACTTCTCTGGGGGCGCCAGGGGAGCAGCAGCACAAAGGAAATCCTCACCCCAGCCCGTCCCAGCCCTCCTGAAACCTGAGCTCCCAGGATGGGGGGCCGGGGGCCCAAGCCCGGGGAGCCCCCGGAGAGGAGGGATTAGAGAGAGGTAGGGGATTTGGTCTAGCCATTTGAAAAGAGGAGAACAGCTGGGGGGCCCTTCTCTCCCCTCATGGGCTCGGCAGATCCATGAACGCTTGCTCTCACAGGAGCTTTTTCACACCAAAGCTTCTTCTAACACATGCCCTCTCAGTGGCTCTACTTCCCCGACATACAAACATCCAACGACTTTCACACGCCAAAATGGAGGCAGCATGGCATAGCGGATAGAGCATGGACCTGGGAGTCAGAAGGTCATGGGTTCTAATCCCGGCCCAATGACATGTCTGCTGTGTGACCTTGGGGAAGGCACTTCACTTCTCTGTGCCTCAGTTCCCTCGTCTGTAAAATGGGGATTGAGACTGTGAGCCCCTCGTGGGACAGGACTGTGACCAACTCGATTTGCTTGTACCTATCCCAGAGCTTAGTACAGTTCCTGGCACAAATGCCATCATCATTATTATTATCGTTATTACTATTACTACAATAGAGTTTGTAGACACATTCCCCGCCCATGAATTTACAGTCTAGAGAGGGAGACAGACATAAAAATAAATAAATAATTCACACATATGTACATAAGTGCTGTGGGGTGACTATGAAATGCCCAAAGGTCACAGATCCAAGAGCGTAGACCATGCAGAAAGGAGAGGGAGATGGGGAAAAGACGGCCTAACCATGTCCATCCTGATCTGGAAGAGGCAGGAGAAAATTTGATTCTGGGGGACTTGGTTACCACACGGTCCAGCAAAAAAGAGGAGAGACCGAAAGGAGAATCGGAAAAAACTGGCTCTGAGAAGAGAGGGCTAACTGTCAATAGTTCCTGTCTTGGTCACTGGCCACTGGGCCAGTGTGACAGGTCAACCCAGGGTCAGTCGTCCGCAGGGGCTGAGGAGAAGCCGGGCTAAGGAGGCTCGGCCAGTGGAATCTGGCAGAGAGAGGTTTCTGCACCGAGTTACGAGCCAGGAAATCAGTAGCTCCTTCCTGTCAGGTTGATTTTAGATCGTGATCCTTCTTCCTCCCACCTCCCACCATTTTGGCACTGCAAGCCAGCACGCAGGGAGGAACCAGGAGTTCCCAGGATCCCTTGCAAACATCCCTGAGCCTCCAATAATAAAATGAGAATCATAATTACGGTCATTTTAAGCTCTTACTATGTACCAAGCACTGTTCTCCGTGCCACTTTAGGTACAAGTTAATCAGGTTGCCTTGCATGGGGTTCACAGTCTAAGTAGGGGGGAGTAGGATTGAATCCCCATTTTTCAGATGCGGTAACTGAGCCTCAGAGAAGTTAAGTGACTCGTCCAAGGTCACACAGCAGACACACGGCAGAACCGGAATTAGAACCCAAGTTCTCTGACTCCCAGGCCTGTGCTCTTTCCACTAGGCTGTGCTGCTTCTCCAGTCACTCCAGTCAGGGCAATCACTCCTTGGGCCTCTAGCCAGAGTAAGACTGATGTGAGAAAAGCATCGCAAACACCAAAACAACACAACAACAACAACAACGACAACAACAATAATAATAATTGTATTTGTTTAGCACCTTCCTTGTGTCAAGCACTGGGCTAAACATCGAGGTAGATTCAGTCAGATTAGACACAGAGTCTATCCCACAAGGGGCTTACAGTCTTCTAGACTGTAAGCTCACTGTGGGCAGGGAATGTCTGCTTATTGTTATATTGTCCTCTCCCAAGCGCTTAGTACAGTGCTCTGCATACAGGAAGCACTCAATAAATACAATTGACTGACTGACCCACTCACAGGGAGAAGGAGAACAGGTATTTACAGGTGAGGAAGCTGAGGCAAGGAGAAGTCAACTGACATGCCTAAAGCCACACAGGTTAAAACCCAGGTTTCATGACTCCCAGCCCTTTGCTCTTTCCACTAGGCCATGCTGCTTCGCCTTCAAGTTATGTTCAATTAATCCAGAAAGGAATGGGAGAAGCTGGAAGAAGGGAGGGAATGTGTGTGTGTGGAAAGGCTGGAGGGAAGAGGGTGGTGGTGAATTCTCTTCTAGTGGGGCTGAAATATTTGCAAGCATTAGGATAATGAAGGGTGTGCTTGGGAGAGAAGATAGAAGAATGCAAGGTCCCTGAGGGCAGGGGCCCTGCCTTTGTAAGTGGTCTGGTTGCTGCTATGCATTCTAAATGAAGAGGAGGAGGAAGAGAGAATGAGGTAGAGACGTCCGCAGCTGTTTCTGACTCCGGGACCTAGCTTTATGGTTTGCAGAGTAGCTGAGAGAAATTCCTTTCTTTGAGCCTCAGTTTCCTTCAGGGATTGCCCGTCCTGTGCCTCAGTTTCCCTTGGGAATTGCCAGGCTCGTGCCTTAATTTCCCTAAGGGGTTACCTGGCTTGTGTGTTGGTTTCCTCCAGAGATTGGCAGGCTCCTACCTCAGTTTCCCTCTGGGGTTGCCCGACTGGCACCCCAGCTCCCAAACAAAACTGCCTCTGCCTTCCAAGGGATTTCCCCGGGTTTTTCTGAAATTCTGCAGGGCAACCTGGGCTGTGCCAAAAATAGAGCCAGGGACTGCGGATTATTGAATGTGACCCCCCCCCACCAGCACCTGGCCACTTGGTAGTACTGGGCGAGCCAATGGGATAAGAAGAATAATAATAACTGAAGCGTTTGTTAGGCACTTACTTTATGCCAAGCGCTGAGGTAATCTTGGGGTGGATATAGAATCAGATGTGTAGAAGCTGCTGTGGTGTAACTCTCCATCACTGGGTCACCCTAAGGGGACACTGAATGTTACCATGCCACTGGTGTAACTCTCCATCACTGGGTCACCCTAAGGGGACACTGAATGTTACCATGCCACTGCCAAAATGTGGTCTTATCCACACCGCTCACTCCATCCACCTGAACACCAAAGATATCAGTTTGGCTGTTGCCCCCTCCTCCTCCCATCCCATCCTTTTCCAGGAGAGGAGCAGTCAATAGAACAGCCAGTCGTTTGCAGCTGCCTAGATACTAACACATTAAGGAAGAATAGGTAAGGAGAAACCAGCACCAGGTGCTGTAAACATTAAACAGAACGACACAACAAGGGGTGGCCATTTGGCAAGCCCGATGTGATCCAGAGGACTGTGGATTCAGCCTTGGCCTTCTCAGCCAAGGCTGAATGCCACCTGAAGGTCACCATCAGTGGTGTCTTCTTGGAATAGGAAGGACAAACATTCGGATGTATACAAATGCTAAGTGAGCTGGATCCCCTCCAGGCAGCTCCTTCCTGCCCTCCCTCCCCAACCAGTAGACAATTACTCTCCCTCTCCCGTGGCTTCAAAGCCTTACTGAAGGCACATCTCCTCCAAGAGGCCTTCCCTGACGAAACCCTCTTCTCCTTTTCTTCAACTCCCATCTGCGTCGTCCTGACTCGCTCCCTTTTTCATCCCCGTTCCTAGACCCACGGCACTTATGCACTTATCTGTAATTTATTTATATTAATATCTGTCGCCCCTTCTAGACACCCCTTCAAGGGCAGCAGCATGGCTTAGTGGATAGAGCATGAGCTTGGGAGTCAGAAGGTCGGGGGTTCTAATCCCGGCTCTGCCACTTATCTGCTGTGTGACCTTGGGCTAGTCACTTCACTTCTTTGTGCTTCAGTTAATTTATCTGCAAAATGGGGATTGAGATTGGGAGCCCCACATGGGACAAGAACTGGGTCCGACCTGATTTCCACCCCAGCACTTAGTACAGTGCCTGACACCCAGTAAATCCTTAACAAATGCCACCAATGTTATTATTATACCCTTTTTCAGGCCTTGTGCATTTTTGTGTGATCAACTGTTCATTGGTATTCTGACTGCCTCACTTGTAAATATTTTTCTGTCTGTCTTCCCTGTTAGAGTGGAAGGTCCTTGTGTTCTGGAGCCATGTCTGATGCATCTGGGTGCCAAATACAGTGCTCTGCACACAATAAGTGGCCAATATATACCAATGACTGTTTTTTTCCCAAGCGCTTAGTTTTGTACGTTTCTAACAGAAACTCTTTACCAGTGGATTTAAAGCACTCCACCAGCTCACCCTCTCCTACCTTGCGTTGTTGATTTTCTTCTACAAAACCCAAATTTTTCACTCCTCTAACTTACTCACTGTACTTCTGTCTCCTCTACCCCATCGCTGACCCCTTGCCCATGTCCTTCCTCTGGCCTGGAACTCCCTCCCCCTTCATATAGGACAGACCACAACCCTCCCCACCTTCGAAGCCTTATTAAGATCACATCTCCTCCAAGAGGCCTTCCCCGACTAAATTTCCCCTGCTCCCTCTCCCTTCTGCATCGCTCTTGATCTTGGATTTACCCACCTTATTCACCCCACCCTCAGTACTTATGTACATATCCATAATTAATTTAATGTCTGTCTTCCCCTCTCTCTTGCCCTCCTTGTGGGCAGGGAACATACCTACCCACTGTTGTACTGCACTCTCTCAGGGCTCAATACAGTGCTCTGCACATGGTAAGTAATCAATAAAACTATTAACTGCTTTGTAGCCAGTGGGTGCTCAATAAATGTCATTGAGTGAATGAACCTGGGCCTTCAGGAGACCTGAGTTCTACTCTCAGCTCCACCACCATCCTGCTGGATAAACTTGGGCAAGTCACCTGACTTTTATGGGCCCTAATTTTCTTATCTATAAAATGGGTATTCAGTATCTCTTCCTCCCCTCCCTCAGACTAAGCCCCATGTGGGACAGAGACTGGGTTCTATCTGCTGATCCTTTATCTATCCCAGTACTTAGTACAGTGCTTGACATTCTTGGTATTATCCTCAACTCATCTCTCATTCAACCCACGCATTCAATCTGTCACCAAATCCTGTCAGTTCTAATTGCTCAGCATCACTAAATTCCATCCTTTCCTCTCCATCCAAACTACGTTAATTCAAGCACTTATCCTATTTTACCTTGATTATTGCATCTGCTTCCTCGCTGACCTCCCAGCCTCCTGCCTCTCCCCACTCTGGTCCATACTTTAGTCTGCTGCCCGGATCAGTTTTCTACAAAAACCCCCACTCCATGTTTCCTTCCTCCTCCAGTGGTTGCCCACTGCTGCATGGAACAGAAACTCTTTACTGTCAGCTTTAAAGCACTCAATCACCTTGCCTCCTCCTACCTTACCTCCCGGATTTCCTACAATCCAGCCTGCACATTCCACTCCTCTAATATCAACCTACTCATTGTACCTCAATCTAGTCTATCTCAACACTGACCCCCAGACTCTCTCGCCCACGTCCTGCCTCTTCATGTCCGACATAATCACTCTCCCCACCTTGAAAGCCTTATTAAAAGCACATCTCTGAAAGGCCTTTTCCCTAAGCTCTCATTTCCTCTTCTCCCACTCCCTTCTGCATTTCCCATGCACTTGGATTTGCACCCTTTATTCACCCCTCCCTCAGTCCCATCGCTCTTAAGGTTCATGTGTAATTTATTTAATGTCCGTGTCCCCGTGAGGACGCTAAGCTCACTGTAGGCAGGGATGTGCCTACCAACTCTGTTACACTGCACTCTCTCAAGCTCTGCACCCAGTAAGTGCTCAGTAAATACGATCGATCGAATGAATTAATGAATTTGTAAGTCCTCTAGGCTGTAAACTCATTTACTACAATGTCATATTTTACTCTCCCAAATGCTTAGTACAGCGCTCTGCACACAGTAAGCGTTCAGTAAGTACCACTGATTAACTAAAGTGTTGAGGACAGAGCAGGGCTACCCCAGATTGGGCCACATCCCCAGGTTCTGAGAAGCAGCCTGCCTAGTGGCAAGAGCAGGGGCTTGGGAGTCAGAGGTCATGGGTTCTAATCCCAACACTGCCACTTTGTCTGCTGTGTGACCTTGGGCTTCTCTGTGACTCAGTTGCCTCATCTGTAAAATGGGGATTGGGACTGTGAACCCCATGGCAGGACAGGGACTGTGTCCAACTTGATTACCTTGTATCTATCCCAGCACTCAGAACAGTGCTTGGCACATATGTAAGTGCTTAACAAATACCACCATTATTATTAAAGAAGGTAGGAAACGACTGGGAGAGATGGGTAATGGGAGGCAACTTGGACTGGATAAGAGGAACTATCAATTCTCCTGATGGAGAGGGAGAGGAGTTGCACCACAACTCTGCCCCTGCCCTTGCCCCAGGGCAGAGGTTGCCCTCCCCAGTGTCTCATTGGAATGGAACCAGAGCCCTGCCTGCAGGAGGTGAGGGTGGAGAGGAGGGAATTCCACAAAGGAAACAGACGGTCGACGGGTTGATTTTTGTTTTGTGGGTTTTTTTTTTTTACAACTTTAAATACGGAATATAAATTAATTTTACATTTAAAAAATAAAAGCCAAAAAAATAATAATCACCGACTTTACAAACTGAAGGAAGCGGATCTTCAAGGAGGCGAAGGGGTGGGGAGGTTGCGGAAAGCCCTGGGGGCAGGAGAGAGGTAAGCCGCTGGAGCGGCTCTGGGATATGGGCCACCTGACCAACCGATGGATGGGGGTTGGGGGAGAGGTCTATGGCCTATGGGGGCCGGTTAGGTCAGACTCCACTGGATGAGCTTGGGGAGGCTCAGGTAAGCCCTTTGGGAGTGGGGGGCCCCCTTTCTCCCCTAACTCCGCCTACTAGTTTTCTTGCTCCCTCCAGGAACGGGAAATGCATTAGTGAAGGAAGGCCCTGTTCAGTAAAGGGAACCACCCCTGACTCCCATGTGACCCACAGCCCATTCCGGCCCCCCCAGACCTTGGGGGGGGCGGGGCAGGGTGCAACCTGTCACCTGTGGCCCCCTCCCCCGAGAGTCTTCGGGAAACTTGGGAGAGGCGGGGCGACTGAAAGAACCACGGATCAAGAGTCTAGAGGAAGGAAGGAGGGGTGGGAAGATTCAGGGTGGAGGAGGGAGAAGTGAGTGGCAGGAAAAAAACTAAAGAAAAGGGGAGAGGGCCAGGGTAAGGATTAGATGACCCTTGGCTTCCCTCACCCCAGAAAGCAAACTGCTTTCTCTCCTGCCCACCTGAGATGACCCCCTCCCCACCCTGACCCCGACCTCCCAAGAGGCCAACACCCAGTTGCTCTCCCTGCAGACCCTGGTTCTGAAGGGTCCATTTTAAAAAAACAAAACAGTTTGTACATATAAAGTGAAGTAACTGAGTGCGAGGGCTGGGGCTGCCCAGGCATCCTGGGGCAGGGGCAGGGGCAGGGGGCAGAGGGTGGCAGATCTGCTCCAGCCCCGGTCCCCCAGACCGGGACAGGGCCGGCCTAGGAAGCGTTGTCCACCCGTGGCTATTGGCAGATCTTCCCCAAGTCCCTGTGCCCTGCTGTGGGGTCCCTGCCGGGGCCGGTTGCGGGTAGGGAATAGTGGGGCGCCTGGGGGTTGCGGGGAGACAGGTCGGCCTCCCTGCACCGCAGGCTTTCCTCCCTTTCATCGGCAGAGGTGGATCGCGGGTTGTCCAGATGATGAGCGAGAGGTTTGCAGGCCTTCGGCTTCCTTTCCCCAGTTCTTGCGGAGAGAGGCAGAGGGGCTGAGGGGAGGGTCTCTGACAGGATGAGGAGGAAGAAGAGGAGGAGGTCGGGGGGGGAGGGGGGAGCACCAGTTGTCGTCCGAATCAGGCACCGAGACAGACAGACGGAACAATATTTTCACTCCAAGGACCCCATGGGGGCAATACAGCAAATACCATATTAAATAAACCTGCAAGTCCAACAGAGAAAGGTTTCGTCACATTAGTGGTCCCGCTCAGAAGCATGGTTTACCCTCCCCTCGGGCCTCTTGAGATCGGGGACAGGGCCTCCCCCGCCCGGATCATCAGCCCCCCGCCCTGGGCCCAGCCCCCTTAAGCCTCGGCCCACCGGGTAAGGGGATGATGGAACCCCGTGGGGCCCAGGATTTGGAGGGCCGGGGAGCTGCAGAGCAGCGTGTGCCCGACACGGGGTGGTGGAGGGCACGCGGAGGTGAAGCTGGCCAGTCGCATCCAGTACCTGTCTGTTTCTCTGTCCTCTGTAGGCAGTCCCTACGCCATGAGGCTCTCCTTCAGTGCTTTCTTGTCGTGGGTGTGCTTGAACTTCCGGTGTTTCCCCTTGGGCGGCCGCCGGACCCGCGGCTTCCAGGGGGTCACGGCCCCTGAGGGGAGACAGGAGAGAATCCGGTCATTCTCTGAGGAGTGGCGGGAGGGGGAGCAACAGGGCAGTGGACCTCAGGTGGGCCCCAGGGCACAGGAGAGTGGTGGGTACTCTGTACCCTGGGGCCAGTTGAGATAATGGCTGCCCAAGACCGGCCTAGGTTCTCCAGCCCTGGAAGGACCCCACCCTGGCAACCCATCCTCACCTTGGTACACCCGGGGCTTCCCTGAGCTGCGGACCAAGGACCGAGGAGCCACCACCGTCTCACACTTGCACGCCATGTGATCCTCCAGCACCACGATGGCTTTCTTAAAGGTCGGCTTCTTCCTGGTGATTTCAATCTTCCTCACCTGTGGTGCAGGAGGAGGGGGGAGATTCCAAACCCGTCCTGTCAGAGCGGGGGTGGGAGGTCGGGGGTCGGGGCTTAACTGCAGCCCCCCTCCCTGCCACGCTTGCCTGGCCGGGCCTCAGCCTGCTGTTCTGTTTTTCTTTCCTCGAAAGCCCCTCCGAGCACGCTCCAGGCACGCTCTGTCAGACCCTTCAGCCTGAACAATAGCGAGACCTCTCACTTCCCACGGCCTGACCTCTGCCCTCCTGTTTGCTTTTTTCCAGCAAAACAAGCCCTCCCCCTTCCCCAAGACCCCGGCTGCCTCCTCCCACCCAGGACCAGGGAAGGTGTTTCGGGCCCCAAAGGCATCCGAGGCCCACTGGCTCAGGCCCGAGGGATGCGGTTCCTCCCTGGGGGATGGGGACGGTCAGGGAGCAAGAGCGGGGGAGACCAATCGCTGAGCTGGGGGCACTGGGTGAAGACGGCTCAGTTGCTGTCAGCTGACGGCCGGTCGGAGGGGAAGTCAGCGGAGGGAAGATGGGATGATGCCATAGCCGGGTCTCCGAGGTCACAGAGTTGAGGGGCCCTGACAGACAGGACTTCGGGACCGGATGGCCAGGGGATCAGCTTGCCCGGGGCCCAGTCCAGCTGCAATGTCGGGGTTTGCCGGAGAAGGGAAGAGCGGGTCAGGGTGGAGGACAAGAGCCCTGGGCCCGTACCTGGACGTGTCTCAGCTGCACCTTGGAGGGACGGCAGCGCACGTTACGGTTGTTGCAGCAGCCAGAACAGCGTTGAACCTCCACGCAGGGCGGCCACACCAGGAAGTTGGCGTTGGTGGGGTCCACGAGGCGCCGGGAGATCTCGAACACCTCCGTCCGGGTCTTGCATTCGGCAATCACGGCCGGCAGGGCCCCGGCCGTAGCCTTGTTCACGTCCTCGGGCCTGTTCACATTCCCTGGGGAGGGCAGGAGGGAGGCGGTCGGACAGGCTCTGCTGGCCGTGCCCACGGTGTCCTCTACGGCCGGGGACAGCCCAATCCTCGGTCTCTGGGGGATGGGGGCGGTGAGGGAAGAGGCGCGGGGGAAGGCGAGCGACTGAATCCAGGCGATGCTGGAATCCAGAACAGCACCGGAGGCTCTTGGAGAGCCAGGTCTCACATTGGTATTTTCTTCTTTTCTGTTCTTAAGGTATTTGTTAAACGCTACATGCTAGCACTCTACTAAGCACTGGGGCAGATACAAGCTAATCAGCTCGGACACAGTCCATGTCCCACTTGCAGCTCAGAGTCTTAATCCCCATTTTACAGATGAGGGAACTGAGGCTCAGAAGGCAAACGACTTGCCCGAAGTCACACAGCGGACAAGTGACGGGGCGGGGATTAGAACCAAGTTCCTTCTGAGTTTCATGGCATTTAGCGCTTGCTTTGTGGCTGGGTCCATGTTGCCCAAACCCACCTGGTGACTGCGCCCACGTACTCCAGTTATGGTCCAACCTCTGCCTCCTGGGCAGAAGTAGGATGGTCACAGGCCTCCTGGGAAGGCATTTCCACCCCTGGGAATTCTAGGCTTTGTGGGGACTTGTGCCTTTATGAGGCCGGGGGGCCGGGGCCCTAACGAGGGTGTGGTAGCTGGGGTCCCACCACCACAAACCCATGGCTTAGCCTGTCTGGTGGAAGGAGCCCGTCATTGGGCAGGGATTGTCTCTATCTGTTCCCGAATTGTACATTCCAAGTGCTTAGTCCAGTGCTCTGCACATAGTAAGCGCTCAATAAATACTATTGAATGAATGAGGGTCCAGGATGGGGTCCGCCACCTGGACTGAGAAGTGGAGTTGACCACCAATTCCATCAGCAACCTCCTCCCTCACTGCAGAAAGCACCAGTAGTAATGATAATAATAATGTTGGTATTTGTTAAGCGCTTACTATGTGCCGAGCACTGTTCTAAGCGCTGGGGTAGACACAGGGGAATCAGGTTGTCCCACGTGGGGCTCACAGTCTTAATCCCCATTTTACAGATGAGGGAACTGAGGCACCGAGAAGTTAAGTGACTTGCCCAAAGTCACACAGCTGGCAAGTGGCAGAGCTGGGGTTCGAACCCATGACCTCTGACTCCAAAGCCCCGTGCTCTTTCCAGTGAGCCACGCTGCTTCTCTAGTAGGAAAGCACCAGTAGTAGTAAGAATATTCATCATTTTTAAGTGCCTACTGTGTGCTGAGCACTGTACTAATTGTCTCCCTTTATTGCTGAATTGTATTTTTCAAGCAGTTAGTACAGTGCTCTGCACACAATAAGTGCTGAATAAATACGATTGAATGGATGAAAGCAAGACCTGGGAAAAAAATACACAGGTGGGAGCTAGACACAGTCCCTCTGTATGGGCAAGGGCAGGGTGGAACCTGGAGCTTCAGAAGGTTGAGAAGCCCCGTGGCCTATTGGCTAGATTGTGGGCCTAGGAATTGGAAGGACCTGGGTTCTAATCCTGTCTCTGCCGCATGTCTGCTGTGGGACCTTGGGTAGGTCACCTCATTTCTCTGGGCCTCGGCTAGGTCATCTGTAAAATGGGGATCAAGACTGTGAGCCCCATGTGAGACACGGACTGCGTCCAACCTGACTATCGTGTATCTACTCTAGTGCTTAATACAGTGCCTGGCACATAATACGTGCTTAACAAATACTAAAAAAATGGCTTGCTGCAGACCAGCGGGTGCTGTGGCGGGGAGACCTCTGGCTTCCCTCAAGAGAGGGGACCACCCAGGCCTTGAGTTGTTGCTGCCCAGCTGAATTAGGCCTGCTATGCTGGGCCAGTTCCCCTTGGCCTCGGCGGTCCAGCCCAACGTCCACGGCAGGGGGGAAGCGATCGGACTGAATGACTTCCACTCCCCACAGATGGGCACCCAGCCACACCCTCCCTCTTTTTTTTTTTTGGTATTTGTTAAGAGCTTACTATGTGCCAGGCACCATACTAATCGCTGGGGTAAATAAGAGACAGTTTGGTTGGATGCAGTCCCTGTCCCCCAGAGGTTCACAGTCTGTTCCCATTTTACAGGTGAGGTAACTGAGGCATAGAGATGTTAAGTCCAAAGTCACAGTTCATTGTAGGCAGGGAATGTGTCTTATTGTTATATTGTAATCTCCCAAGCTTAGCACAATGCCTTTTACAGTCAATAGATATGATGGAAGGAATGAATGGATAAGTGGAGCCAGGATTAGAACCCAGGTCCTTCCGCCCCCCCGCGCCCGTGCTCTTGCCGTTAGTCACCCTGCTTCAGCTCGAGCGGCGGCACCCACCACCCACAGGTGCAGAGCCAACCAACACCCCCCTGGGCCGGCCCCCCAATTCCGCCCAGCCGGGACGCTTACCTAGGTCCCGCTTCTGCCGGGACAAGACAGCCATGTCGCCATCAGAATGGGATTGGGTTAAATTCAGCTCCAACTCGGTAACATCTTCCTCTGCAAGAGAGAAACATTCATCCGGTTAGGAACCGTTGCGGGGCGGGGGGGGGGAAGGGGCGGGAACCGGCCAAAGGCCCCTGCAGACCCCTGCCTTCACCCCTTCTCCTCGGGAAGGGGCGAGGGGTCCCAGAGAGGCAGGGGAGGGAGGGGCAGCAGCGGTGCTAAGGGACGGAGTGGCTGTTCCCTCTTCCAGCCTGCCAACCCCACCCCGTGGTCCAGCCCAATTCTGGGCCCGAGCCCACTGAGGCGAGTTAAAAATAACCCTTCCCCTCCGCTACTGTAAGGGGAGGCTCCGGCCCCGGAGGCTGGGCCGGGCAAGGACCGAGAGCATTCAGGCGGTTTCCAGTGCCCCTCCACCCTGGCTTTCCCATAGGAAGTGCTGAATGGAGACATTCCCAGAAGCCCCAGGGGGATGGGGGAGGCTCCGACCCGGGCCCCTCCAGAGCCCCGGACAATAGCCGCACTCGGAGAGAATGCCGTCCTAGCGGCGGGGGCTTTCCGCCCGGGGCCCTGGCCGGGCCCCGCTGAGGAGAGGATGGACGTCAGCACCGCCAGGAGGGCAGTCGATGGCGACGGGGTCCCCAGGCGGCCTCTGGGGGGCTTTGAGGATTGGGTGGGGAGCGCTTGCCCCTCCGGAGGGGCCGCCTCGGGGCCCGCCTGTCCGACTCCAGAGGGGCAGAGCCCCCGGCTCCTGTGCCCCTGCGCCCCTCTCCCCCGCGGCCCGAACCCTCGCTTTCCCATCCTGGGGTCACGCAGCCACTGGCCAACGCCCAGCCTCGGACTGACCCTTCCGGCCAGGCTGGGCTCCGGTAAGGGTCTGGCTCTGGGGACAGGCTCGTGGCCGGGGCGTTTCCGTCCCAGTCCTGATTGCTCCCCCAGGGGAGAACCTGCCCCTCTCCTATCCCTTCTCCCTCCTTGCTCTGGAATCTTGGGACGTGGCCTCGCCGGGGGGAGGCCGGAGGAGGTGGCCTGGAGTCCCGGGAGCAGCAGAATGGGCGAGGGGCGTGGGGAGGGTGCTCTCTGTGGAAAGGTCAAGTCAGTTTGTAAAACGTGGCCAAACTCTTGACTTGAAACAAGTCGGCTATTGACCTCCCCACCTCCGTCCTCCAGTCCCCTTTTCCCCACTGCCCGCCCTGGGGTCCGGGGAGGGACAGGCTGGAGGTTGGGGAGGGCCGCCTTGGAAAAAGGCAGGAATGCTAAATTTGGAAGTTGCCCCATTGTGTGGCTCGGGGGCTGGGAGCACGGAGGCGGGCAGAGACCGCGTCGTGGTTCCGCAGGGGCAAAACAATAGACCGGCACAGCTGGGGCCCTCCCCCTGCCATCCGCCCCCCCACCCCCACCCCCACCCCAGCACAGGCTGGTTTGAAAGGGAGCGGGAATGCTTTTGAGAGTGCGCCAGTGGGTCCGGCTGGTAGAGGAAACAAAAGCAGGAAATTCTGTTCCCCCGTAGATAGTGTCTCGGCAAGGATTACAAAGCTACAAACAGACAAAACCCTAGAGAGAAGGGAGCCGGGGACTGTGGGCGGCTGGAGGGGGGCCGAAGGCCGGGGCCGGGGGCCAGGCGGCCCGCGGGGGACCAAGGGTTAGAATAGAATGGAATTTGCTCTGAAGACAACGTTTATAAATACCTTCCTGCCCCGGCCTGCTGGCCCTGCCACGTGTGTGCCAGGGAGCACGTGCCAGTCTGCCACGCTCTGCAGTGGCATTAGCTGGGGTGCCCTGGGGCCCAGCCAGGTGTTCCTAGAGGGCAAGGCCGGTGGCCAGAACGAGCTGCTGTTTAATCATCGCTTACCCCCGCCCTTCACACCCCTACTCTAACCCACCTGGGCACCCCTCATGGCCTAGTGGATAGAGCACAGGCCTGGGAGTCAGAGGACCTGGGTTCTAATACCGACTCTGCCATTTGCCTGCTGCGTGGCTTTAGACGAGTCACTTCACTTGTCTATGCTTCAGTTTCCTCATCTGTAAAATGGGGATTCAATCCCCATCCTCCTTCCTACTTAGTCTGTGAGCCCAATGTAGGAGAGGGATTGTTGTCCAGCCCGATGAACCTTTATCTACCCCAGGGCTCAGAAAGGTGCTTGGCCTATGGTAAGTGCTTAACAAATACCATAATTATTATCTCACCTTCTGGAACAGTCCCTTGACCCCTGTCCTGCATGCCATCATCCGCCCCGACTATTGATAATAATACCTGTAGCGCTCGTTTAGCGCTTACTATGTGCCAAGCACTGGGGTAGATGCCATGCAATCAGAGCAGAGTCCCTGGGCCCACAGGGAGCTCACAGTCTAAGGTGGGAGGAAGAATAGGTATTGAATCCCCATTTCACAGATAGGGAAATTGAGGCCCAGAGAAGTGAAGTGACTTGACCAAGGTCACAGAGCAGGCAAGGAGTGGAGCTGGGATTAGAACCCAGGTCCACTGACTCCCAGGCCTGTGTTTTTTCCACTAGACCATGCTGCTTCACTATTCCCTCTCCCAGCTCCTCTGAGGTCCTGGACTAGCTCTCTCTAGGCTTTTTTTTATGGTATTTGTTAAATGTTTACCATGTGCCTGGCACTGTACTAAGCGCTGGGGAAGATTCGAGCTGATCAGGTTGGTCACGGTTCCTGTCCCACCCGGGGCTCAGAGTATTAATCCCCATTTTACAGATGAGGGACTGAGACTTGCCCAGGGTCACTGCACAGAGTGGCCGAGCCAGCCTTAGAACCCAGGCCCTTCTGACTCCCAGGCCTGTGCTTAATAGATCCACTAAGCCACGCTGCTTCTCATCTCCTCTGCTTGGATCCCCCTCAGCCACGAGAGTGTTTTCTTCACCCATTCCGTTATACTGTACTCTCCCAAACGCTCAGTACAGTGCTCTGCACTCAAGAGATATCACTGATTGATTCTGCCCGACCTCCAGGATCGCCTGCACCGGGCAGGCCCAGGCCTCTGTGGGCCGCCCCACCCATCCCTCGCTCCCTCAGCCCCCGGGGCTCGTGGCGATGACGAGGGTTTGGTGTGGACAAGATTTACCTACGGAGTCTATCTGCAGGAGACGCTGGAGGTCGCCGATGGACCGGATGGAGCGGTCGCTCAGCATCTCGAAGATCTCCTCAGGGATGGGATCCCCCTGCAGGGCAGAGGGAAAAAACTTTGAGCCCAGAGTCGGTCAGGCGGCCCCTCGACCCTCCCGGGCCCGAGCCGAGACGGAGGCTTCTGGGAGAGAGGGGGATCCGCCCTCCGCCTGCCCGGCGCTGGGGACCTCCTCCGGGTGGGAAGCTCCCAAATCAAGGGCCTTCCGCCGCGTCGACGGGCGCGGGCAAGCTGCCTTCGGAGCTGGAGGGAGTCCCCCTTTGGGAGAGCCCAGGAGCCTGGAATTCACTCATCCTGGGCCCAGCCAAATCCTATTTTTAGATTTCCACACTGGCCTATTACCAAAACTACTTGAAACCTAATAAGGGGTTTGTTTGCCGTTCACAACCACACAGAAGCCACAAGGCCCGCCGTCCCACAGCGGCACGAGGCCGGGGCACGGGGCTGGGAAGTCAGAAACCCAAAACCCGGGCCCCATCGAGGTAACCTTTTGGTGATGTCACGGGCCGGATCCCGGTGTCGGTAAACACCGGGTTCCAATTTTCCCAGGCAGTGGATTGTCGACGGCCATTCCTGGGGGAATTCCCTGGTGCAACACCAGGGAGAAGAGGCTGGAGCAGGTGAAGAAAAAGCCAGGCTTCCAGAGAACGGACCAATGGAGTCCCTGAATGTTTGAGTCGGCACCAGTTTGCATGCATACCCGCGTGTGTGTGTATGCGCGCGTGCACACACACAGGGTTTCTCTTTGCTAAGGCACTGGATGGAGGAAACATGATTCTTTCAGCTGCCTGTATAACTACACCATTGGGAAAAGGAGACGTGTCTTCCTCCAAAAGGTTTCCTAGATGGTTATCGCCCGGGCTTGGACTGACTCTCTGCTTGCTTCAGGCTGGGCTGTCTTTGCCCCTGCCAGGCAGGGAGGGGCAAGAATATTAGCTGGCTGAGGCTCGGTCAGCCCCGGTCTTCTCAGCTCTCCCGTGAGTCTGGGGGTCGGCAATGACCGCAGCATAAGCGGCCGAGAACGCAGGCCTCTTTGCCTCTCTTATCCCAAGCCAGTAAGGACGGGCAGACCAGTGATTGAGATGGGAAAGGCACAAACCCCAATCTGGATCCCTCTAACTACCTTGGGGAAAATGTCGGGGGCCAGGGTCGGGGGGAGAGGACGTGGAGCCTCCCTGCTCCCTCCAGATCTGGCTGGTCCCCCAGCACTTCTCCCCCGCTGCCACCTGAGCTGAGAGTTATGGGCGAAGGCATTCGGTTACCGAGCTGGCACCAGCAGGGGTGGGATGGGTGGGCTGGCAGGCTCCACGGTGTGTGTGTGGGGGGGAAATGTGACCTTGGCCGCGGAGGAGGGGTAGCAATGCCAGGCCGTGAGCTTTCGAAAGGGCAAGGGCAGAGCGATGACCGCAGAGGGGCCTGGGAACCAGGCTTCATTAAACGGGCTCGCTGGCGTAGCCGTGCCCCTTCCTGAGGTCCCAGGGTTGGACCAGGGAGTCCCAGCAGCCTGGCTCGATGTGGACAGGGAATGTGTCTGTTTATCGTCGTGTCATACTCTCCCAAGAGCTTAGACCAGTGCTCTGCACACAGTAAGCACTCTGACTGACTGGAAGAGGAAGGGGCTGCCACCTGAGGGGGAGAGAGGCGGGGCCTGATATGTATGAGAATGACCTAGGGAGGAACTGGTTCACTTTGGGAGGGGAATAGAGGCAGAGAACGGGGTCGGGGTGGGGTCGGGGGGAGAGAAAGGAGCCAGGACCAAGTCAAAGAATAAGCTTTTTCCCCTCCACTGCAGCTGCAGAAGGAAGGCCACACTTCTGGGAGCAGGTTAATTACCTCCTTCTAACTGTGCGGGGATGGGATCAAAGGGGCCCGTTGTCTTCATGGAGTCCTGGCTGCCCATCAAGTGCCCCGGGGCCAAATCTTGTTATTGTTGCAAGGCTATGGAATTCTCTCTGAGCAACCCCGACTCCCCACCCACCTCCCAGCCTTCCCTGGGCCGGGCACACGCAGGCACCGCCACACACGCTGCCCTGCTGGCGAGCTCGGTCGGTTGTGTCCGCACCTCTGCCTCTCGGGGCAGACAGCATGGACGGGAATGTCTGGCGCTTGGGGCTGGTCAGAATCCCTGACCCAATGCAAGGGGACAGGGTACCGGAAGCCCTCCCCACCTCTTTTCCGGCCACGGACTCTGAGCTGCGGGGCGGAGAGGGGAGCAAAAGAGCAGGTCGCCCTCTCCGCCTTCTCCCCGCACTGACTGCTTCCTCCGGGACGGGACTCTCTCTGATGGCACTGGCCAGGCGGCTGGGGACCGGGTGACGGAGGGATTTTCCCACCCTCCCTTCGGTGCTGAAGATGGCGGAAGTCACATGAGGACTGGAGTCACCCTGACCCCAGGACCAGCGTCGGCCGACGGGGTAGAGACGGGCACACGCTCCCACAGACATTCCTTCCCCTCCCTGAGGAGCTGGCCGGAGGAACTCCCTGGGACAATCCTGGTTTCCTTGGGATCGCTCCCTGTGAAAGGCCCTTCAGAGGGCCTGGGTAGATCTGGGGCAAGGCCCATTGACTGGCGGGTAAGGCAGACACGGCAGACGGGGCTACCCTTGGGCTGGGTGGGGGCAGGGGCGAGGTGGGAGGAAGAGGACGGGCTGGGCTCTCAAAACAGCATGGACCCGGCTGCTCAGCCATCAGGCGTCAAGCTCATTGCGGGCAAGGGACGTCTGCTAATTCTACTGTGCTGTGCTCTCCCTACCACTTAGTTCGGTGCTCTGCACAAAATAAGCACTCAAAAAATATCATTGACTGTCTGATTGATCAAGGGGCCTCCTCCCCAGACATGACCAAGAGGCAAGGCGCAACCCATTCTCGCTCAGGCCCCTGAAGAGTTCCCCGGCCTGGTTTTCTGCCAGAAAGGGATGGAGGGGGCGGAGTGTCCGAGGGAGAGAAATGTCACCCTTCACCTATCTCCTCTCCGGCCCCTGGGGAAAACGGAGGTAACAGGCAAGGAGGTCACTGGGAACTACGGCCCTCAACCTGCGTGACTCCGAGGTAGCAGGCCAAGAGGTCATGGGGAACTACGGCACTGGACTGTGAATCTGAATTGGCGGAGGAGAGGAGGAAGTGGGAGAGATGGGGGGCAGGTGTGCGGGTTTGGAGCGGAACGGGAGGACCTCCGCACGTGGTCCGGCGGGGAGGCTGCAAAGGGGAAACGGGGGAGTCTCTGCCTTCAGGCCTGGGGCCTCCCCACTGAGTCCACCCAGCTGACGGGGCGGGTACCTCCCAGGCCGGACCGGTGGTCTGCCCCGGGGCCTGGGGTGTTCAGCCTAAGCGTCTGGGTTGTCTGCACGGGGCAGGCGGTTTCTCAGGGGTAAAGGGATGGTATTGGGGTCGTCTGCGGGGGAAGCCTTGGCCCCGAGCGTCTCCCAGAACGCTTGGCAGGGCGCCCGGTTCCCCCTTCCCCCTAGAAGCTGAGGAGGAAGCAGCTGGGGCCGCCTGCCCGCATCCCCGACCGCAGCTGGCCACGGCCCGGGGGGCTCCCGGAAGCCAAGGATTTTGGGGGGGAAAAGGTGGAGGGAAAGGGGAGAACTCGGGTGTCCAGGGGTGGGGATGGAGAAGAGGAGGAGGAGATGCGTAGGGGGAGTAAGTGATCCCGGGAACCGGCAGAGGGGCACTGAGGCTGGGGTAAGGGTGTGGCCGAGGGTCTCCCCGGGGCCGGGACCCGCCAGAGGAAGGGGGCGGGGGGGGGGAAGCTGGGGCTTGGCCGGCTCTCGGAGGAGCTTGGAGAACAAAAGGCTCCTCCGTGGTCAAAACAACCTGCTCTGGCTCCAGCCCAGACCCCGGCCTTCAGGCCCCCCCCAAACCCCGGCCTCTTAACCCTTCCCCCGCCGGGTCCCGGTCAGCTGGAGGGCTCCGCGGGCCTGAAACCAGGCGGGGCCGGGATTGGGGCGGCTTCCCCAGGCCTCGCCCTGCCACCTTCCTCCCGCTCCGCCCCTTTCCCACCTGGGTCCCCGACCGGCCGGCCGGCCGGCCGGCGGGCCGGCCTGCCGCCTCACTGCAATGCGAAGGGGAGGGGAAAAAAAAGTCATCCGACCTGATTCCCCCCCCCACACACTCCCTAGACATTTTTATAACCCTCCTCCTCCTGCTCCCCTGCAGCTATGCATTTGCGGACGGCGCTGTTTCCCTCCCCGGGTCCCGAGGCGGAGACGGGACCCCCTCCTGCCCCCCGCCCCTCGGGCCGGGCATAAAGGGAACTGGTTCTGCTCCCCCCACGATCAGGGGGCACAACGCTCCCATCGGCCGTCGTGGCGTGTGGGACCACCCTCTCCCCACTGCCCCCCATCCCTCCCTGGGCACCCCCCGGGGCTCCATCCCCCCCACCCCCACAGGTCCTTCCCCACCCCGAGGCCGGATCCGAACCGAGCCGAGACCCCCCCTTTTTCGCCGTGCTGCACTCTCCCCAGCGCTCAGTACAGTGTCCCGCCCGGGGCAAGGGCTCAATAAAGGCGATCGAATGGATGTTCGCCGGCCAGAGCGAAGAAGGCCCCGACCTCCTTACTTCCCGTAGGGAGGGGATCCCAAGGGAGCAGGGCAAAGGCCCCCGACGGAGGGGAGCGGGATTTGCTTGGGACCCCCCTCTCCCTCCCGGTCCCGGGGTCCCCGCCATCCGACCCCGGCCAAGCCACTCACCTCCGCGCTGACCAGGGGCAGGTACCAGAGGGAGAGGAAGAGGGCCCAGCAATTCATGCCGACGCCGGCCCCGCGGCCTCGAGGCTCCGGACACGTGGGCGGGGGGCGCCTCCCTCCGGGCCCGGGGCTCAGGCCGCCGAAGCTCATCCGCATGGCCCCCCGGACCCGCTCCCCGGGCCGAGCGGGGGGCCCCCCAAAAGCATCCACGGCCCCGGGGGGGGGGGGCCGCTGAGTGTCTGCGGGCTCAGGCCGAGCCCGACCCCTCCTCCGCCCGCCTAGACGGCCGGCAGCATCGGCGGGGGGGGGCAACCGGGGCGGGGCGGGCCTGGGGAGGGGGCGGGGGGCCAGCCGCACACACACACGCAAACTTTTCCAAAGTTGCGGGCCGGGCCCGGCCTTCTTCCCGGCCGGTCGGGAACGGGGAGCAGGAGGCGCGGGAGGCCACGTGCCCCTCGACGACCCGCAGGGAGTCGCTCCGACGAGATCTCGGCCGGCGCAGAGATCTCTCTCGCTCTCTTCCTGGGTCCCGGGCCCGTCCCCCCCACCCCCCGCACCCTTCCCCGGCGGACAGGTGGCCGGGCGGGCCCCACTCCGGCTCCGGCTCCTTGCGGTGATTTTTCCTCTCCTCCTCCTCCTCCTCTTTTTGCAGAGATGGAGATGCGGTGTGTGTGTGTGTGTCGGGGGGGGGGGGGGGGTTCCCGGGGTCCGGGGCGGAGGGCTTGGCGAGGCCCGACCCCCAGGCTTGCGGGAGGAGAAGTTGCCTCCCTGCAGCCGGTCCGGTTTTTAAAGGAGAAGGGGAGAAGGCGGGCGGTGGGTGGAGGCGGCCTCGCCTTTCCTGGCCCAGAGTCAAACCGGAGGGAGGGAGGGAGGGAGGGAGGGACCGGGGGAGGAGCAGGAGGAGGAGGAGGGAGGGAGGGAAGGAGGGGAGGAGGAGGAGGAAGAAGATGATCCCCGCAGCACCAGCCCGGAGCAGCGTCCGCCCGCCCCGGCCCCGACCGGTCCCCGCGGGTGGAGGTCTGGCCTGCAAGGTGGAGGCCGGAGGGTGGAGGCCCGGGTGGGGGAGGATCCAGCCCCTCCCGCCCCCTCCCACGAAACGCCTTCTTCTCCAGCTCCTTCCCGACCCCCGCTCCCGGGGAGGAGGGCTTCTCCCTCGCCCCCCGCCCCCCTTCGCACCCATCTACTCCCCCTCCCCCCAATGTATATATTCATTCATTCATTCATTCAATCGTATTTATTGAGCGCTTACGGTGTGCTGAGCCCCAGATCCCGGGGCTGCATTTCGGAGGGGTCCTGCCGCCCCGTCCCCCGCGGTCGGGGTCCCCCCGGGCACTGCCCCGCCCCGGACGCTGCCCCCCGGACACTGGCCCCGTGGCAGCTGGCGAAGCCGTGCCAGCCCCAACCCGCAGCCACAGCGGAGCCCGCCACCCGGAGGGTAGAGAAGATGGGGAAGAGGCGCTCACGCACGCACGCGTACATCTACACACACACACACACACACACACACACACACACACCCCACCCCGCCCCCCTGGACACCCCTAATCTCATTCACACACATTCACTCACACGCACACACTCCCACACGCACAGCTTCATTATAGCTTTGATCCCATTCGCTCTCTGTCTGTCTCTCTCTCTGTCTCTCTGTCTCTCCTTCTCCATCTCTCTCTCATTCAGGTCCCTCGTCCTCCCTCCCGGTCAGCTGGATAAGGGGGTCCCGCAGTGCTCAGAAGCTGTTCTCTCTCCCCCTTCAATTCCCTCATCTGAAAAATGGGGATTAATGACCCGTCATCCCTTCTATTTATAACGTGAGCCCCATGTGGGATCCGGTTATCTGGTCCAGCGCTTAGAACAGTGCTTGGCACATGATAAGCACTTAACAAAACCACAGTTATTAGGGTTATTATTAGAAGCGACAGTGGCTCCCTCTTTCACACTGTTAAATCCCACACAGCAATGCTCACCCACCGTCACATTTTCCCTGCCTCTTTTTTTTATGGTTTGTGGTCGATGCTCACCACGTGCCAGGCGCCGTACCGAGCGCTAGGGTAGACCCAAGCTGATCAGGTTGGATACAGTCCATGTCCCACCTGGGGCTCGCAGTCTTGATCCCCATTTTACGGATGAGGGAACTGAGGCACAGAGAAGTGATACGACTTGCCCGAATCCCCACAGCAGACCCGTGGCTGAGCTGGGATTAGAACCGAGGTCCTTCTGACCCCCAGGCCCACGTCCTATCCACTAGACCACACTGCCTCCCTTTAGGTTGCCCTCCCCGGACGGCAGCCTTCACTCCTTACTTGCCACTGACACTCACGCTACGCCATGCCATCCTGCAGCCGTTCTTGGGTTCTTGGGTGCCTCCCCCACCAGGTATTTGTTAAGTGCTTACATTGTGCCAGGCACTGTTCTAGGTCCAAGGTAATCAGGTTGGAAAGCAGTCCGTGTCTCTTTTGGGGCTTAGAGTCTTAATCTCCATTCTACAAATGAGATAACTGAGGCACAGAGAAGTGAAGTGACCTGTCCAAGATCACGCGGCAGACAAGTGGCGGAGCAGGTCCTTCTGACTCCCAGGTTCAAGCTCTATCCACTAGGCCATGCTGCCTCTTTAAGTGTCTCAGCCTTACTCTCTCCGGCAGGAAGACGCTCTTTTGAATTCAAACATGGCCTTCCCTCACCGGTTCCCTGCCGCCTTTCTACCCTCCCCGCAGGATCCACCCTGTGCCCTCCCTCTTCAGGGAGGACCTGTTCTTGGGGCTGGGGGCGAGGGAGGGGGAAAAGAGAAAATCATTCTTGTTCTACTTCTTGATCAATTAGCTGAGTCACACTTTTGCACTTTGTTCACCTTGTCCTCGGGAACTTGTCCTCAAGCTTTTTTGGGGGGAATGAGGGGATGGGAGGGAAGGGAGAGGGAAGGATGGGGGCGGAAAGGATGGTCTCAGGTGACAGGTGAAAACTTTCATTGTTAAGTATTCAGACCCTAGTGGAAAGAGCGAGGCAGAGGCCCTGGGTTCTAATCCTGGCTCTGCCAGCCACAACAATCAGTACTATTTATTGAACGCTTACTAGGTGTGGAGCACTGTACTAAACGATTGGGAGAGTACAATACAAAAGAGTCGGCAGATACGGTCTCTGCCCATGATGAGCATATGCACGTCGGCTACGTGACCTCGGTCAAGTCATTTAACTTCTCTGTGTCTCGGTTTCCTCATCTGTAAACCGGAGATTTAATCCTACTCCCTCCTATTTAGACTGTGAGCCCAACTAGGCAGAGTCAGTGTCCAACCTGATGATCTTGCACCTACCCCAGCACTTAGTCCTGTGCTTGGCACACAGTAGGTGCTTAACAAATACCACCAGTGTAGCTTAATGGAAAGGCCACGGGCTTGGGAATCGGAGGTCGTGGGTTCTAATTCCGGTTCCGCCACTTGTCAACTGCGTGATCTTGGACGAGTTACTTCACTTCTCTGTGCCTCAGTTACCTCATCTGTAAAATGGGGAACTGTGAGCCCCATGTGGGACAATCTGATAACCTTGTATCTGCCCTAGCGCTTAGAACAGTGGTTGGCACAGAGTGAGCACAGCGTGGCTTAGTGGAAAGAGCCCGGGCTTGGGAGTCAGAGTTCTTGGGTTCTAATCCCGGCTCCGCTGCTTGTCAGCTGTACCTTGGGCAAGTCCCTTAACTTCTCTGTGCCTCAATTACCTCATCTGTAAAATGGGGATGAAGACTGAGCCCTACGTGGGACAACCTGATGACCTTGTATCTACCCCAGCGCTTAGAACAGTGCTTGGCACATAGTCAGCGCTTAACAAATACCAACATTATTAACAAATACTATCGTTATCATTATTGCTATTATTATGATTGATTGATCGATTGATCCTACCAATGACTGGGACCTCCACTCGATCTCCAAAGCCCATCCACCCAACAAGGACGTGGCAAGACTGCCAAGGAGGGGGTCTGATCTGCCTGGAGTGAGGGCCCCAGATTGGGTTGGCAATAAGAGCTGTTAGGGCTGGGATGGGTGCAGGGGGGAAGGCCAGCAAGTTGAGCCATATCTCGGGGGCTCCTGAGTGCACCCCGCCAACCCTGAATCCAGGCTGGCTTTGGATTGAAGTCGGGGGGAAATGCCGTTATTTATTTTGCTGGGGTTGAGGAGCAGGAGGAGGAATTTTTAGTCTCTCTGAGGCTCGAGACAAGGAAGAGGATGTTTGGACTGTGAAGGGCAAATCTACCTGGACCGGGAACCATCTGGAGCAGAGCAAAGTCTGACTGGGTGTGTTGGGGGGGAGGCGGGGGTGGAGGGGCCAAGGACAGAAGAAGGCCCAGGCTGTTGCCCCCCCTCTCCCCGGCTTGCCTCCCTTACCCATAAAATGGTTCTCCCTGGCAAAAGTCCACACCCCCCCCGCCCCGCAGTGGGCTGATTTTTAACCTGGCCCTTGTGGGTAGTTGAGGTGTGATTCCTTCCACGACGGCCTTGGGTCTTGAGGTTTAAATTAACTTAAACTTAACTTCTCTGTACCTGGGTTTTCTCAGCTTTCATTCTTCCTTTAATGGTATTCCGTGCCTGTTCCTTCTTCCTTTAATGGTATTTGTTAAGTGCTTACTGTGTGTCAGGCACTGTACTGAACGCTCAGATAGATACTAGTTAATCAGGTTGAATGCAGTCCATGTCCCATGTGGGGCTCACAGTCTTAATCCCTATTTTACAGATGGGGGAACTGAGGCACAGAGAAGTTAAGTGAACTGCCCAAGGTCACACAGCAGACAAGTGGCGAAGCTGAGGTTAGAACCCAGGTCCAACCTGTTCTCCATCCCCTTCAAACTATGAGCCTCATGCAGAATGGGGACTGTGTCCAACCAGAACAAACAATCAGTGGTATCTATTGAGCACTTACTATGTGCAGAGCACTGTACTGGGAGCTTGGGACCAGTACTCTACAACAGAATTAGTAGACACGTTCCCCGCCCATAATGAGTTTACAACCTGATGATCTCGGGTCTACCGCCAGTGCTTAGTGCAGGGATTGGCGCATAGGAAGTGCTCAACAAATATCATCATTATTATTTCTAGGTTGAGATTTGTGATGTCATTCTCACCTTGGGTACTGTCTTGGGCAGATGTGGAACCCAGAGAGATGACTTTTCATCCCCTCCAGAGAGTATCTGTACATAGGTTTTCTCTCTCTTTCTCTCTCGAGCCACCCGGCCCCCAAAACTCCAATTCACCTCCCCCTGGAGGTTTGTGGGGAGACCATTCTCGGGTGTCTCCACGAGAAGCAGCATAACATAATGGATAAAGCACGGGCCTGGGAGTCGGAAGATCACGGGTTCCAATCCCAGCTCCACCACTTGTCTGCTGTGTGACCTTGGGCAGATCACGGAACTTCCCTGTGCCTCAGTTCCCTCATCTGTAAAATAGGGATTAAGACCCTGGGTCACTTCACTTCACTTCTCTGTGCCTCGGCTACCTCATCTGTAAAATGGGGATTAAGATTGCGAGCCCCACATGGGACAGGAACAATGTCCAACCCGATTTGCCAGTATTCACCCCAGCCCTTAATAGAGTGCCTGGCCCTAAGCAAATGCTTAATAAATACCATTATTATTATTCTCAGAGGGTGTGTGTGTGTGCACCTGAGTGTGCAAGTGGGGAGTGGGTAGGGAGGACATTGAGTTCCAGTGAGAGGCCAGTCGTGTGGAAGAGCTGGTGGAGGGAGAGGCGGAAGGCCAGGGGGCAGGAAGGTGGCGGGGAAGGGAAGTGCCAGCTACTTGGTGGCAGAGGGCCTTCAGGATATCAAGCAGTGCACTGGTGATTTACCAAAGTCATGGTTCCTACTCTCAATAACAATAATAACTGTGGTATCCGTTAAACACTTACTATGTGCCAGGCACTGTACTAGGCACTGCGAGGAAAACAAGCAAATCGGGACACGGTCCCTGTCCTACTTGGGGCTCACAGTCTTAATCCCCATTTTACAGACGAGGTAGTTGAGGCACGGAGAAATGAGGTGACTTGCCCAAGGTCACACAGCAGAAGAGGGGTGGAGCCGGGATTAGAACCCATGACCAAGATGCTCACCCCTTGCTCACTACCCATCCAGGACCTGGATTCTAAAAACTTGAGGATGGATTGTAAGCTCCTTCACTGCAGGGATCCTGTTTATCACCTCTGTTGTACTCTCCGAAGCGCTTGGCATAGTGCTCTGCACACGGTAGGCACGCAGTAAATACCACTGATCGATGGAGTGATGGAAGGGAAGAGGCTGAGGAGTTCCCCCATGACTAAAGGATGTGAATGCCCTATGGTCTCTTCATTCTGCCTCACAGATTGAGCCGCTGAGTCAGCCGATAGAAATGGGATCTAGCCAAAGAAGGCAGTGCTCGTTCTGAGGCTGAGGCGTTCTCCTTTGGGATTCCTTGTTCCCCTGTCCCCCCCGCCCAGGCCCTCTCTCTGTCTCCTCTGCTCCCCCTCCTCCAGGGAATTCCAGCCCCCCCTCTTCTTCTTTACGGTATTTGTTAGGCGCTTACTACGTGCCAGGCGCTGTCCTAAGCACTGGGGTAGATACAAGCTAATCAGGTTGGTCACAGTCCCTGCCCCACATGGGGCTCACAGTCTCAATCTTCATTTTACAGGAGGGAACTGAAGCACAGAGACGTGAAGTGACTTGCCCAAGGTCACCCAGCAGATGAGTTGCGGATCCGGGATTAGAACCCAGATCCCCTGAGTCCCAGGCCCGTGCTCTAACCACTAGACCACGCTGCTTCTCTCGGCCCCTCCTGTCCCCAGCTTGATCCTTGAGTCACGGGCTTGTTACATGAGCCAAACTCAAGCAGAGGAGACAGGACTTTGGCTCTGACCCTGCTGCTTCTCTCCAGCTCCCGCTGGGGTCACACCAGGTCCCCGAATTTGAGACCCCGATGGAGTGGGCCCCCGGCCCAGGGGTGGGGCCGCTTGGGAACAGAGCTGGGGCTCCAGGCTACTGGGTCTCTGCTGTGCTGGGTGGTAAAGGGCAGGGGTGGGGCCTGGGACTTTCCTTCACCGTGCCCCTCCGTGGGTCTCATTCATTCATTCAATCGTATTTATTGAGCGCTTACTCGGTGCAGAGCACTGTACTAAGCACTCGGAACGGACAATTCGGCAACAGATAGAGACAATCCCTGCCCATTGACGGGCTTACAGTCTAATCGGGGGAGACAGACGCACAAAAACAACTTAATCACGATAAACAGAATCAAGGAGATGGACACCTCATTAACAAAATAAATAGGGTCATAAAAATACAAATGAGCACAGTGCTGAGGGGAGGGGAAGGGAGAGGGGGAGGAGCAGAGGGAAAGGGGGGAAAGGCAGTGAGCTCCCCACCTCCGCATTTGGGCTGCTGCCAGTGGGAAAGATAATGGTGGGAAAGATAATGGCCCCGTAACCAGAGGGCAGGGATCCTGCTCTTTATGATAATAATTATGGTATCTGTTAAGCGCTTACTATGTGCCAGGCACTGTGCTAAGTGCTGGGGTGAATACAAACAAATTGAGTTGGACATAGTCCCTGTCCCGCGGAGGACTCACAGTCTTAATCCCCAATTTACCAGGTAACTGAGAAGTGAAGTCATTTGCCCGAGGCTATACAGCAGACAAGTGACAGAGCCAGGATTAGAACCCATGACCTTCTGACTCCCAGGCCCCTTGCCCTATCCACCCTGCTTCCCTACTAGTGTTAATTTTGGTAGTGGTTCATTCATTTATTTAATCATTCATTTAATCATTCATTCATATTTATTGATCACTTACTGTGTGCAGAGCACTCTACTAAGCGCTTGGGAAAGTACAATATAACAGTAAACCAGCACATTCCCTGCCCACATTGAGCTTACAGTCTATAGTCATTCATGGGTTCAAATCCCAGCTTTGCCACTTGTCAGCTGCGTGACTTTGGGCAAGTCACTTAACTTCTCTATGCCTCAGTTCCCTCATCTGTAAAATGGGCATTGAGACTGTGAGCCTCACGTGGGACAACCTGATCACCTTGTATCCTCCCCAGCACTTAGAACAGTGCTTTGCACATAGTAAGTGCTTAAATGCCATCATTATTATTATTATAGTCAGCGCTTACCATGAGCCAAGCGCTGGGGTAGATACAAGACAATCAGATACGGTCCCTGTCCCACACGGGGCTCATGGTTTTAGGGGGAGGGAGAACGGGTGTTTTAGTCCAGATAGGGAAACTCCAGCTCTGAGAATAACAATCTTTTTTTAAGATATTAATGTTAAATTCTTCATATGTGCCAGGCACTGTACTAAGCCTGGGTAGGTACAAGTTAATCAGGTTGGACAGAGTCCCTAATTCACATCCCATTTTACAGATGAGATAACTGAGGCACAGAGAAGTTAAGTGACTCACCCAAGGTCACACAGCAGGCCTTGTGCCAGAGTGGGGATTAGAAACCAGGTCCTTCTGATTCCCAGGCCCCTGCTCTACTAGGCCACTCTGCTTCTTAAGTATGGTATTTGTTAAGCACTTACTATGTGTCAAGCACTGTTCTCAGTGCTGGTGTAGATAAACAAGTTAATTAGGTCAAACACAGTCCCTGTCCCTTACAGGGCTCACAGGCTAATTAGGAGAGAGATCATTTTATTGATAAGGGAACTGACTATGCTCCGCTCCTCGTAGGCAGGGATCCTATCTGCTGACTCTGTTGTACTCTCCCAAGCACTCAGTGCTCTGCACATAGTAAGAGTTCCATAAATACCATCGATTAATCTAAAGCGAGGCAAGGAGAAGTGAAGTGACTTGCCCAAGGTCACACAGCACGCAGGTGGCAGAGCTGGCATTAGAATCCAGGTCTCTTGACTCCCAGGAGACCAGCTCTTTCCACTAGGCTACACTGCTGCCCGATACCATATGACCAATAGGACACAAATATTTGCCTTTCTTTCCGGGATCAGACGTGGCCTCCCTCCCTCCGTCCCAGGAAAGCCAAGGAGCACACACTTCCTGCTTCTCAAGACCCAGGCACCAAAAAGCCTCGTCTCTCCTGAGGGGACTGCCAGTGGTTGCTGATGAGTTTATTCTTTGGGGAAGAATGGACAGGAAAAAAGAGACAAGGGGAAGAGGAAAAAGCCCAGACCAATTCAAAGGGAGAAAAGGAAATAAGGAGGAGAGAAGCAGCAGTTAAGGCGGGGCCTGGATTGGAGTGGGACCGGGGTCCCCGTGGGGGTGGGCGCGTAGAGGAGAGGGGAGAAAACCCTGTGGGTCCTGCAGCCCCCACCCCCACCCCTCACCCCGTCATCGTCGTCGTCACGGGCAGGTGCAGCGACTCATGCAGACGGGGACTCCTGTGTCTCTTTGGACACGCAGGCGGGCGAGCGGGCCTCTGGTCCTTCCTTCCTCCGAAGAAGACGGGCCCAGCAGCGAGCTGTCTCCCTCCCACACAGCGCCATGCAGCCCCCACCTCCCCTGTCTCTTTCCTGTTTTGATGGAAGGAAAAATTTCAGCTTTTCCTTCTTTATTTTTCCAGACTGGAGACCAGCTCTGGAAAGGAATTCCCCAATAATAATAATAATAATAATAATACCTATATATCGATGACCTACATCATGGCGCATCCTGTTGTTTTGGGTTTTTCACAGGTTATTTTTGTTCCCTCCACGGGGGTGGAAGCAAAGGGGAATGGGGGTGGGGGCTTCGGCTGCCTCGGCTGCTTCCAGCTGCCCCCTCCATCCACCCTCCCGCCCCCTGCCCCATGAGGAGGGAAGGAAGCCTGCCGAGCTACAAAGTAAAAATAAACCAGGTGATTACTCAGCTCCTGAGAACATGATAATCTGTCGACCGACATGACTCATGATGCGAAATCAAGAGGAGAGAACTGCTTCTGGCCTATCTCTGGCCAAGCCACCATTACGAGGGGACGAAGAACAACCCCCTCCCACAGAAACCTCAGCCCCCGCTCTCCCTCGCACGTCCCCCGGCCTTGGGACGATAACGAGGCAACGGGAGCTCCTGGATTCTCGGCCGAGAGGTCGACCGGAGTCATGGCCCTGTGGCTTGTGGAGGTTGGAGGGCGGGGTGGGGCCGGAAGAGGGTCAGTCACGGCTGTTCCCTGGGGGTGCCCGGCTGTTTAATCCTCCTTTCGTGAAGGATGCACTGGGGATTCTCCTGAGGCCGGCGGGATTCAGGGGCCCAGAGGAAGCGGACAGGCCGGAGACGTCGGGGGTGGGCAGGGGCCAGAGGGACCACTGGAGGAACGCTTCCGCCTTGGGGTCCGTGGCTCTTCCCAAGACCAGAACCGGTCCAGACACTCTCCAAGGTGACAGCCGGAGAGGAATGCGGCTCTCCGCCGACCGGCCCCAGCAGACCATGGAGATGACCTCCCCTTTGCCCCCACCCGAGCTCCCCGGTCCGCCTAGCCCGGCCAGGTCGCCGACAGTCACTTTCCAAGCCCCCGGACCTTCGGGCCTGTTTCTGAGACATCATCGTCTGGACAGCCGGTTACCATGGCAACAGGTGCCGGATAACTGTGCAGACGGAGAGAGCCCCGGCCTCCAATGGCACGGGGTCTGGTTTCCTCACGCCACTCTCTCTCCTCCCCGGTCACATCCCTCAACCTCCCAGCAGCTGGATCGAACTAGCCTCGACTGGAGGAAGAACTCTCTGAAGTGGGCTGGGGATGGGGGTCGGGATCACCTGCTTGGGTTCGGGGCCCTCCCTGTGCCCCCCAGCATCCCTCAGGGCGACCCCTGAAAGCCGAGTGTCCCTTAAGATGGGACCGGAATCCGATTCTGCCGCGATTCGGATCCGGTTCCGGTGATTCCCAGTGGCCGGGTCGGATCCTGAGCATTTTCCTGGGAAGGGTCTGAATCTTTCCTAGATGTAGATTTCCATGTTGCCCCAGAGCAAATAGGGGTGGAGGGCTCCCTCCTCTGCCCTTCTAGCACCCTTTGTTCAATCAATCAATGTTTCTTATTAAGAGTTTACCGGGCGTGCAGAGCACTGTCCTAAGCGCTTGAGAGAGTTCAATACAAGTAGACTCAGTAATAATAGTAATAATAATAGTGATGATGATGATGGTATTTCTTAAGCACTTACTAGGTGCCAAGCACTGTACTAAGCACTGAGGTGGATACAAGCAAATCGAATTGGACAGAGTCTGCCCATGTGGGGCTCACAGGCTCAATCCCCATTTTACAGATGAGGTAACCGAGACTCAGAGAAATGAAGTGACTCGTTCAAGGTCATGCACAGCAGACAAGTGGCAGAACTGGGATTAGAATCCATGACCTTTTGATTCCCGGCCCCTTGCTCTATCCACTACACCATGCTGCTTCTATGATAACAATAGTAATAATGACATTTGTTAAGAGGTTACTATGTGCCAGTCACTGTACTAAGCGCTGAGGTGGATTCTATCCCTTCCCTCCTGGAGCTGACAGTCTTAATGGAGTTTCACCCTGTTAATAACTCTCTCCTGGGGTCCCTGGGGTCCCCACCAAGGTTGATGCAACTGAGGCTGGGGTCATGGAGGAGTGAGATGGAGTTGGGGCAGAAGGGCCCAGCCCTGCCATTATAGAACTAAAACCCTACTGCAACCCAGCCCCCACACTTTGCTCCTCTAATGCCTCTCTTCTCACTGTACCTCCATCTCCTCTATATCCCTGCCCTCCTCTCTTCCATATCCTGCCTCTGGCCTGGAACCCCCTCCCTCTTCATATCCGACCGACAATTACTCTTCCCAGCCCGTTCAAAGCTCTGTCGAAGGCACATCTCCTCCAAGAGGCCTTCCCTGACTAAGCCATCCTTTCCTCTCCTCCCTTTCCCTTCTGCACTGCCTTGACTTGCCTCCTTTATTCATCCCCCCTCCCAGCCCCGCAGCACTTAATGTACATAGCTGTAATTTTGTTTATGTTAATGTCTGTTGCCCTCTTTAGATTGAAGCTTGTTGTAGGCAGGGAATGTGTCTATTATAATGTACTCTCCCAAGTGCTTAGTACTGTGCTCTGCACACAGTGAGCACTCAATAAATAGGATTGACTGCCTGACTGGAACGGGAATGGTGGGGACTCTCGAAAGAGAGAAAGCCGGAGAGTTGGGGGCGGGCATCTGCAGCCCCTAGGGTTCGCCTCCCCAAGATCACCCCTCGGCCCCTTTCACAAGGGCCGGGGAGGGGAGGACAGTGGATGAACCAGGAGCTCCCTCCCGTTTTTTTTAATGGTATCTGTTCACCAATTACTATGTGCCAGGCACTGTTCTAAGCACTGGGGTAGATACAGGCTAATCATGTTGCACACAGTCCCTGTCCCGCCGTGGGGCTCACAGTCTTAATCCCCATTTTACAGATGGAGGTAACTGAGGCCCAGAGAAGCGAAGTAACTTGCCAAAGGTCACACAGCAGGTAAGTGGCTCAGCTGAGATCAGAAACCAGATCCCTCTGACTCCAAGGCCCAGACTCTAACCACTAGGCCACGCTGCTTACTCTGCCCAAGCCCACCTCCTCCGTGTTCCACCTCTATCCCATGGTGGGGAAACAGGGTCAAACAATAGGAGAAAGGAGCCTATAGGTCTGAGCCAGGGTCTCCCCTCTGGCATCTTCACCCTGTCCTGCCCTCATGCCCACCTCCAGGCCCACCTCCAGGTCCAGCCAGCCAGATCCCACCTCCCGAGAAGCCACGGGTGAGGCTCAGAGACTCCAGTGACAGCCCGTCGGAACCCATAGCCCAGCTCTTCCACCTCCCCCAACCCCCTTAGCCCTTCCACCTGAGTCCCCGCCCCTCCCCTCTCTCCCCGGCCTGCACAGACAGTATGGCATCTCTCAGGACATAGAGATTCAATGGCCTCCCTGCCCTCTGCCCTCTCGCAAACAATGAGAAATCCAGGAATATTGTCCGGGCTGAATAAAACTCTCTAAATATAGAGCGTCTGATGTCTCCGTTTCCTGCCCGCGCCTCCCTCCCGCCTGTCCCCCGCCCCATCCCTCCCTCCCTCCCTCCAGAACCAGAGCACAAGCCCTTGTTTCGAGACGGGTGACGTCACTGCCAGCCTCCCCACCCCCTCACTGAGCCAAGGGGGTTTCCAAGATCTTTGGTGACCCTGCCGTCTATGGAGAGGTCCGGGGGAGGAGGGCACGGGGGCAGTGGGGGACACCCCCTCCAAGAGATGCCCAATCCACTCAGAACAGGCCCTTTCCCTCTGCTCCTCCTGCTGGCTCCATGCCCCCTCCCGCCAGGGCAATTACTCACTCCCGAATGACTCGCCAACCCCAGCTTCCCGGGGGCACCCCTGTCCTGAAGGTCCACCTGCTCCCCAGTGCCCCCGGGGCCCCAGCCCATGCTGTAGGCCCCCATCTGCCCAGGGGGAGGTGGGAGGACTGGCAGCTGTCCTCCCACCCTGTCCCCTCCCTCTGTCTCCTCCCTGCCTTGTCCCTCCCCAACCCCAAGAGCAGGTGGAACCTGGCGGGGGAGCAGCCCGCCCTGCCCACGCCCTCCACCTCTGCCCTGTGGAGTTGGCAGGGGGGCCCGGCTCCTGCCCTCTGCAGGAATCCGGGGGTAGGCACTCAGGAATGTCGCTTTCGAGTGCCAGAGATGGGGTGCCAGCTCCGGCAGAGGCGCTGGAGGCGGAGGGGGAACCACCGGCTCCCTGCCCGAAGCGGGGGTGGGAGGGAGGGACGCCTGGATCCCGGGAAAGGCCTAGGTGGGGTGGGGCGTGGGGGGATGGGAGGGACAGTGAGGGCAGACTCTTGCCCATTCCCCTTCCCACCCTGCAAATAGGGCCCAGATGGGGGAGAGCGAGGGGCGAAACTCCAAAGCCAAGGGCTCAGTCCAGTGTGGCCTCAGTCAGTCAATCAATCGTACTTATTGAGCACTTACTGTGTGCGGACCACTGTCTTAAGCGCTTGGGGGAGTGCAATAGAACAACAAACAGGAGCCAACAGTGAGCTTACACTCTGGAGGGGCCGACAGACATCGATATGAATAAATAAATTGCAGATGTGGACATCGGTGCTAATAGCAATAATGGTAATAGTAATAATAGCTGTGGTATTTGTAAAGCTCTTACTATATGCTGAGCACTATACTAAGCGCCGGGGTGGATACGAGCAAATCAGGTCGGACACATCCCTGTCCCACGTGGGGCCACAGTCTTTAGCTCCATTTTACAGATGAGGCAACTGAGGCACGGAGAAGTGAAGTGATTTGCCCAAGGTCATACAGCAGACAAATGGAGGAGCCGGGATTAGAACCCATGACCTTCTGACTCCCAGGTCTGTGTGGTGGGACTGGGCGGGGCGGGGGGAGGGGAGGGGAATGAGTGAAGGGACCAAATCACTTGGGAGAGGGAGAGAGGTTGGCCGAGAGAGCCAACAGTGCCGAGTTGGCCAGGGAGCTGGGTGGCCCAGGGAATCTGGGATTAAGGATTTAGAAGCAGGACCAAAGGGCCGGCACTTTCCGTCTGAGCCCAGAAGACAGAGTACAGGGTTGGGGGTTGAGAGACCGGGGTTCCAGTTTCTGGCTCTGCCCCTGGCCTGCTGCGTGATGCTGGACAAGTGACTTAGCCTCTCTGGGCCTCGGCTTCTTCATCTCTCAAATACCTGCCTCTTTGGGGTGGTGGGAGGGTAAAGACTATCGTGATAAAGACTATCGTGCCATTCAGAGGGACCGCTACTCTGAACTCTAGACTGGAAGCTCCTTGTGGGCAGGGAGGGTGACACCTACCCTATTATACTCTCCCAAATGCTTAGTACAGTGTACAAAGTAAGCACTCAATGAATGCCATTGACGGATTGATTGAACTTGGTTGACTTGGGAACGGGAGATGCTACAACCTGCTGGGCAGAGCTCCCCAAGGGGACTGGGGGTCACTGGCCTGGGGTTCTCTGCTCCTTCCCCTCAGGTCCCCTCAGGAGTGCAGGGGACGGTGCAGAAGTTCCAGCTCCCAACTGGCCCTGCTCATCCCTCCGTACATCTCCTGCCTCTTCTGGGCGGTGAGAGGAAAGCAGGGTGGCCTAGTGGATAGAGCCCGAGCCTAGGAGTCAGAAGGATCCGGGTTCTAGTCCCGGCTCCGCCATTTGTCTGCCGTGTGACCCTGGGCGAGTCACATCATTCTCTGTGCCTCGGATACCCCATCTGTAAAGTAGAGATTAAGACTATGAGCTCTGTGTGGGGCAGGGACTGTGTCCAACTCGATTATCTTGTATCTATCCCAGTGTTTAGTACAGTGCCTGGAATACAGTAAGTGCTTAACAAATACCTCTATTACTATTATTAGCTCATATTTACCCCACTGCTTCATGCAGTGCCTGACACATAGTAAACACTTCGGAAATACTATTTTAAAAACCCAAAAAACTCCTGGCCCCATCCGGGACCCTAGCAGCCCGCAGGGATGGAGAGAGGGAGGACTGGGGGGGTGGGGGAGGTCTCCCCTTCCGGTAGGGGAGAAACCTCTCCCATCCTGCTCCCCAGGGCCTATGCCAAGAAGCCTTTATTTTTAAATCCACAAACAATGACCCAGCTGCAACTCATTCTCTCCTCAGGGTGGACAGACAGATGGACTCTGAGCCAGATTTCCCTTCCAGGGATTTATCACCCCAGCGCAGGTGCCAAGATAACCTCCGACCTTTCCCTCCTCTCACCCTTCTGGAGATGGGTGGGGCTCCACCCCAGTGCCCTATTCTCGTTCCTTCTCTCCATCCCTTGGCGTTTCCCAGATCTGGACTCCTCTGGTTGGAAAAATGCCCCCTGTTCTGAGAAACTTCCCCTGGAACGCTGGATCTCACAGGCACTCGCTTCTCCCCAGATCAGGAGGAGGAGAGAGATAATAATAATAATTGTAGTATTTGTTAAGCGCTTTCTATGTGCCGGCATCGTACTAAGCGCTGGGGTGGATTCAAGTAAATTGGGTTGGATAAAGTCCCTTTCCCATGTGGGGCCTCACAGTCTCAACCCCCATTTTACAGAGGAGTTAACTGAAGCACAGAGAAGCGAAGTCACTTGCCCAAGATGACACAACAGGCTAGTGGCAGAGCTGGGATCAGAACCCATGACCTCTGACTCCCAGGTCTGTGCTCTATCCACTATGCCATGCTGCTTCTCAAAACTCCTCCACCCATCCCTCACCAGAGGGCTACCCGAGAACTCCTTCAAGAGCTCAAGATCAACCAACCAATCTATCAATCAGTCGTATTTATTGAGTGCTTACTGTGTGCAGATCACTGTATTAAACGCTTGGGAGAGCACGGTACAAGAGTTGGTGGATACGTTCCCTGCCTTTAATGAGCTTACAGTCTACATTCAAAAGCTTGAAGCCAAAAACTTCTGGAGGGGAACTTCCTTAAACTGACTTAAACTCTTGGCTTGAGGTTAGAGAACTTGTCTACCCATTCTATTGCATCTTCCTCTCCCAAGAGCTTAGTACATTAGTACAGTCCTCTGCACATTAGGCATTCAATAAATACCACTGATTGATTGAAGAGAATGGCGATTCCCCATGCCACTAACCCAGTGCCCCACATTCAGCCCGACACCAAAGCTCCCAGCTTATTTGGAAATGTGTCTGTTTATTGATATTTTGTCTTCTCCCAAGCGCTTAGTACAGTGCTCTGCACACAGTAAGTGTTCAATAAACACAACTGAATGAATTTGACTGTACTGGTGTTTGGGGGAGGGTGTGTCAACTTGGCTGGGAAAGAACTATTACTGGTGAGAGGGAGAAATCTAACTGGAGCCCCCAACTATAGGGAAGCAGCACGGCTTAGTGGCTACAGCCTGGGCCCGGGAGTCAGATGGACCTGGGTTCTAATCCCTGCTCCACCATTAGGTCTGCTGCGTGACCGTGGGTAAGTCACTTTACTTCTCTGTGCCTCAGTTACCTCATCTGTAAAATGGGGATTAAGAGCGTGAGCCCCACGTAGAACAGGGACTGTGTCCAACCGGACTGGCTTGAATCTACCCCAGTGCTTAGAACAGTGCTTGGCACACATAAGTACCATAATTAATTATTATTATAGGGGACTTCTTTCCATCGGCTTTAAAAAGCACCCAATCGGCTTCTTCCCCACATCCCCGACCCTTACCTCACTGATTTCCTACTACAACTCAGCCTGCACACTCTGTCCCTCTCCCACCTATCTACTCACTATACCTTGGTCTGGTCTGTCTCACCTCCGATTCCTCGCCCACCTCTTTCCTCTGGCCTGGAAGTCCTTCCCACTCCATATCTGACAGAGCACCTCTCACCCCACCTTCAAAGCCTTACTAAAATCATATCTACAAGAAGCCTTCCCTGATTAAGCTCTTATTTCCCCTACTCCCTCTCCTTTCTGCATCACCTTTGCACTTAGATCTGTACCCATTAAGCACTTGAGATTCGCCTCAGCCTTCAGCACAAATGTAAATAGCCGTAATGAATTTTAATGTTTGTCTTCCAATCTCGACTATAAACTCCCTGTGCGCCTGGGCACATATCTACCCATTCTGTTGTACTGTTCTTTCCCTGATGGTAGGTGCTCAATAAATACCACTGATTAACTGATTGATAGGTAGAGTCACGAAGCACGTGCTCTCCCACCACCTCATTTTTACTTCCAGAGAAGCTGCTAATCAATCAATCAACACCACTGATTATTGACTGTAGACTGTGAGCTCACTGTGGGCAGGGAATGTGTCTGTTTGTTGTTGACTTGTTCTCCCCCAAGAGCTTAGTACAGTGGTTTGCACACAGGGAGAGCACAATAAATATGATTGAATGAATGAATGAACTCTGTTCATATGAGAAGCAGCATGGCCTAATGGCAAGAACATTAATATAATGACTGCTGGTGGTCAGCTCTGCAGGGTCTTGTTCCTTTATTTGTCCCTACTTCAGTTACTCGCCTTCTGTGTCATCAATCAGTGGTATTTACTGAGCGCTTACTACAGGCAGAGCACTGTACTAAGCTCTTGGGAGAGTCCAATACAACATAGTTGGTAGACACGTTCCCTGCCCACAACAAATCAAACAAAAACTTCTCACAGTTGGCTTTAAAACAGTCCATCACCTGGCCCCCTCCTACCTCACCTCATTTCTCTCTTTCTACGACCCAGCCCGCACACTTCGCTCCTCTAGTGCCGCTAACCTTCTCACTGGGCCTCAATTTCGCCTGTCTCACCACCGATCCGCACCCCACAACCCGCTTCTAGCCAGGAACATCTTCCCTCCTCCCATCCGCCAAACAATTACTCTCCCCTACTTCAAAGCCCTTTTGAGGGTCCATCTCCTCCAAGAGGACTTCCCAGCTTTTCCTCATCTCCCACTCCCTTATGAGTCACCCTGACTTGTCCCCTTTGCTCTTCCCCCCTCCAGCCCCACAGCACCCACATATATATATCTATAATTTTATTTATTTGTATTGATATCTGTCTCCCCTCCCTAGAAGGTGAGTTCACTGTGGGCAGGGAATGTCACTGTTTATTCTTGTTGTATGGTACTTTTCCAAGTGCTTAGTACTGTGCTCTGCACACAGTAAGCGCTTAATAAATACGATTGAATGATTTAATTAATTAATGAAAAGACGCTTTACTGCCTTTAGGTTTGTCGTGATTCCTGGGACTGCAAGCTCCTTGAGGGCAGGCCCAAGACCTGGCCTCTGCTCCACATCTCCTGAATCTAACGCAGGGTTCTGCCCTGAGCTGTCACAGCCAAGTTCAGATGGGTGACTTCCAGCTGACCATCTCACTGACTGACAATCAAACTCCTTCCCTCTCCTTCCCTCCCCTCTCCTTCCCTCCACCCCATGCTCCCCACATTCCTACCATCTGCCTGCAGCCGCTCTCTGAGAGATTCCACGAGCACAGATTTTTCTTCAAACAACGAGTGGAAAGAAGCGAGGGAAGTGGAGCCGATTCTATTTCAATCAATCAATCAGTCAGTCGAATGGTGGTACCTATTGAGCGCTTACTGTATGCAGAGCGCTGTTCAGCGTGGCTTTGTGGAAGAGACCACAAGTCTGGGAGTCGGAGGACCTGGGTTCTAATCTGCCTGCTGGGTGACCTTGGGTAAGTTACTTCACTTGTCTGGGCCTCAGTTTCCTTATCTGTAAAATGGGGATTCAAGATCTGTTCTCCCTCCCTCAGATTATGAGGCTCCTTGTGGCTCAAGGACTGCATCTGACCTGATTATCTTGCACCTGCCCCAGCGTTTAGTACAGTGCTTGGCACAGGGTAAACGTTTAATAAATACCATCATTATTACAAGTGAATAGTTGAGAGACATGATCTCTGCCCTGAAGGAGCTGTCTGTCAGCTGACAGACAGCCTAGGAGCCTGATTTCTTTTTGGAGCCCAGCATGCAGGCCTCTGTTGTAGAGCACCTCTCCCAAGTGACTAGCACAGTGCCCTGCACACCATAAGTGCTTAATAAATACAACTGATGGATTGACTGATCGGACTCTGAACCTGCTCCTCTGGTCCCTCCAGGCTCAAAATTGTGCCTGTGGATGTGTGCGGGTGCATGTGTGTGCATCCGTGCATGCTTGAGCACGTGGGCTCCCGTGAGTACACATATGAATGAGCACATGTGTGAGCGGGCCGTGGGTGTATTAATAACGGCGTCTGGATTATTATTTATTAATAACCCTTGTCCGGCCTCTTCCAGACTCCAACCCTCCTGGGCCATCTTCCTGCAGGGTCACTCGGCTCTCATCTCTCCGCGTCTCAAAACCCTCCGTCGGCTTTCAGATCCTTGAGATTCAAGCACCAGCTCCTCCCTGTCCTCTTCGGGGGTCCCCACCGGCTCACGGACCACCCCCCCCATCCCCATCTGCTCCTTTCACTGGCTCCTCCTCAACCTGCTCTCCTCATTCCTCGTGAACAAACTCCTAACGGCACCCCTCTCCACTCTCCAGCTTCCGTCCGCTGGCTCACGCTCTTCCCCAGTTCAGAAACTCCCCCACCTGCCCAAATCCATCCTATAGCCCCTCCCCATAATCCTGAAAACTGCTGCCTCTGGTTCTTCCCCAATCAATTCCCAGAATCCCAAGTCATAATAGCTTATCAGCCACCTGGACCATTGACCTCTACCAGCCTCTGTACTTAGGCATATGTGCTTTGGCAACATAACAACAGTTATGTATTAGCCTGTCATTGAGCAGCGATTTTCTCTATCTGTTGCCGAATTGTCCATTCCAAGCGCTTAGTACAGTGCTCCGCACATAGTAAGCGCTCAATAAATACTATTGAATGAATGAACGATTACTCCGTAAGTCCTTTAATGTCTGTCTCCCCTATAAGTGTAGAACCTGCTTGTGGGAAGGGAGCATGTTGCTGCTGGCCTTGTGTTTTCCAAGCGCCTAGTACAGGGCACCACACATAATGGGATTCAATAAATATTATTTCTATTACCACTCTTACTAGGGAAGCAGTGAGGTCTAGCAAATACAGCACGGACCCAGGCGTCAGAAAGACTTAGGTTCTAATTCCGGCTCCACTACTTGTCTATTATCTTGGGCAAATCACTTCACTTCTCTATGCCTCAGTTTCCTCAACTGCAAAATGGGGATTCAATAATCCCTGTTCTCCCTCCTACTTGGACTATGAGCCCCATGTGGGCCAGAGACCATATCCGGCCTGATTAACTGTATCTACCACAGCGCTTAGAACAGGGCTTGACAGATAGGATTCACTTAAATGTCAGAAAAGAAAATTCCAACAGTATTTTAGGCACTGAAGACCTGTGCACCTGCAGGTTTGGGGAGTTTGTGTGTATGATGTGTGCACGTTAGTCGGGTTGTGGGTGTACAGTTAGGTGTGTCCACAAGAGCGGGTTAGGAGTGCTCCTAAGTGAGTGTGAGTGTTCAGTGTAGGAAAATCAGGATTGGCTTGGGGCTCTGAGAGGCTTTTCTCCTGCCTTCTGCTCCTCCTGTCATGGGTCACCTACCTGCCTCTTCCCTTCCCTTCCTTTGCTTAAGGCTGGACCGACCTGGCCTTGCTGGAGAGTGACTGTCTATGGGAATGTGTGTGTTTGAATAAGTATCTGAGTGCCCGAGAGGACCTCTTCACTGAGGATAGTGTGGGAATGTGTCTGAGTTTGTGTGTCCGGTGTGGGTTCGAGTCACAATCAAGCAGGTCTGTATTTGTGTCTGTTGGAAAACACAGGCATTTTGATGTGGAGCTGCTGGAGTGAGACTGAGGTTGTGTGTGTGTGTGATGTGTGTGTGTGGTGAGAGGTCACTAGGGGATTTTTCCCTTTGGCGTGGACTTGGGGTGAGAACTGTGTGTGTATGTGTGTTGAGAAGTTATTAAGGGATTTTTCCCTCTAACTGGCACTCTTCCCCGACCCGATTCCTTTCCCGTGATGTCTGTGAGTCACAGTAGAAGGTCAAGTTAGAGTCCGAGTGCGGCCCCTGGCTGGGGCCTGGGGTGGGGGGGTGCGGGGCAGGGGGGAGACTGGTCACCTTATCTCCTGAGAGCAGTCCCGGGCCCCCGTCACCGCAGCAGTGCCAACGGCAACAGAGGCGGCAGCCGCAGCCCTAGACACCCACCGTGCCCCAGCTGGGGCTCTCGGATGCCCTGGGTCTCCGCCCCGCCCCCGCTTCCCTGTGTTGGCCCAAACCAATAAGAAATGTCCCGCAGAATCTAGGGGGATGGAGGGTGGGCAAGGCCCTGGCCTGGGAGCATTGTCAGTTGGGCACGAGGCCCGCCAGGGGTTTCCTCCCCTATTCTGAGAAGCCTGGGGGCTGCCCTTTGACCCTGACAGCCCACTCACTGGGGGGGTGACAGGGAGCAGGGCAGGAACGCACACCCATCACCCAACTGGGAAGAAGAGTGAGCCAGGAATAATGATAATAATAACGTTGGTATTTGTTAAGCGCTTACTATGTGCCGAGCACTGTTCTAAGCGCTGGGGTAGACACAGGGGAATCAGGTTGTCCCACGTGGGGCTCACAGTCTTCATCCCCATTTTACAGATGAGGTCACTGAGGCACCGAGAAGTTAAGTGACTTGCCCAAAGTCACACAGCTGACAAGTGGCCGAGCCGGGATTCGAACCCATGACCTCTGACTCCAAAGCCCGTGCTCTTTCGCCGAGCCACGCTGCTTCTCTGACTCGGTGCCCACTTGACCCAGGCACGTGCTGAATAATAACGATAATAACTGTGGTATTTGTTAAGAGGGTGGATACGAGCTTGCTTGAGGTGGGTACAAGCAAATCAGTTAGCACACAGTCCCTGCCCCACGTGGGGCTCACAGTCTCAATCCCTATTTAACGGATGAGATAGCTGAGCCCCAAAAAAGCGAAGTGATTTGTCCAAAGTCACACGACAGACAGGTGACGGAGCCGGGATTAAAACCCACTACCTTCTGACTCCCAGGCCCTTGTTCTGTCCACTATGTCAAATCCCATGTGCCCAGAGGTTGGTGTAACCCCCACTCCCTCAGTGGCATCCATACCAAGACGGACCCCTGCACATTTCCACTGCCTGACACCGACACCCACACACAAACACACCTGGACATCTTACTCTGATCACGGGGCCTGGATGACTCCCCAGATGCAGAGTCCGTGGAGGTTTCCTCCGAGAGATGTGTGCGTGTCTCTAAGGGTGCGTATCCCAGTTGTAACGGTGGGTGAGCACATGTGTCTCTGCCTGAAATAATAAGAACTGTGGGATGCAGTAAGTGCTTGCTATATGCCAAGCACTATGCTAAGTGCTGGGGCAGCTACAAGATAATCAGGTAAGACACAGTCCCGGTCCCAGCTGAGACTCACAGGCTGAGGGAGAAGGAATTGCAAACACATATGTCCTTGCTCTGCTTGGATACATTGTCCTTGCGTGTGAAAATGAATCATCAGCCCCATCATCATCATCATCATCAATCAGTGGCATTTCCTGAGCACCTGCTGTGTGCCCAGCCCAGGGCTAGGTACTTGGCAAAGAAATAGCAGAGTGATCCCTGCCCTCAAGGAATTAAAGACTAATAGGGAAGACAACCATTTCATTAGAGGCAGCTGGATCTGGTGGAAGGGGCTGGGAGTCAGGAAACCTCTAACTGGGATTCTGATCCCAATCCTGCCACTGGTCCACTGTGTGACTTTAGGCAAGTCGCTTAACCTCTGTAAAATGGGGGTAAGATCCTTACTTTCCTTCCTTCTTGGATTGTGAGTCCCATGTGGGACAGGGGCTACATCTAATTTGTTTATTTTATTCATTTGTTTCTGCTTCTATGTGATCTCTCTGTCTCTCAGATTCTCCCTCTCTGTCTCAGTCAATCGATCAGTGGTATGTATTGAGCATTTACTCAAATGCAGAGCACTGTACTAAGCGCTTGGGAAAATACAAAAAAACAGAGTTGGTAGACACGTTCCCTGCCCTCATGCCTGCTGCGTGACCTTGGGCAAGTCACTTAACTTCTCTGTGCCTCAGTTTCCTCCACTGTAAAATTGAGAGGATTTAATACCTGCTCTCCCTCCTATTTAGGCTACGAGTCCCATGAGGGACAAGGACTTTGTCCCACCTGATTGATTTATATTTACCCCAGGTTTCAGAACCGTGCTTGACACATAGTAAACACTTCACAAATATCATAAAAAGGAGGCTTACAAACTAGGAGCTAACAGTCTACAAACTCTCTCTCCCTTCCTCCCTCTCTCCCAGTCCTTCCCTCCCCATCTTTCTCCAGTGGCATTTGATAAATTCTCAAAGAGCCTGGAACATTCCCTTAGTTTTGCTAAAGATTTATCCTTCAGTGGCAGAGAAAAGAACAAGGTCCTTTCAAGTCTTCAGAGCTAAGGAGAAGAGGCCTTGTGGAGAGGCTAGGCCCAGGGCGGAGGTGTGGAAGCCTGCTGAGAATGAGGACAGGTTGGATTGGAGAGGAAGCCAGGGGTGGGCCACGCTCCAGAGGTTCAAGGCCAGGAAGCAAAGTTTCCCCATGGGAAAATGGCCAGAAGGATTTTGGGAGAGAGGGGGTGTGCAGGCAGATGCTGGAGAAATTCTCTGGGAGCTGTTTCTGTCCTGAAAAGTTTGGGTCCCAACAGCCCCTGTAAATGTTGGCTTGAAAAACGATGATTTTTTTATTTTTAAGACAAATTTGTCAGGATTCCCTTAAAAACAGCCATAAAGGAGTATTCTTTCAAATGAAGCACTGAGTCCAATCAATCAGTCAATCATACTGACTTAATGTTTTCTGTGTGCAAAGCACCGTGGCTCAGTGGTAAGAGCATGGGCTTGGGAGTCAGAGGCTGTGGGTTCTAATCCCAGTTCTGCCACTTATCAGCTGTGTGACTTTGATCAAGTCACTTAACTTCTCTGTGCCTCAGTTACCTCATGTGTAAAATGGGGATTAAGACTTTGAGCCCCAAGTGGCTGACATCATGGGTTCGAATCCTGCTGCGCCACTTGTCAGCTGTGTGACTGTGGGCAAGTCACTTAACTTCTCTGTGCCTCAGTTACTTCATCTGTAAAATGGGGATTAAGACTGTGAGCCCCACAGGGGACAACCTGATTACCCTGTTCAGAAAAGTGCTCTGCACATAGTAAGCGCTTCACCAATACCAACATTATTATTAGAGAAGCAGCGTGGCTCAGTGGAAAGAGCCCGGGCTTGGGAGTCAGAGGTCATCTGTAAAATGGGGATTAAGACTGTGAGCCCCACGTGGGACAACCTGATTCCCCTGTGTCTACCCCAGCGCTTAGAACAGTGCTCGGCACATAGTAAGCGCTTAACAAATACCAACATTATTATTATTAGTTCAAATCCTGGATCTTCCACTTGTCAGGTCTGTGACTGTGGGCAAGTCACTTAACTTCTCTGTGCCTCAGTTACCTCATCTGTAAAATGGGGATGAAGACTGTGAGCCTTACGAGGGACAACCTGATGACCCTGTATCTCCCCCAGCACTTAGAACAGTGCTCTGCACATAGTAAGCACTTAACAAATACCAACATTATTATTATTGTATCTACCCCAGTGCTTAGAACAGTGCTTGGCACATAGTAAGCACTTAACAAATACCATAATTATTAGTATTATTATTACTATGCTGTTGGGAGAGTACCATATAGCCACATAAAGAGAGTTGGTAGACATGTTCCGTGGCCACAGCAAAAGTCCAAACCTACTAGCATGGTCCAGTAGAAAGAGCACGGGCCTGGGAGTCAGAGGTCCTGGGTTCTAATCCCAGCTCCACCACTGTCTGCTGTGTTACCTTGGGCAAGCTTTCTGGTGTCTCAGTATCCTCATCTGCAAAATGGGGATTAAACCCTTCTCACTCCTACTTAGATCGTGAGCCACGTATGGGACGGGAACTGTGTCCTATCTTGTATCTACCCCAGCATTTAGTACACTGCTTGTCACATAGTAAGCACTTACTCAGTACCATTATTTTATAACAAGTACATCTCCTTCAAGAGGTCTTCCCTGACTACCCCTTCTCCCTTTTGCACTACCCTTTAAACGCTTGATTTTCAGCCCACCTTCAACCCCACAATACTTGAGTACATATTATTAATGTATTTTAACATCTATCTCCCTTCTAGACTCTAAGCTGCTTGTGAGCATGAAACATGTCTAGGGTTGTACTTTATTCTCCCAAGTTCTTCGTGCAGACACAGAAAGCAGTCAATCAATATCACTGATTGATAGAGAGACAGGCAGAGAGACAGAGAGAGGATGAGAGAGAAATAGGGCAATGTCCTTTTCATTCAAAGTCATGCTCCTACATTCTCAAATTTAGTCCGATGTGTGGGCATGACAAGGTAAAAATAAGAATGGATCCTAGATCCCCACAGCTCCAGAAACACAGACATTAACTACCCCCCACTCTTAGCGGCTCACAGCTACAGAGAAGTTTGGACCCATTTATACCTTCGATTTATTGCTCTTGATTCTATTTATTGCTATGGTTCTTGTCTGTCCGTCTCCCCCAGTTAGACTGTAAGCCCGTCAAAGGGCAGGGACTGTCTCTATCTGTTACCGATCTGTACATTCCAAGTGCTTAGTACAGTGCTCTGCACATAGTAAGCGCTCAATAAATACTATTGAATGAATGAATGAATGATTTGCCAAAGAGCTGGACATCACATTCTGCCACACCCTGGTCAGTCTCCCAAGAGACTCGACAACTCCTTCCACTCTGGTGCTTTCTTCTTTATCCATCTGTGCATCACTGGGAAGGTACTGCTTGGTAAACAGAACTCAGCCTGTGTTGATAAGGAAACCCTGTGATCCCTGTCAGATTTCACTGGGGACAACTAATATAATAATAAATAAATATCTCCTCTTTAAGGTTTTTTTGTTTTAAATGGTTAAGTGCTTACTAGGTGCTCGGTACCGTTGTAAATGCTGGGTTAGATACAAGGGAGTCATGTTGAACACATTCCCTGTCCCACATGGAGCTCTTATTCTTAACTTCTTTAAAGATGAAGTATCTGAGGCACAGAGAAGTTCAGCGATTTTGCCCAAAGTCACCCAGTGGACGAATGGGAGAACCAGGATTAGAACCCAGGATCTCTCACTCCCAGGCCCATGATCTTTCCACTAGGCTAAGTTACTTCTCAGCATGCTTAGTGTCAATCCATAGCATATTGTGCGGAATCCACACACCTCTAAGCATACCTTCTTGTCTCTGTGCCACTGTCATTTTGACAAACATCCCTTCCTTGAGGAAAATGATCCTGCATTCTTTTTGTGTGTTCCCCAAGAGCCGTGTCAGTTACTGTAGGGGCTCAGCACAGTGCTTGGCACTCAGCACGGTGCTCAGCATAGTGCTCAGTGTTGGTATTTGTTAAGCGCTTACTATGTGCCAAGCACTGTTCTAAGCGCTGGGGTAGACACAGGGGAATCGGGTTGTCCCACGTGGGGCTCACAATCTTAATCCCCATTTTACAGATGAGGTAACTGAGGCACCGAGAAGTTAAGTTAAGCCCAAAGTCACACAGCTGACAAGTGGCAGAGCCGGGGTTCGAACCCATGACCTCTGACTCCAAAGCCCGGGCTCTTTCCAGTGAGCCACGCTGCTTCCCACTCGAAGCTTCAGTGGCACTCAGCACGGTGCTCAGTGCTCACTGCTCTGCTCTCAGCACGGTGCTCGGAGCTCGCCAGGGTACTCTACACTCAGCACAGCTCTCGGCCTGGTGCCCAGCTTTGGGCACAGTGCTCAGTCTCAGCACGGTGCTCAGCGCTCAGCACAGGACTCTGCACTCGGGAGGCCTTGATTGGTACCGATGATACTGGAGAGAATTGGGCATGAGCTGCCCGGTGAGCAGGGCTGAGGGGGCAGGGAATGGCATCTGGGCAGGACCTAGGACAAGCAAGCTGTGGGTTACGGGGGTGATGTGCAGCAGGAAGGGGGTGCCCCCAGGAGCCCAGACGGGCATGGCTGGAGGGGGACCCGCCCCTTGCCTCCAGTGGGGACAACCGCATGGCTGCCCTACTCGGCACCCCCGGCGGCTCTCAATAGCAGCCATTGTGCGGCAGAAAGGTCATCATCTACCACCCCCAAGCCAGACTCACCATCGGGTGATGAATGCGAGGCCACTCTGCCAGGTCCTGGCACTTGGGCCTGGGCACAAGAGCCCCCGTGCGGGGGTGGTGGGCAGAAGACTTGGCTCTGGGAGGGAGAAGAGAGTGTGAATGAGTCTCACTGGACATTTAATAATAATAACAATAGTATCTGTTAAGTGCTTACTATGTGCCGAGCACTGTTCTAAGCACTGGGTGACAGAGACTGTCCAGATGGGATAGCTGGGGTGGTGCCGTCCCAAGTCCTGCCCCCTGCTTCCACTCTCAGCATCTCCCACCAGGAACTCCACTCGTGGGCTCTTCTTAAAGGGCCAGAACACCCCATTTTTAGTTCCAAACAGATCTTCCAAGGAGAAATCTTTCCCTCCGGGGATGAGTCTCCCTCTCCCTAGGGAGAGGAGCAGGGCCAGGCTTCCTGGCTCTAACAATGAGCCGGTGATGAGGTCTGAGACCGATCAGGAAGTGCAGAACGCTTCCCCAGGCTCCAACCTTGGGGAAGTGGGCGGCGAGGACGGCCAGGATGGCTGCCTGGATGGCTGGGGCGGCCCCGCAGGGGAAGCCCGGTGTGGCCCAGAACCACCCAGAAGCTCCCCTCGGCAGACCCAGGACCATCCAGAATCTTTCCCCAGCAGTTTGCAGAGCTCTTAAAGCCCCCTGGGGCAGCACGGTAGCTCACACGTGGCGTTGACTTGCAGGGTGGCAGACGGAGGGGGACCGAGATCAGGCCTGGGCCAACAGAACCCCGTATGTGTGGCTGGAAGTTTCGTCCCTGAAGCTGAGCGGCGGGGATGGGGAGGGACCCTGATTCCGCTATCCAGGCAGCAAGATCAGCGGTCTTTCGGAAAGCTGGTAGAGGTACCGGCTGGACCCCGAGGTCCAGCTCAAACCAGAGATTGAGAGGGTGGTGGTGTTGCCCAGGCAAGCCTTCCCTGACTAAGCCCTCCTCTCCTCTTCTCCCACTCCCTTTTGCTCCGTTCTTACTTGCTCCTTCACTCATCCTCCCTCCCATCCCCACAGCACATATGTATATATCTTTATATAGCCGTAATTTATCTATTTATTTATTTACTTATATTAATGTCTGTCTCCCCCTCTAGAATGTGAGCTCGTTGTGGACAGAAATGTGTCTGTCTGTTGTTATATCATACTCTACCAAGCACTTACAGTGCTTTGCACAGAGTAAATGCTCAATAAATTATTGAATGAATAGAGGGTTAGGGAAAGGGAAAGACAGTTGGGATGAGAGATGAGAGGAGTTTGAGTAGATAACATTGTAAGATTCTATAAAATTATAAGATAGACTTGAATGCAAAGATTGTGCCTACCAACTATTTTATTAATATTAATAATGTTAATATTAATAACATCAACAACAATGATAATGAATTATTGTCCTTCCCCAAGCACTTAGTTCAGTGCTTTGCACGCTGTAAGTTCTCAATAACTACTATTGATTGACCAAGTCCTTCTGACCTTCCTTTAGTTGTCGAGATCTTTACGGTGCCGTGGCGTGCATCCCAGTGGAGGAGGAGGAGGAGGAAGAAGCAGGAGAGGAGGAGAGACAGAAATATGAGGAATGGGGAGGTTGAACCCTTGAGAGGACTCCAGAGCAGGGGGAACCAGAGAGGGACAGAGTAGGATTGGAAGGACCAGAGCCAGGCTGCGGGGAGGGCCCAAAGGGAGAGCTTTCCGCTGAGAGCTGGCAAGGAGAAGCCAGAGAGGAGAAAAGGAGCAGAGCGGAACAAGAAGGCATTGAAGTGGTGGCGGTATCTCTCTGGGGCAGGAGGCAGGAGGCAGGGAACGGAAAGGAGATAAGAGTCCCTTCTGCTGGTTGAATTCCTTCTCACTTTCCCCTTGTTTGTCTTTCAGCTGAGATAACCCAGGAACCCCGGGTTTCACCTGTAGCTGTCCCGGCTGTCCCCGTGGCTGGGCCCAGCTGGGATTCCAGGCTCCTTGTCACCTGCTCCCTCTCTGCCAACGCCAGGCCCGAAACGGGCGGGCGGGTGCGCGGGGGGAGAGCCCCTGGCGTCCCCGGCTTGGTTATCTGGGTGCGCTGAGATGCCGTAACCCGAGGAGCTGCTCGGAAGCCAGAGATGACATGTCGGATAGAGGATGGAGAAGACAGAGGCTGGACCCCTCACCCCGGGTGGAGGGAGCTAACGTAAGGTCCCCAGCTGGGGGCGGGACCCGTTGGATCTTTGGCCAAGAAGTGGGGTGCCCCCCACTACACACACACACACACACACACACACACACACAGTCCTGGCCTTTGCACATGGCCACTGGAGAGCATCTGAGTGAAGGGAAGGAGGTGGGAGAAGGAGCAGAGATGAGAGAAGCCATGAAAGGATGTCTTTGAGAGGAACCTGAAATGACCTGAGAGTGAAGCTCAGAGTTTGTCAGGGTGCAGGGGGCTTTCTCTGGCTTCTCCCACCTCGGGGGTGAGTCTCCGGAAAGGCTAGGGGACCCCATGAGGAGGAGCTGAGCTCCCAGGCTGCACAGCTTCCACCCTACCTCCTCCCAAAGCTTCTAGCTGAACCCCAACCTGGACAGAAGTCAGGAAGTCCTTCCTTGAGTCTTTCCTCAGTCCCCTCTGCTGCAGTTTATATCCATTTGGTTCTGCCCCCAGAGGACCAGGGACACCTCCACAGACCCATTCAGGCCCACATGGGACAAAGATTGGCACCGTCTGATGACCTTGTTTCCCCCCCGGCAATTAGCGCTCAGTGTTTGGCACATAGTAAGCACTTAACAAATATCTCAAATGTCACTATTTAAGGAAATGTGGATGAAGCTCAATCCTGTGAGAGGAAGAGAAGATGTGAATGTGGGCTTCCTAACCCCTAAGAATGGCCCCAGGGCTATGCTCTTTTTAGTCAGTCAGTGGTATTTATTGAGTGCTTACTCTGTGCAGAGCACTGTACTGAGCGCTTGAGGGAATAGAGTGTAACTTGGCTCCCACTGTGGCTACAGTGTCTGGAAACAGCTGAAAGTGTTGGGGTCGTTCTGGCTTGGTCCTGTTGAAGGGGGCAGAGTGGTCAACTCAGACCATCCCTCTCAGCCCCAGGGCCAGGAGGGAGTCTCCAGGCCTCCTTCCTGCTGCTGCTGCTGCTGCTTCTGCTGCATTCTGAGAAATCTGGGGGCCTAGAACCCTCCTAACCACCAAGGGGTAGGCTACCTGAGGCTCTCCAGAGGAGCCGGAAAGCAGAGGAGCGTCACCTCCCGGGCTCCACAATAACCACCATACCGGGTTTCCCTGCTCCATTGTGTGGGACACATCTGGAATGGTCATCGGCCGGGGAGTCAGCTCGGACGGAGCAGGAGCACGGGGAGGCTGGGGGAGGGGACGGCCGGGGTGAGGGTTGAGGGAGAGGAGACAGGATGGGGGAGGCCAGAAGGAGGGTGGAAGAGGGGGCAGGAGATGGAGGAAGAGAACAAAGAAGACTGTTGGCCACACTGACTAATCCAGTAAGACAGCAGGGGCCAAACAAGCCTCTTCAGTGGGCTAGAAAACCCTAGAGATCCAGCCATGGAGGGAGAAGGAGGGAAGTAGAGGGAGGGGGAAAGGGAGGGAGAGAAAGGGAAGGAACTAGAGGGAGAAGGGAAGAGAGAGGGGAGGTAGTAAGAAGGGAGAGGGGTGGGGAGGAGAAAGAGGGAGAGAAAAGGAAGGGGGAGGAAGAGGGAAGGAGACGGAGGCCTGGTCTTCATTCCGCCCCCAAATCCCAACCCTTTGCTTTGTTTCTCAGCCACTGCCCTAGACGACATGGAGTTTCCATGACTGGAAAACCACCAACTTGTGCCCCAGCATATTCCCCGGAGCGGATTTTAGAACCGGTTGGATTTGCTTTTTTTGGTGTTGGGGGGTGGGGGGCGGGGGGCTGCTGTATAAGTGCCAGAGAATTCCTGGCCTCAACCGTTGGCCAATGCCAGGAAGGACGGTCCTGAGGGCCAGGGAGGGCCCGGCTGCCAGGGGCCCCAGAGGGACCGCCTGGCCCGTCCCTCTGCCCGCAGGCGGCAATCTCCTAAAGGACACAGTCTGTTCTGTCTTTTAGAGATTTCAAGAGGCCCCCAGCTCCCTTGGGAGCCTGATCCAAGGGCTCATTCCCTGCCAGCCCGGAAGTTCTTCCCTCTGGAAACCTTCGGGTTCTGTTGCCGGTGAAGACCAATTCCCCTGGGCTGGTCATTTGTGGAGAACCAGGGTGCGGGGAAACCCACTGGGGGACTTAGGTTAAAGGGGAGAGGCCGGGGGCTTGGGACACCCAAACAAAGGATCTTCCATCCATTAAGGAGCACCTCCCCACCGCAGAGCTGCGGACCACCCGGCCTCAATGGGCCGGTCCCCAGCAGAGACAAAGGAAGTTGATCTCCTGAGTATTACATGCTGGGAAATGGCACAGTCTGCCTGATAGTTCATTCAATAGTATTTATTGAGTGCTTTACTATGTGCAGAGCACTGTACTAAGCATTAGTTAATGCGTGTGGCCTCAGGCTGGGGTCCTTGGGAAGAAGATGGATTTCATTCTGTGGTTTCCCTTAGAGAGACAGGAGAGATGGGGCACGGGGTGCCCTTCAGACAGAGGGGCGGGGTCTGTGACCCTCCAAATCGGGACAGCTATAGAAGCCCTGTTGGTAAGCCTGCCCAAGGGAAGTGGGACGAGGCAGGGGAATGAGGGACCAACCGTCCCACCTGAAGCCGCCACGGCAGTGTCGGGCCGCCTCGATCTAGGCCCCGGCCGCGACCCCACCATCGGAGGCCCGGGAGATGAAGGTGAGATGCCACACCTGCCTCCAGTGTCACCGAGCCATCTGGCTGCCGGAACATTAAGCAGCATGGCCTAGTGGTTAGAGCCTGGGCCTGGGAGCCAGAAGGACATAGGTTCTAACCCTTGCTCTGCCACTTGTCTGCTGTGTGACCCAGGGCAAGTCACTTCACTTCTCCGTGCCTCAGTTCCCTCATCTGTAAAATGGAGATTGAGGTTGTGAGCCCATGTGAGACACGGACTGAATCCAACATGATTAGCTTGTATTGACCCCAGTGTTTAATACAAAGCCTGGCACTTTGGCGCTTAACGAAAACCATAAAAAAAACCCAAAAGACCCTTAAGCAATTGAGACTGGGGGATGGGAAGGAGACAGAGAACTGTGCTCCTTTAGCAGAAATGTCCTACTGCTCTTGCTGTTCTATTGTGGTCTTCATTTTCTTACATGCTCCCCCTTTTCGGCATAAGCTCCTTGTGGCCAGGGAACATTCCTTTACACCTCCCAAACACTTGGGACATTGAACATTGAACCCAGTGGGTGCAAAATAAATACCATTACAACTACTTGTTTTGTTATTTCCATCTTTCTCTGTGGGTCCCATCCCATGTAACCCCCTTCCCCCTCATGCTTAAGATTGGAAGCTTCCTGTGGGCCAGGGATTGTGATGGCATTATTCCCCCTTGTACTCTCCCCGGTACTCAGTACGGTGCTCTGCATACAAAGGTACCTGGATGAAGGAATGCAATTTACTTCAGCCATGCAGTGGGAGAGACCTGCACAACTCAGGGAGAAGGCAGCGACGAGGGAGGGAGGGTAGGCAGAGTCTTTCTTGTCTTCCTTCTGGCATTAGAAGCTCCTTGACAGGAGGGACAGTGGAAAGAACTTTGGCCTGGGAGTCAGAAGACCTGGGTTCTAATTCCTGCTCTGACCCTTGCCCGCTATGTGATCTTGGGCAAATCATTTAACTTTTCTGTGCCTTCAATTCCTCTGTAAAATAGAAATTCAATACTTATTCTCCCTCCTCTAAGACCATGAGCCCCATGTGGGACAGGAACTGGGCCCAAGTTGTTTATTTTGTTTAGCCCTCCGTGCTTAGTACAAGTCTTGGCACATACTATCCGCTTACTACACATCAGGCACTCTACTAATCTCTGGGCAGATAAGTGTTAATCAGTCCATGTCCCATGTAGGGCTCACAGTCTTAATCCCCATTTTACAGATGAGGTAACTGAGACACAGAGAAGGTAAGTGACTTGCCCAAGGTGACTTGCCAGTATTAAGTGCTTAAAAAATACCACCATGATGACTATCAGGATCTGTGGTATTTTTTAACTTGGATCCCAAGGGTCCACTCGGCAGGGGTTCAATGAAATGGCAGGTCTGACTGACTCTCTAATGGAATGACTCTTCCGGGCCACATCTTAACTTTTCCTTCCTGGTTTGAATGTGCAAACGAAACCTTAAAAGGGGCAAAGGCCGGATAGTCTTGGCAGGGCTGGGGAGTTGGGGCGGGGGGAGGGGGTCTTCCACAGGGCGGGGGCGGGGAGAGGGCACTTAATGAACCAGAGCTTCCCGGTCTCCCCCTCTTCCCCATCCCCCCAAGAGAGGACACCTGCTCCAGCTCCTCTCTGGCTCCCGCCCCCTCCTGCATTCCCAAGGTTCCCGGTGTCCGGGTCTGCGGCCGTCACAGCCTTGGCTCCGGCGAAGAGGGGATATCCTTCTCGTCCCTCCCCCGGGCTCCCGCGGCAGGGGCATCCGCTCCCTCCCACCCCAGGTTCCTGTCCTCTGGATGGCGGGTGAGCTGTGAGCTCACAACTCCACTATCCCTGGGACCTTTCTCTGGCAGCTGGGGCCCATTTCCTCCCCCAGGAACCAACGGAGGAAGGCCCGTCCTTCTCCTCGGTGGGGGAATCTTCTGCGTGGGGTGGGGCTGGGCCTCCTACTCCCCACGTCAGTCCTAGGGCATGGCTACGAGACTCAGCAGCCCCGGGAAGACGGGGCCAAACCTTGTCCCAACCTGGGGATCCATCAGTCGAGGGTATTGGGTGAGCGTTCGTTGTGCGCAGAGCACCACGCTAAACACTTACGTGGGTGCAATACCGTAGATCGTATAAATACCTCAGTTACTTCATCTATAAAATGGGGATTAAGAGTATGGGTCCTATGTGGGAAAGGGACTGTGTCCAACCTCAGCACTTAGAACAGTCCTTGGCACGTAGTAAGCGCTTAAGAAGTACTTTGATCATTATTATTATTATTATTTGGGGGAAAGGCAACAGGAAAGCCACTGAGGGGAAGGGAAGTGGAGAGCCTCTGGAGGGGACAGGAGGAGTAATGGGAGGTGGAGGGGGGCGGGAAGGGGGCACCTTAAAAACAGCAGCAGCTCTGGGGGGGGTCAGGGGCAGCCAGGGTGCTGAGAGAAGCCATGTGACCTGTTCTCCCTGCCCCTTAGACTGTTAGTTCCATGTGTGACAGAAACTATGACTGACCAGATTATCCTGTATCTACTTCTGCCCTTTGCACAGTGCTTGGCACGTAGTAAGTGTTTAACAAATGCTATTATTATAATTCTTATTACATAGTAATTGCTTAGCAAATACCTTATCATCTGATCATCTATCTCCTCTTGTGCTTGGCGCTTAGTAAGCACTTAATAAATGCCACTATTATTACCATTTTTATTATTACTGAGAGCCAGTTCTGTGACCTCGCCTCCCTGGGAGATCACCCCCCTGGAGGTGGGACCCCTGACCCCAGGGATGAACCTGCTGGTTTTCTTCTACAATCAGTTAATCAATCAATGGTATTTATAGAGCGTTTACCATGAGCAGAGCACTATACTAAGAGCTGGGGAGAGTATACTATAACAGAGTTGGTAGATGCGTTCCCTGCTCACGAGGCACTTACAGTCTAGAGGGGGCAACAGATATTGAAATAAATGATGGGGATGTACATCAGAGCTGTGGGATGGGCTTTGAATAACCTTTGGACCCACTCCCCCAACTAGTTCAGAGAGAGGAAGAAGCCATGTGGCTTAGCGGCTAGAGCCCGGGCGTCAGAAGGCCCGGCTTTATTCCCGGCTCTGCCACATCTGCTGCGTGACACTTATGTACCTTTCTGTAATTTATTTATTTATATTAATGTCTGTCTCCCACCTTCTAGACTGTGAGCTCACTGTGGGCAGGGAATGTGTCAGTTTATTGTTGCATTACTCTCCCAATCGCTTAGTACAGTGCTCTGCACAGAATAAGCGCTCAATAAATACGAGTGAATGAATGAATGAACTTCTCTGAACCTTGGTCACCTCATCTGTAAAACGGGGATTAAGAGTGTAGCCCCCAGTGGGACAGGGATTGGGTCTGACCCAATTTGCTTGTATCTACTCCAGGGTTTAGAACGGTGTTTGGCACATAGAAAGCGCTTAACTGCCATAATTATTAATTATTAGGGAGGAGGCTGGGAACCCCTGGCTCACAACAGCATCCCTCCCACCAATCCCAGCCCGTTCCCTCCTCCTCCTCCTCTTTTCCCACCTCTGCTGGAGTAGGGAAGAGGCTGGGGCTGGTTTGGAAGGACAAAGACCCCTGCTCTTTTCCAAGCTGTCTCCACCAGGTTGCCATTGCGGGGTGGAGAAGGACGTGTGGGAGGGGCAGGCTACCTCTTCCTGCAGATGGAGCGGCTGTGGGAGACCACAGTTACCCAGCTGACTACCCAGGCCAACCCCCACTTCATTCATTCAATAGTATTTATTGAGCGCTTACTATGTGCAGAGCACTGTACTAAGCGCTTGGAATGTACAAATCGGTAACAGATAGAGACAGTCCCTGCCCTTTGACGGGCTTACGGTCTAATCACTTCCGCATACTCTGCTGGACTCGTGCTACTGGACAGTCACTCGGCCCGTGGGTCTCCCGAGGGCATTTCCCCGCCTCCGGTCAGGGCCCACGGGACCCTCCAGAGCCTGGCCAAGCCGCAGCAGCAGTAGACGTTTAGACTGTGATCCCATCATTGGGCAGGGATCATCTCTATCTGTTGCCGAATTTTACGTTCCAAGCACTTAGTACAGTGCTCTGCACACTGTAAGCGCTCAATAAATACGATTAAATGAATGAAATAGTAATCATTATAATAGTGGTAATTGTAGTATTTTTGTTCACTGCTTACTGTGTACCAGGCGCTGTACTAAGGGCTGGGGTTTATACAAGGTAATCGGATTGGACACAGGCCCTGTCCCACAAAGGTAACTGAGGCACAGGGAAGTGAAGTGACTTGCCCAAGATCACAGAGCAGACAAAAGGCAGAGCAAGGAATTAAAACCCAAGTCCTGCTGACTCCCAGGCTCGTGCTCTATCCTCTAGGTCACACTGCTCTGTGGTTGTAATAGGGTGGGGGTGGGGATGGTAGCAGTAATAATAATGTTTGTATTTGTTCAGCGCTTACTATGTGCCAAGCACTAAGCGTTGGGGGAAATACAAGGTAATCAGGTTGTCTCACATGGCGCTCACAGTCTTCATCCCCATTTTCCAGATGACGTAACTGAGGAGCAGAGAAGTTAAGTGACTTGCCCATGGTCACACAGCTGACAAGCGGCAGAGCTGTGATTCGAACCAATGACCTCTGACTCCCAAGCCTGGGCTTTTTCCACTAAGCCATGCCAAATGGTATTGATTAAGCACTTACTGTGTCAGAGACCTGTACTCAGCACTGGGAACAAAGACAGGGGGGAAAATTAAACACTGTTTCTGGTCCCCAAGGACCTAAGAATGAAGGAGGGGAGAGGGAACCAGCAAGAGACACATAAGGAAGGATGAAACAATAAAACCACAAAAACAGTATAACGACAAAGATCTTTGTTTCCAGAGGGCGAGGGCCTAGGGCCAAGGGAACAGAGCGTGGGGCTCTTCAAGACTTGGATTCCAACAGTTCCAGACAGTGCTCTGCACATAGTAAGCGCTCAATAAATATGAATGAATAAATGAAATGATATGGAGGTCTCAGCCTTCCTGCCTATCCGAAAGCCCACTGTCGAACTCCTCACCCACCCGGCTAAGGCGGGATGGGTTGGGGGAACCCTGTCGGGGCGGAGTCCGGGTTCCCCACGGAAGGGCACGGCTGCGGGCTCCGGCTGTCGGGCTCCTCAGCTTCCCTCCGTGGAAAATGGGCTGGATCTAGAGGGAGGAGGCAGAGCCGGTGACGTCCATGCAGTGTCAGGGAGAGATTGAATGACTGATCCATTCATTCGATCATATTTATTGAGCAAATCTTACTGTGTGCAAGAACCGTACTAAGCGCTTGGGAGAGTACAATACAACAACAGACATTCCCTGCCCACAACGAGTCACAGTCTAAACAGATGGGCCGGAGGGGGCCTGAGGGGTCAGGGATTGGTTCAGTGCCCTAGGCAAGTGAAAGAAGGGGAAGAGGGTCGAGGTAAATGCTGGATGGGTGGTGGGGACGTGCCCGTCTGGGAACCTGCGAGGGCAGAATGGGGGCAACTCCTGAGGGCCCGGTCAGACTAGAAAGTCGATGCAAGCGCAGGGCAGGACCCTAGCCTGGAGTCCTTGGTGCTTCCGCCCCCGCCCCGCCCGCCCCCCATTTCCTCCCGCCTCACCGCGTGGACAGGCTACGCCCCCCACCGCCCCCAACCCCAGCCTTTCCTCTCAAAGTTTCCTTTTGTGCGGCCAGGACAGAAGGGCCGTTGTGTCCGTGGCAGACGGAGGCCCAGCTGCCCTGGCATTTCGGCCTGGAAAGATGAGTGCTCCAAAATGGCAGAGGGGCTGGCGTACCTCCAGTCCTCCCCCCAGCCCCGCTGCCCATCACCCCCCAGAGGAACCCACCTCCCTCTCCCCTCTGTGCTCCTCCCCACAGCCGGAGCCCCTGAGGGAGCCGGAGGCAGGTGGGAGCGAAGCCCCCGACTTTCTTGCTTGCCGGCCCGGCCCCTGCCCAGGCCTCCTTCCCTGGTCTAAAGGTCAGCACGATCACTTCCTCTCGCCCACTCCCTCCGGAACTACTGCCCAACTCTCCCACTCATCTTGGAGAGAGGGGAGCAGTGGAAAGGGGGTGGGCTCGAGAGCCACTGCAAAAATCTGGGGGGCTAAAGAGCCTAGGACCCCTGAGCAGAGCAGAGACTGGGAGAGCATGTTGGGAGAGCAAGGCAGAGACTGGGAGAGCAGGGAGGGGAGGTGTTAATGTGAGCCTCAACTTAGTGCCCCTGTATCCCACACTGGGTGCAACAACTCCCTTCTTTTCTCTATAACTCAGCTATTTCCCAGTTGATAGCAGAACTGGAGGGGTTGCCGGAGGAAGGGTCCCTGCCCAACCCCTCCCCCACACTTCCAGTGCTCAGAAGTGCTCACACTTCTGGCGAGGGGTAGAAACAGCCAGCAGCATCCCCTGGAGCAGGGTAAGGGTGGCATGGACCTCCCGGCCATTCTCTAGGTATGACTACTCCCATCCCATTGCCTCTCCCTGCCCTTCCGTTCTTAGAGACCTCCTCGGGTATTGGCCCCGTGCCCCTGCCCTTGGGCGGGATGATCAGATCCTTGGATTTGCATTTCGAGACTTGCAGTAAGAACTTTTTGGTCAGATAAGTTGACTTCCAGGGGCAGACCGGCTGGGCTTATCTTCCTCTGGGACAGATAAGGCACAAGGTGCATGAGCGGCAGGGAACAGAAGAGATGGAACAGATCCTCCCCTGTCTGCTACTCTGCAGGTGTCTGTCTAATCCTGTCACCCCGACACCCCCACCCAACGTCCTTTGCCCTCCTCTCTGTTTGGGTGTCCGGCCTTGGCTCTTCAGCTGGACCTGCCTTGCCTCTGGCCTCTCGTCACGCCTTGTGGTTCCTCTCCGGCCTGTTTCCTCTCTTCTTGGGCACCCTGCCTCTTCGCTGCCCTCATCTCCATCTCACCCTTTTCCTCTCTCCCGCCAGGGCTTCTCGGTGCCCAGACCTCTTTTCGTTTCCCTCCCTACTTCCCACGCCCCTGCTGCAGCCAGACTCTCCCCTGGAACCATCCTTTCGGTTCCCTTCCCTTTCCCCAGCCCCAACCAACACCCTTCCTAGCGGAGTTTCGCCTGGAAAATTCCAGGCTTTGGAAGCAGGGGGAAGTGACCTTCTAAGTCAGGGCTGAGACGCTGGTAGCCAGCACCCCCTAAGGGTCGGCTGGATTCTTCTGCTGATCTTGAGGTGGGGTGGGGCCCGGGTCCGTTAATAATAACGACGACGGTGGTGATAATGATATTGGATAAGGGCTGCTCTGTGCTAAACGCTGAGCTAAGCGATGGGATAGGTACGATGTAGTCAGGGCAGACACCGTCCTCGACCCCCATGGGGCTCACAGTCTAAGAGGTGCCAGGGAGGAGAATAATCAAACATCATACCCTGTGTGGGACAGGGATTGTGTCCAGGGCTTAGAACAGTGCTTGGCACATAGTAAGCACTTAAATATCGTTATTATTAATTAACTTGTATCTTCTCCAGTGCTTAGAACGATGTTTGACACATAGTAAGCATTTGACAAATATCATTTTAAAAAAAATCAATCAGTGGTATTTAGAGTGTTTACCATATACAGAGAACTGAACTAAGCACTTGGGAGAGTATACTATAACAAGATTTGGTAGACATGTTCCCTGCTCACAAGGATCCTACAGTCTAGAGGGGAAGACAGACATTAGTATAAATTATGGATATACGCACAAGTGCTGTAAGGCTGGATGGAGTGAACAAAGTGTGCAAATCCAAGACAAGGGTGACACGGAAGGGAGTTGGAGCAGGGGAAATGAGGACTTAGTCACGGAAGGCCTCTTGAAGGAGCTGTGATTTTAAATAGAATAGGTATTGATTCCCCATTTTACAGGTGGACAAACAGAGGCCCAGAGAAGTGAAGTGACTTGCCCAAAGTCACACAGCAGGCAAGTAGCAGAGCTGGGATCAGAACTCAGGTCTCTCTTGCCTAGTGCTCCGTTTACCGGGCTGGGCTGCTTTGCAGAGACCCCGGAAGGTTGGCTGGTGCCGGAGGTGTGACAATTGGGAAAATTCCTTCAATTTTATTTATTGAGTGCTTACTGTGTGCAGAGCACTGTACTAAGTGCTTGGGAAAATACAATTCAACAATAAACAGGGAAAATGTCAATTCCCTGCCTACAATGAGTGGTCCTGGAAGGGAGAGGGAGTGGGGAGGAGAGACAGGGAAGGCCCAAGATAGACAGGGAAGGCCCAAGATAGCTCTCTCCACCACTCTGGCTCCTCTCTGCTTTGTAGCTCCCTCCTACTCCAGGGTTCTTAGCACTCTCTCCCCTGCTGGAATGGATCGAGTTGCTCCATGGACCTGGGCCTTGAGGGGCCCCGCCCGACCCAGTCCCTCCCCAGACAGGTTTCTAGCATGAGGAGGGCTTCCAGGACACCCAGGGTCAGCCCACCTCCCATCCAAGTCTTTGAAGGCTTGCTTCTTGGCTCTCCACACCCATCTGCCGGGAGTCCTCCCCCCCCACCTCCCATGGCATCCATCCCCCTGTCCATCCATCCTCTCTCCGCACCCCCATCCCCATTGGCTGCTCAGTTCCAAGGCCACCGAGACCTTTCTCAGGCTAATAACAAACCGCTTCCCACCCCTCCTTCAGAACTGCCCCACACACTCCTCAACTACAACTCCCTCAGGCTCTATAGCCACCCACCTGCACGTGTCCTGCCTCTGGGTATTCTTTTTTTAATGGTATTTATTAAGCACTTACTATGTGCCAGGTACTGTCCTAAGAGCTGGGTAGATACAAGATCATCTAGTTGAATACAGACCCTGTCTCACCTAGGGATCTTGTCTTCATCCCCAATTTTACAGATGAGGTAACTGAGGGCCAGGGAAGTGAAGTGACTTGTCCAGAGTCTGTAGAGGATGAGTGATGGAGACGGCATTAGGACCCGGGTCCTCTGACTCCCAGGCCCGTGCCCTTTCCCCTAGGCCAAGATGGTTTTCATCTATATTCTTTTTTATTATTATTAAGTGCCATCGAGTCATTTCTGATTCATAGAGACTCCACGGGCATACTTTCTCCAGAACGTCCTGACCTCTGCCATAACCCACAACCTTTCTAATGGCTCTTCCATTATTGTTGTTATGGTCTCTATCCATCTAGTTGCCAGTGTGCCTCTTCCCCATTTTCCCTGGCTTTTTCCTAGTCTTCTCCAGAGAATCAGTCCTCCTATGTGTCCAAAATATGCTAATCTAAGTCGAGTCATTTGACCTTCCAAAGACCATTTTCATTTAATTTGCTCTAAAATCCATTTGTTTGTCTTTGGGGCAATCCACTGTATTCACAAAAGCCTTTTCCAACACCACATTTCAAAAGAATCCATGTCCTTTCTATCCTGTTTTTTTCACTGTCCAGCTTTCGGATCCACACACTGTCACTGGAAACCCTAGAGAGTTGACAATTTGCATTTCTGTGGCAAAATATTCTTTAATGTATGTTAAGGCAGTAGGAAGAGGAAGAAGAAGAACAGAAGTGGTAGTGATAGCATTTATAAAACACTGTGTGCAGAGCGCTGAGCTAAACACAGGGAAAGAATATGCAGCTGGGAATTAGAATACGGTCCCTTCCTCTCAGGTGTCTCACAGTCTAACAATTTAAGTTGGGGAGAGGGGACTGGAGACAGACACATCAGGGACAATGAAAGAGTCAAACATTCAGATGACATAAAAGACAAAGACACAAGACACAAGGACACGAAACATAAACCAAGATCAGTAGGCAGCTATGACTAGAGGAGCAGAATTTCAGGTTCCTTGCAGCTCAGAGGCCAAAGCAAACAGAACTGTGGCCACAGCAATGGATCAGAAGCAGCCTGACCCGGTGGATAGAAGCCAGGCTGGGAGTCAGAAGGACGTGGTTCTAGTCCCAGCTCTGCCACTTGCTGCTGTGTGACCTTGGGCAAGTAACTTCACCTGCCTCACTTATTTCATCTGTAGAATGGGGATTAAGACTGTGAGTCCCATCTGGTACAGGGACTTTTGCCAACCTGATTAGCTTGTATCTATCCCAGTGCTTAGTACAGTGCCTGACACATAGTAAGTACATAGTAAATACCATAAAAAAAAAATCAGCCAGAGTTCCAAGCTACAGCTATAGCTGCTCCAGTCTGCCCAAGGTTTGGTGGAGGCCTTATGCTTCGGTTGCATTTCTCTTTGCCGCCGGGCTGTTGGAAGACAGGATAGGGTGGAGTTCCCTCTATGGTGAGGCTGAGAGCCAGTTCGGGGGCCGAGGGGGAGTCTGAGGCACGGCAGGTTGGCCGGTGGGCGAGAGGGAAATGCTGAGGGCTTGTGGCAGCAGCTTTTCCCTCAACCTGGCAAGCAGGGATCATATCAGGAGTGGGGGATCCTCCATGATGGGGAGGGAAGGCGGTTCACCCTTCCGCCACCAGTGCTGAAGCAGTGTGACCTAGTAGAGCGTGGGCCTGAGTGTCGGAGGACCCTGGTTCTAATCCCAGCTCCACCACTTCCCTGCTGTGTGACCTTGGACAAGCCACTCAACTTCTCTGTGTGTCAGTTTCCTCAACTGCAAAATGGGGATTCAATATCTGTGCTCCCTACTCCTTAGAATGTGAGCCCTGTTTGGGAACTGATTAGCTTGTATTTACCCTACAGTGCTTGGCACGTGGTAAGTGCTTAACAAATATTATTATTATCATTGCCTTGCCCAAAGTTGCTCAGCAGACAGGAGCTGGAACAGAAACCAGGCCCTTGTTCTTTCCACTAGGCCATGCTGCTCCTCTTCTCTGCAAGCCTTAGACACAGAGAATTCTGGAAGACTCTCTTCTAAACTTTGTCAATCCCAGTGGTCTCCCACCAGTGTTCAGTGGTCCAGCAACCTTAGATCCCTTTTCCCAGCGTCTTGAGAACAACTCCTGATCTCCTGGAGCTGTTTTTTTCCAGAACCAATCCTGCAGACTCCTGTTTGTGAATTCATAGTGGACACCGGTCTCACAAGTGCGATATAGTTCCATTCTGGATACTTCAGTGTGGACTTCACAAGACCCCCAGGAAATGTAGTAATAATGACATTTGTTAAGTGCTGACTATGTGCCAGGCATAGTATTAAATGCTGAGGTGGATGCAAGTAAATCAGGTTGGACACAGTCCCTGTCCCATGTGGGGCTCTCAGTCTTAATCTCCATTTTACAGATGAAATAACTGAGGCCCAGAGAAGTGAAGTAACTTGCCCAAGGTCACACAGCAGACTAGTGATGGAGCCGGAATTAGAACCCACGACCTTCTGACTTCCAGGCCGGACCTGAGGCCCGCTGTGGCCGCTTCCCCAGAGCTGCATCAAGTCCAGTCCTCCCCCAGCAGGGTTCACCTCTCCTCATCAGCCGGTCGCCTCCCAGAGGTCAGGGGTCCTGAGCTTAGTACAGTGCTCTGCACATAGTAAGCGCTCAATAAATACTACTGAATGAAAGAATGAGCTGATCAGCACCCACCCATCCCTCTCATGATGATACTGGTAACAGCTCTGAGGCCCCTCAGCCACTCCCAAGGGGTCTCCTGCAGGGAACGGTGCCCCACCTGACCCCTCTCCCCCTCCCCCAGGACAGGTGTGATCCCCGGGCACCCTCTGCCAACCTCAGTGCTGCTTCTTTAAGCAGGGGACCCCTGTTCCATGCCAAAGGCAGTGGAAGGACTCTATCTCCTGGTGGGCGGGGAACGTGTCTGCCAACTCTATTGTATTATACTCTCCCAATCACTTAATACAGTGCTCTGCATGTAGTTAGCGCTCAATAAATATAATTGATGATGATGATGATGGTGTCCACCCCTGGGGAGGTTGGGCTGGAGTTCCTGGCCCCTCCTGTTGGGCGACCTTGGAAATGCAGTCCAGGGCAGTCAACATGTCCACACTTAACAGCTAACAACAACAAGGATGGTATTTGTTAAGCGTTTACTATGTGCCAAGCACTGTTCTAAGCACCGGGGTAGACACAGGGTAGGTTGTCCCACGTGGCGCTCACAGTCTTAATCCCCATTTTCCAGATGAGGGAACTGAGGCACAGAGAAGTTAAGTGACTTGCCCAAAGTCACACAGCTGATAAGAGCCGGGATTAGAACCCACGACCTCTGACTCCCAAGCCTGGGTTCTTTCCACTAAGCCACGATGCTTCTCACAAATACCACAATTTCTTTTTTTTATTATTATTACCTCTGTGTCTCCCTCTTTCTGCATCTACCCACCTTGTTCTCCAGCTCTCCCCGTTGGACCGTCTCTGCCTCTCTCCCTCTCACCATCTTTCTTCCCTGTTGCCTTCTCTGTCTCGCCCATCTCTCTCCTTTCCTTGCCCCCCCTCCATAGGGCTCTCGGGGAACCAAATGCCACCCCAGCTTTGAATGAATCAGCAGCAGCAGCAACAGGGGGCAAAAAGGGCATTCGGAGGAAAGTGACCCCTCCTGGATGGGCTCAGAGCCTTGCTCTGGCCCCCTGCCCTCCCCCACGGGAACCCCCACCTTTTGTCCCATCTCTTGAATCACAACAAAAGCGTTTGTTTCATCCTTCAGTGATTAATCCCTCCCCAGACGGCCAGACTTCCAGCCACACTGTCTGAGTGAAAGGGGCACTTTCTCCCCCGGAGGTAGGAAGGGCAGGGGGGGGGAAGTGGAGAGGAGGGGATGAGTCAGGCCCCTCTCACCTGAGCTGACTCACACCTGGAGAGCAGAAAGGCAGAGAGAGACTCATGCATGCCGACGCCTAGGTTCCCCAACCACACACTGGTCTCCCACGTTTCCATGCCCTCACCTTGCGCCCCACCACCCTCATCCCACCTCCCCTCTCACCATCTTTGCTGAGCTGCTCTCCTGGCGGTCTGTCTCCTCCGCTCTGCAAGGCTGGGGATGGGGCGGAGAGTAGCCGGGGCCCTTGTGACTCACAAACCCTGGGAAAGACCCATGAGTTCATTTCAGCAGCCCCTCAGGGGCCAAGGAGGGTGCCTGTCAACATCTATGGGCTTGGCCTGGTCCCGTCCAACTCCATCTGGCAATAGAAGACGATTCCTAGGCCTTGGGAATCTCCAGGACGTGAGCCTGGGCCCGAAGCCGTTGGAAGGTCACCCAAAGATCCACCTACCCATATGTCCTTCCGCATCATCTGTCTCCAACGGTGGCAAGTGGGGTTGCTAGCTGCCCTCCTGGACCCCCATTCTCCTGATTAGGGTTAGACCATCCAATATCTCAAACTTTCTCTCCAGCTACCCATCACCCACTGCTCAGAAATGAATTTCTCCGAGCCCCTCTCGAACCTGAGGAAATTTTCAGCCAGCGCAGTTTCCCAGGGTAATGAATGCCATATGTTTTCCACCTGCGGAGGAAAGAGAATTCTCTCCAGTTGTTTTCAGCCTACCCCCTTCAAGCTCCAGTGGGTGTCCCTTTGCTCTGGTGTTTGGGATTGGATGAACAGCAATCCTGGATTGGTTTGCCCTGTTAGCACTTTTCATGATTTTGTGCTTAATGATTAGACTCAGGTGCCCCTTCTTCCCTGAAGCAGAGAGCTTTCCTAATATAACTACCCTTGTTTCAATCTCACCGATCCTTCCTACCTCCTAAGGTCTCTCCCAAATCTGCTGCTGTTCGCAACAGCGAAGAACTGTTGGCAACAGTCCTGTCCCCACAAGGTTAGCCCTGAAGAAAGAGATTAGTAGAGGGGAGTTTAGGGATGTAGAGGGAAAAGTTTAGGGGTGTTATACAGTCCATCCTCCATCATGAACTGAAAGTTTGGAGGTCAGGAGGGTAACCCTCACACAGTTCCTCTAAGCATACCGATGGGGACAGAATCCTGAACTGGAGGGGGCAGGGATCCAATCCCAAAGAGATACGTTCTCCATTCCTTTTGTGCCTTCCTTCATCACAAGCAGAGGCGGAGTGGACCAGTTGAAGAGAGTTGGCCCAGGAGTTAAGAAGTCCTGCTGCTGACTCCAGGAGTCATCCTTCTCCATCTCTCAGTTTCCCCACATAATAATAATATTTGTTAAGGGCTTACTAAGTACCAGGCACTGAACTGAGCACTGGGGCGGATACAAGGTGATCAGGTTGGACACAATCTCTGCCTCACATGGGGCTTGCAATTTTAATCTCCATTTTACAGATGAGGTAACTGAGGCACAGAGAAGTGAAGCGACTTGCCCACGGTCGCAAAGGAGACAAGGGGCAGAGGTGGAATTAGAATCCAGGTCCTTCTGACTCCAGGCCTCTGCTGTATCCACTACATCATGTTACTTTTGCGGGGGGGGAGCGCTTACTGTGCGGAGCACTGTACTAAATGCTTGGGAAAGTACAACACAACAGTAAACAGTGACATTCTCTACCCACAACGGGTTCGCAGTCTAGAGTCAGGGAGACAGACATCAAAAGAAATAAATAAAATTGTAGAGATGTACATAAGTGTTTTGGGGCTTGGACGGGGGAGAGCAAAAGGATACCTTCCCACCACCGGCGGCACCCTGAATCCACCACCCAAGGCACTGAGGGGGAGGAACATCCCTGGAGAAAATCCCAGGACGTCAGAGACCCACGGCCTGGGGGCAGAGGGGTGTTCCTTGGGACCCCAGGTCGGGGCCGCTGGCCAGCGTCCGGGAGACCCCACAGCCGGGATGGGGAGAGCCCGCTCTCCTGTTGAGTGATGGGGACTGGTCCCTTCCCGTGCCCCTGGGAAGTGCTCTAGGGACAGGTTGGACACCCCTGGGCCCAAAAGAGCATGAAAGTCCATCAGAGAGCTTCTGGAGAGAAAGCCACAAGGGGAATGAAGAACGTTGCCTTGAAATGCAGCCACTTGTTCCCTATGTGATCTTGGGCAAGTCACTTAAGTTCTCTGAGCCTCTTTTACTTCATCTGTAAAATGGGGATTAAGACTGCGAGCCCCATGCAGGACAGGGACCGTGTCCAACCTGACAACTTTATGTCTACCCCCCAGCTCTTAGTACGTCGCCTGGCACATAGTAAGCGCTTTACAAATACCGTTTAAAAAACAACAACAAACCGACCTCCTAGGGGTCCTCCTCCGGAGAGGGCAGAGTGGAGGCTGGGCAGTTGCTGGCCAGGCCCGTTGGCGGCTCCCAGCTCCTGGAGACGGGCCTCTCCCCGAGAGGGTGGCAGAGTGGGGGGCAGAGCATGGGGCGGTGGGGAGGGAGGCTGGGCTCCACAGAGACCACATCGAGGCACCCAGAGAGCAGGGTGCAGCTCCTGCCTGCTGTCTGCCTGCCACGGAATACAATGGGAGCTGTGTGTTTTGGGGGGGCGGGGGGATCTCCACCAGCCAAGCCCCCCCGAGGGATGCAGGGGGCGGGGGAGGTCGGTCTGCTCTGCCCCTTGCCACTCATCCGAAGGAATGCACCGGGATGTCTGGGAATGCGGGTTTTCCCCTCCTGGGAGTGCCCTAGTTCTCCCTCTCCTTCCCTCTCTCCCTCCATCTCTCTCTCCATCTCCCCGCGGGATGACTCGCTGCGCACAGGTGTCTTCCACTACTGGGAGTCCGCAAGTGGGGAGGGGGCGGTGAGGAGGTGCTGCTGGCTGCTGCCAGGGTGTTCTGGGGGTCTCCCGCCCCTCCTGGAGGACCGGATGCCCTCTGGCCCCCTCCCGACGCCCCCCATCACTGCCCATCGAGGCTGCCTTCTCTGCGGTCAAGGGGTGGGCAGATCGGCCCCTTTCTCTCTGGAGTGACACTCCCAGGTTTCCTCAGGGACCCAGGCCCGGGGGCAAGGCTGTTGTGGAAGATTGCCCTGGGCCTGGGACCCCAGGGGGTTGCCCGTAAAGGAAAGGTGGGCACAGGGGCCCCCTCGGCCTCCTCTCCTCCTCAGACCCTCTCGAGCTCCTCCCTCACTCACCCACACAAAAGATGCCCCTCTGTCCCCACCCCCTGGGACGATCCACAGAGAGTTAGGTTCAAACCCTGTGATGATCCACAAAGAGTTAGGCTCAAAGTCCAGGCCCGCAGGCTTAGGATGGAGCAGCGGCCCCCTGTCTCAGGTCTCGAGTAACATGGACTCTTCCATCTCCACCCCCTCAGGGCTCCCGACTGCCCCCACCCCCCCCGCCTCTAGCCCTTCCTCTTGTCTAGCCCAGTGTGGGAACTCAACTTGCGTTAAACAGCCGCCCGCAACCTTTGAAGGGACCCAGCTCTGGGCAAGACGCCCTCCACCCCATGGAGAACAGAAGTCCTGAAATTTCTTCAAAGTTCCCGGGCGGGGGGGTGTCCAGCATAGGGTCAGCCTCAATGAGAACACTAGTGGATACGATCCCTGCCCTCAAGGAGCTTACCAGTCTAAGAGGAAGGCAAGGCAGACGCTGCTTTGGGCATCAAGGGAGAAGCAGCATGACCTAGTGGATAAAACATGGGGCCGGGAGTCAGAAGTTCTTGTGTTCTAATCCTGGCTCTGCCCCTTGGCAGCTGTGTGACTTTGGGTAAAGCACTTCACTTATCTGGGCCTCAGTAACCTCATCTGTAAAATGGGGGTTAAGGCCATGAGCCTCCTGAGGGACAGGGACTGTGTCCAACCTATCTACCTTAGCGCTTAGAACAGTGGTTGACACATAGTAATAATAATTACGGTATTTGTTAAGCGCTTACTATGTGCCAGGCACTGCTCTAGTCACTGGAGTAGATACCAGAAAATGGGTTTGGACACAGTCCTTGTCCCACGTGGGGCTCACAGTCTCAATCTCTATTTTACAGATGAGGTAACTAAGGCACAGACAAGTGAAGTGACTTGCCTAAAGTCATTCAGCAGAGAAGTGACAGAGCCTTCTGACTCCCAGGCCCGTGCTCTCTCCGCTAGGCCACACTGCTTCTAAACACTTACCAAATGTCATCATCGTCATCCTCATAAATCTGAGCTGGGTGATTGGGTCGGGGGTCAGGTTGGTCCCCAGAGGCCCTCATCTGGCCTAGGGGACTGAGGGGTGGGGAGGGATGACTTTCCAAGTCATTGTCAGCTGTGGCTAGGCTGGCTGGACAGCATCGGACGTAGGAGAGGGAGGCTGTGGGGGCCTCCGTGGGACGCCCTCTGTGAAATGTCCTATATGGGACCGCTCCCTGCTGCTGGAGGTGGCGGGCGGGGCGGCTGCCTGATGCCTCATCCTGCTTTCCGAGCCTCTCGTCCCCACAGTCCTCTCTGCTGACCCATTTTTTTCTCCCTACACTCCTCTCCCTGCTCCTTTCCCCACTCCTCTCCATGCACTCCTCTCCCGCTTCTCCCCAGGCTCCTCTTCCCACCGACCCAATCCTCTCCCCTCTCCTCTCCTCACCGGTTCGCCAGCCCCCCAGGACAACACCCTGCCCCTTCTCAGCATCCTCCCCGGCATCTGGCTCAGAAGTGCCAGGGGGTGAGGAGGTGGGGGGGGGAGCCTTTGCTCCCCTTGTTCCTTGTGGGACCCGGGGTTGGCACTGCCCCCTTCCTTCCTCCCCATGTCCCTCTCTGCCCCCCTTGCCGCCCGCCACCCCCTTCAGGCCCTGATGGGAACAAGCGTGAGGAATTCCTGGCTTGACTTCAGAGGAGGCGTCTGAACAGGCAGCAGGCGTGCTCACATGCCAGGGCCGCAGCCGGGGACCCTGCTCCAGATTCCTCCTTCCAGAGGCTCGGCTGGGAGCTTCGCCAAGCAGCACGGGGGAGAGAAGCCGACCGGGGAGAGGAGCCGACCGGCGAGGAGAGGAGCGGGGAGAGGAGTGGGCTAGAGAGAAAAGAATGAGCCAGTGAGGGGAAGAGCGGGGAAAGGAGTGGATCGATGGGAAGAGGTGCGTGAGGAGAGGAGTGGGAGAGGATGGTGGGGAGAGAAATGGGGGAAAAGAATGGGGTCGGTGGAAAAAGGACCGTGGGGAAAAGAGTGTGGGGGGAGGAGCAGGCCAGTAGGGAGAGGCTGGATCCCGGCTCCCCAAGACCCTGGCATCCTGCTCACCCTGCCCCTCCCCAGGCGGGAGCACCTTAGGCCAGGAGGGCGGGGGGAGGGAGGGGAAAGGGTGGTTTCGGGACAGGCTGGGACACAGCGGGGACGAGACGGAGGAGGTGGTGCCAGAGGAGGCTGAAGGTCCCAAGAGTACAGAAGATCCTGGCCCGGAGGAAAGGAGAATAATAATAATAATAATGTTGGTATTTGTTAAGCCTTACTATGTGCAGAGCACTGTTCTAAGCGCTGGTAGATACAGGGTAATCAGGTTGTCCCACGTGAGGCTCACAGTTAATCCCCGTTTTACAGATGAGGTAACTGAGGCCCAGAGAAGTTAAGTGACTTACCCACAGTCACACAGCTGACAAGTGGCAGAGCCGGGAGTCGGACCCATGACCCCTGACTCCGAAGCCCAGGCTCTTTCCACTGAGCCACGCTGCTTCCCCCAAGAAGCCAGGGCCTTTGGAAGTCAGAGATACTAGGCTCAAATTCCTGGTCCACCACTTGCCGGTTGGATAACCTTGGATAAGATTTCTCTGTACCTCAGTTTCCTCATCTGTGAAATAGGGATTGAATACCAGTTCTCCTTCCCCCTTAGGCTGTGAGCCCCATGTAGGACAGGAGCTGTGACCCACCCGATCGTGCTGTATCTACCCCAGTGATTAATACAGTGTTTGACACATAGTAAGCGCTTAACAAATGACACCATTTAGTCTCCTAGGAGAAGGGATTCCCAAGGGGCTGGGGTTGGAGAGAGGGAGAAGTAAGAGGAGGAGGCGGGTGACGAAGAACAGGCCACACACATCTGGATCAGCCAGAGAGGGCGTGGGCACGTCTGGAACCGAACGGACGAGAGCAGGGACAGCTGTCAGGGGCTTCGGGGCACTTGGGACGGGTGGTCTCCCTGGGCCTGGATGCCCGCCTCCTGGCGTCTCCTCCGGTCCCCGAGCCAGCAGCGACGGGTCCCGGCACAGGACCACCGAACGGCTGCCGGCGTGGAGGCCGCCTGCCAGCGCCCACATCGCCGCACCTGGCCGGGCCAGGCCACGTTTCCACGTCTCCCTCCGGCCCCGGGGCCACCTGCCCGGCTCCTCCCCCACGATGGGGGCAGAGACCGGGGCCCCTCTTGACCACGATGAAGGAGGGGAGAAAGACGACTCGACCTATCCAAGCACTTATCCTATCCTACCTCGATTACAGCCTCAGCCTCCTCTGCTGTGTGACCTTGGGCAAATCACTTCACTTCTCTGGGCTCAGTTCCCTCATCTGTAAAATGGGGATTAAGACTCTGAGATCTATTTGGGATAGGGACTGTGTCCAACCAGATTTGCTCGTATCCACCCCGGCACTTAGAACAGTGCCTGGCACAAAGTAAGCGCTTAACAAATACCATTATTATTATTATTATTGTTAAGGAAGCAGGAGCCAGGATCCATCGTTCTCAGTGACCTCAGCAGCAGACAGCCAGCTCTGGGGCGCAGCCCATCGGGGCCGAACCCAGCACTGGCAGGGAGGAAGCAGTTAATTTCTCTGAATGCAATTGGGGAAGGAACCTTCCGTTCCAGCGGCTTTCCGGGGGGCTGCCCCAACCCTCGAGGATGACATCACTGGGCCAGTTGTGGTTTGTTAGGTCACTGCCTTTCCCCCCAGAATGAATGGACCCAGGGGCCGGGCCCAAGGGTGAGTTGCGATGTGGGGCCGCCAAGTCGAATTGCCCCGGTGAACCGGCAGAGTGGGCCGAGGCGAGCCGCCACGGTGGGTCAGGGTGAACCACCACGGCGAGCTGCCTGAGCGGACCAGGGTGAGTTTCCACATCATTTCGGGGTGAGCCGCCATAGCCAACTGCCACTATAAGCTTCCAGGATGGGCCAAGGTGAGCTACCGCAGGGGGCCAGGGCGAGCCTCCACAGTGAACTTCCATGGCATGGCCTAGTGGCTAAAGCCCGGGCCTGGGAGTCAGAAGGACCTGGGTTCTAATCCAGACTCCTCCACTCGTCTGCTGTGTGGCCTTGGGCAAGTCACTTCACTTCTCTGGGCCTCAGTTACCTCATCGGGAAAATGGGGATCGAGACTGCACAGGGACTGTGCCCAACCCGATTTGCTTGTATCCATCCCAGCACTTAGTACAAGGCCTGGCACATAGTAAGTGCTTAACAGATATCATTATTATTATGATCTGCCTCAGTGGGTCACCATGGTGGACCAAGATGAGATGCCACGGTGAGCTGCCCTGGTGAGCCGCTTCGATGAGCCGCCACGGTGAGCTACCACAGCGAGCCGCCACAGTGAGCCATCACGGAGGGCCAAGGTGAGCCGCCACGATGAGCCGCCACAGTGAGCCACCACGGTGGGCCAAGATGAGATGCCAGGGTGAATTGCCACAGTGGGCCACCATCGGGGGCCAAGGTAAATTGCCATGGTGAGCCACCAAGGTGAGCTCTCTCGGTGAGCCTCCGTGTCGGGTTGCCACGGTGAGCCGCCGTGGTGGGCAGCCATGGTGAGCTATCATGGTGGGCTGCCGTGATGGGCTACCACAGTGAGCCGCCCCAGCGGGCTTCCGTAGCGGGCCAAGGTGAGCCACCCTCTAGGATGCACACGAGTGGCTCAAGTAAGCAGGGTATGGCGGCAAAGTGCAGGCTTGGAGACCCAACTGGATTTCACAGTCAGGGCCGGAGGAGGGAGGAATTTTCTCCTGGCACCTGGCCTTGCTCCAGACGGAAAACAATACTTGGCACCTGGCCCGAGGCACCAGGTCTTGACAACCAGGTGTTGTGTTGTGAATTTCCCCCTGCTTTGGGGGGGCAGGGAGGTGAGGGAGAGGGAAGACGGGTGTGAAAATGGTGCAGGTGGCAGGAAGAGGGGCAGGACCGGGGACCGAAGCCGGGAGTCCCGAGGCCCAGCCCCCGCCGATCCACGCCACCCCCGGCTTTGGAGGCCGAAGGCCGCTGCCTCAGTAACGAACCCACCCCAGAGTGCGCCCACGCGCCCACACGCAGCCCTGCTCCCAGGACCCGTCCACGCCTCGGCGGGGGCTGAGGAAATCTTCCCCCCTCGCCTGGTTTTTCACTTCAGTTTTCTTCGATCTGCTTTGAGGAAGTTGCCTTGGCTTTTGATTTCTCTTTGCTCTCTCACGTGCTCCTGCCACATCCTCCTCCTAGAGAACAGCTCCTTCTGCCCCCCGACCCAGAAGGGTGGGCAGCCCCCTCCCAGAGGGAGAGAAGCCCCCTACTTCTTTGAAGAGAAGCAGTGTGGTCTAGTGGCAAGAGCACGGGCCTGGAAGTCTGCCACTGGCCTGCTAGGTGACCTTGGGCGAGTCGCTTTATTTCTCTGTGTCCTGTGCCTCAGTTTTCTCATCTGTAAAAAGGGGATAAGATACCCGTTCTCCCGCCCACTTAGACTGCGAGCTCCAGAGTGGGACAGAGACTGTGCCCGATCTAATTATCTTGTATCTTCCCCAGTGTTTTTTACAGTGCTTGGCACACAGTAAGCACTTCATATCATTATTAATATAAGACTGTGAGCCTGTGCTTGGGCAGGGATTGTCTCTATCTGGGGCCGAACTGTCCATTCCAAGCACTTAGTACATTGCTCTGCACATAGTAAGTGCTCAATAAATACAATTGAATGAATTATTTTTAACTCCACGCAGCCAGCTGCAGCACTTCCCAGTTTCCAGGCAGGGAACCCAAATGGCCAGATTTGGCAAGTCAGCACGAGCGCAGAAAGGATCTCTGAAGAGTTTTCCCTGTTACCCAACTCTGCTGTATTATACTCTCCCGAGGGCTTAATATTTTGCTCTGCGCACGGTAAGCGCTCAGTAAATACCACTGACACCCACCGCATTGATTGATGTCCACTGTGAACTTTGGACGGTTGATATTCGCCCCACGCCCAGCCTCACGGCACTTGATGATGACGATGGCCTTTCTTAAGCGCTCACTATGCGTCAAACACTGTCGTAAGCGCTGGGATAGATATAAGCTAACCTGGTTGGACACACGGGGCCTGTGTCACATGGGGCCTGTGTCACATGGGGGTCACAGTCTTCATCCCCATTTTACAGATGAGGGAACTGAGGCACCGAAAAGTTAAGTGACTTGCTCAGTCACACGGCAGACAAGCGGAGGAGCCGGAATTAGAACACAGGTCCTTCCGACTCCCGGGCCCGTGCTGTAGCCACTAGGCCTCGCATATCTTTAAATTTCTATATTATAAATTATTTGTGTATTCATAATAATGTCTGTCTCGCCCTCTAGACTAAGCTCGTTACGGACAGAGAGCGGGTCTGCCAACTCTGTAGTAACAATGACAATAATAATGTTGGTATTTGTTAAGCACTTACTATGTGCAGAGCACTGTTCTAAGCGCTGGGGGAGATACAGGGTCATCAGGTTGTCCCACGTGAGGCTCACAATCTAAATGCCCATTTTGCAGATGAGGTAACTGAGGCACAGAGCAAGTGACTTGCCCACAGTCACACAGCTGACAAGTGGTAGTACTCTCCCAAGAGCTTAGTACAGTGCTCTGCCCATAGTAAGCGCTCAATAAATACCATCGATCAATTGATTGATTGATTGATGGAAAAAAGGCAGTTGCCACGAGGCAGGGGCCCAGTGCTGCCTCTGGGGAGTAGGGAGGACTTCGGAGGAGGCCACGGGGGAGCTATTTTTAGGACGGGCTGGGCAGCTGTTGCGGCGTGCTCCGGCTTGGGGCTGCGTGGAGGGGTGTGGTGCTGACATAATGTGTGCTGGGGGGGGTTGTAGGTGTGGGTGTGGCCTAGTGGAGAGACCACAAACCTGGGAGTCTAAGGGCCTGGGTTCTAATTCCAGCTCTGCCACTTGTCTGCTGTTTGACCTCAGGTAAGTCATTTCACTTCTCTGTGCCTCAGTTACCTCATCTGGAAAATGGGGTTTAAGACTGTGAGCCCCCACGTGGGTCAGGGATTGTACCCGACCCCATTTGCTCGTCTCCACCCTTGCGCTCAGTACAGTTCCTGGCACATAGTAAATGCTTCACAAATACCACAGTTATTATTATTAGTCATAATAACATATATTGAGCATCCGCCGAATGCAGTGTACTCGCCTACGTCCTTGGGAGGGACAAAGTAAAGAAATGACATGGTCTCTGCCCACAAGTAGCTTATACTGTAATGCGGGGCGGAGTCGCTCAGTAAGTCAGTCAATTGTATTTGTTGAGGGGGAGGGGACGTAAGCAAGTCATACTGGGCACGACTGACCAAAAATCAAAAGCTGGCAATCACTCTACTCTCAAACGAAGCAGCATGGCTTGGTGGAAAGAGCATAGGCCTGGGGGTCAGAGGACCTGGCTTCTAATGCTGACTGTGCCACTCGTCCGCTGTGTGATACCGGACAAGTCGCTTCATTCTCCGTTTCCTCATCTGTAAAATGGGCATTTAATCCTACTCCCTCTTACTTAGACGGTGAGCCTCATAAGGGACAGGGTCTGTGGCCAACCTGAATATCTTGTATCTAACTGATTCCTTGGCGCATAATAGGCGCCTAACAAATCTATTCATTCATTCAATTCAATAGTATTTATTGAGCACTTACTATGTGCAGAGCACTGTACTAAGTGCTTGGAATGTACAGATCGGCAACGGATAGAGACAGTCCCTGCCCATTGACGGGCTTACAGTCTAATCGGGGGAGACAGACAGACAAAAACAATAGCAATAAATAGAATCAAGGTGATGTACATCTCATTAACAAAATAAATAGGGTAATGAAAATATTTACAATTGAGCGAACCTGGGCCTGGGAGTCAGAGGCCCTGGCTTCTAATCCTGGCTCTGCCACTTGTCTGCTGGGTGACCTCGGGCAAGTCACTTAACTTCTCTGTGTCTCAGTTTCGTCGGCTTTAAAATGTGGATTAAGATTGCGAGCCCTGGGTGGAACCGGGGCTCAGTCCGACCTGATCATCTTGTATCTACCGCAGTACTTAGTGCAGTGCCTGGAACATAGTAAGCACTTAACAAATAACACAATTTTATTCTTCTTCTTATTATTATAATGATAACAATACAATGTCCATTTGATTTCTCGTCATGTGTGCTTATCATGTGACACGCGAGGGTTTTTTGGGGCCAAGACGCATGAGATTGCCCTCTAACCCCTTTTCAGGTCCTGCAGGCTCAGCACGCCTCTTAGAGGCTCCAGGCACCTTCCTGTTTTCTTCTGCCACTTGGGAGCCTCACCTTAGCAAACAAAACGTGAGTGTCACTGTGTTCACCTCGTGCATATAGCGTGGCCAACTGGCGAGACCGGGGGCCTGGGAGGCAGAAGGACCTGGTTTCTAATTCTGGCTTCACCTCTTGTCTGCTGTGGTATCATGTTCAAGTCACTTCACTTCTCCGTGCCTCAGTTATCTCATCTGTAGAGTGGGGATTGAAGCTGTGAGCCCCACGTGGGTCATGGACCGTGTCCAGCCTGAATGGCTTGTATCGACCTCAGCGCGTAGTACAGTGCCTGGCACAGAGTAAGCACTTTACAAAAAAAAAAGCCCAGAGAGGAAAGTGGGTGAAAAGGAGAGAGCACTTCAGAGGATTGTCCTGTCGGAAGAACAGAGGACCATCAGCCTCGCTGGCCATTGTTGGCCCCGTCTCCGACAGCGGCGACGGAATCGGAGGAGCCGTGTGACGCTGGTCCTCTGGGATGGACCACCGGATCTCCCTAACATTCCCTCAGCCCCTTAAGGTCAAGGGAGAGGGATAATAATAATAATAATAATGTTGGTATTTGTTAAGCGCTTACTATGTGCAGAGCGCTGTTCTAAGCGCTGGGGTAGACACAGGGGAATCAGGTTGCCCCACGTGGGGCTCACAGACTTAATCCCCATTTTACAGATGAGGTAACTGAGGCACAGAGAAGTTAAGTGACTTGCCCACAGTCACACAGCTGCCAAGTGGCAGAGCCGGGATTCGAACCCATGACCCCTGACTCCAAAGCCCTTGCTCTTTCCACTGAGCCACGCACCTTCTCGTGAGGGGTGAAGGGATGAGGGGAGAGAGTAAGAGGTCAAGGAGGGGAGAAGAGAAGGTGCGATATTCTGAAAGGGATAAACTGACCTCTGATTCCCGGACAAGGAGATGCACGTGACATCACACGTGATGATGTCAAGCCCGCCATTTTGTGGAACAACGCCAATTTTGCGTATTTCTCCGGGGGATCCCCTGACTGCACCCCATTTGCTCCAGAGCCTCGGCGTTCCCCTCCCAAGCCCTTGTGAACTCTGGCACTGTGGCTGAGGGAGGCTCGGCTGCAGAGATAAAAAACAAGAGAGAGAAAACATTTGGTATGGGACAGAGGGCAGGCCTGCTGGAACCCGGAAGAGACTGGTCACTCTAGGTGGGCCCTGTTTCTGGGAAAGGCTGAGGGCCGGCGGGGAGGAGGATTGGGGAAGTCCAGACTGTAGAGCGGCTATCTTTAGTGCCTCCCCTCCCGGCAATTTTCCGATGACTCCGCGGGGGACACGGGGTGTCCCTGCTTGGGGGGCTGGGAGAGGGAGAGACTTCTCCAAAGTCGTGTGAACTTCGGTAACCTTGGGGCCGGCGGCTGCACCGGACCAGGCACCCTGGGGCCTCGGGGATATGGGCTCGCTTGGCCCCCATGAGGGAGAAGGTCCGGGCGTCCTTCCGGCCCCCGCCTGCCACTTCAACTGCCATGCTGGGCGACCGTGGACAGGTATCTTCCCCTCTCTGGGCTTTTCTTCTCCCCGTGGGGAGAATGGCACTGAGCCCCTCCTGTTGAGGACGAGTGGATCGTGAGGAAAGCAACGTCATGGATTCCATGGGGGGTGATAATGTCGGTATTTGTTAAGCGCTTACTATGTGCAGAGCACTGTTCCAAGCGCTGGGGTAGATACAGGGTAATCAGGTTGTCCCACGTGAGGCTCACAGTTAATCCTCATTTTACAGATAAGGAAACTGAGGCACAGAGAAGTTCAGTGACTTGCCCACAGTCACACAGCTGACAAGTGGCAGAGGCGGGATTCGAACCCATGAACTCTGACTCCCAAGCCCGGGCTCTTTTCCACTGAGCCACGCTGCTTAAATTTTCTTGCTCCCAGGCCATAAGCGGAGCAGGGGTGGCATAAAGGCTGGGGCAACAGGAAGGGAAAGAGATTGACCATCGCTCCTTCCAAAATCCAAAAGTGTTCCCAGGAGTTTAAATTCATAAAACGGTGGGTCAGAGAGGAAAAGCGAGGGGTTCGTGGCTCTGGATTCTGGGCCAGGGGTCTAGGGATGGAAGACCCTTACTGATTCTCCCACCTTCCCTGGGAGGGAACACCACTACTCTGAGGAGGAGCCCAGAGAGGGTGAAAATTGGGGCAGGAATCCAGAACATTAAAAAACAAAAAAAGCTTGGCTGATATGATTATTTCAGGTGACATTATGGTGGGTGAGGAAGGGGGTTGGGGAGCGGGGTTGAGTTTCCCAGTCACTTCCCTGACCGAGGACACGGCTCACGCCGGAAGGGTGGGTCGTCCGGCCGGCTGGCCACCGGTGAGTTAGGGAGGGGAAGACACCCCCCGCCGTTCCTGCTCCTTTTAAGGTTACAGGATGGATACTTTCCGAACTCCCTGTTCTCACATGCTCAGAAATGTCTGTCGGTTGGTGCGTTCCTTTGTATGGGAGGAATGGAATGAGACTGAGGACTCTTGCCATTCCTAGCAGAGAGGATGATCTTTTTTTTCCTTTTTTCCCCAGGGTGATTCAAACAGAACCCTTGTGGACAATCTCCTCTCAGGGCAGCCCGAGGAGACAATGAGCCTGGCTCAGGCCTTCAGCACAGGGGAGAGAAATCTTCCTTAGAAAAGCAGGGCGGCCTTGTGAAAAGAGTCCCGATCCGGGGGTCAGGTGACCTGGGTTCTAACCCCTGCTCCGCCACTTGCCTGCTGGGTGTCATTAGGCACTTCACGTCTCTGAACCTCAGCTTCCCCATCTGTAAAATGGGGATTCAATTTTTTTTTTTCCCTTGGGATTTGTTACGAGCTTACAGTCAAGCATCGTTCTAAGGACTGGGGTAGATGCAAGTTAATCAGACTCAGTCCGTGTCCCGCATGGGGCTCACAGTCTAAGAAGGAGGGAGAACAGGGATCGCATCCCCATTTTGCAGTTGGGGAAACGGAGGCACAGACAAGTGCAGAGACCTGCCTAAGGTCACACAGCAGGCAAGTGGCGGAACAGGATTAGAACTCGGGTCCTCTGGTTCCCTGGTCTGCGCTCCATCCGCTAGACCACTCTGCCTCCCTTGTTCTCCCTCCCCCTTAGACTGTGAGTCCCGTACAGGACAGGGACTGCGTCTGTCCCGGTTATCTTTTATCTATTCCCGTGTTTTGCACAGAGTTAGCACTGAACACACATCCCAGTGATCATTAAAGGACAGAGCCAGGGGATCTCAGTGAGGAGGAGCTTTCACTGAAACGGGAGACCCCTCCCACCTCCTAAGGTGGGAGGCCGGAGCCTAGCTCCACCGACCAGCTGGGCCCCCAGAGAGATGGTGCCAGGACAGGGAGATCACCCACCTGATCCGTCATCCGACGGGCACCACACAGCCAACCCGGCTCCTGACCCCTTCAGGCCCGCAGATGGCCCTGGCTGGGGCAGTCACCTCAGGGAGCACTGGACTCTCTGCTCTCCTACTACGACCCAGCCTGCACACTTGGCTCCTCTAATGTCAGCCTTCTCGCTGGCCCTCCATCTCCTCTATCTTCCCGCCGACTTCTCACCCGTGTCCTGCCTCTGGCCTGGAACTCCCTCCCTCATATCCGGCAGACAATTACTCTCCCCTCCTTCAAAGCCTTTTGAAGGCCCATCTCCTCCAAGAGGCCTTCCCTGACTGATCCCTCCTTTCCTCTTCTCCCACTCCCTCTGCGTCGCCCTGACTTGCTCCCTTTGTTCACCCCGCCCCGTCCCAGACCCACAGCACCTATGTCCATATCTGTCATTTATTGATTTATATTAACGTCCCCCTCCCCCTCTAGACTGTAAGCTCACTGTAGGTAGGGAATATGTCTGTTTATTGTTACCTTGTACTCTCCCAAGTGCCTAGTATAGTGCTCTGCACACAGTAAGCGCTCAATAAATACGAATGACTGACCGACTGGTCCAGAGAGCGGCATGGTGTGGCCTCAGGACAATGGTACGCTGGGAACAGTAGTCCTTCTTCGCCCCTCAGAGTGAAGGCCACCAACTGTGAGGTTGTAGGAGGCATGGGTTGGGGTGTGTGTGTGTGTGTGTGTGTGTGTGTGTGTGGAAGCACACGTGTGCTTAGCATGTGCATCTCCCTCCCCCACCCCGGTCCCCCCCGGAAACAGCGGGCCTCCTGCCTGTTGTCACCTTTTGTGCTCTGCGGAAGCCACTTGAGTCCCCAGGGTGACCCAGCTCCTGCCCCGCCGGATGTAACGAGAGCCCTTAGGCCCCGGGAACTTTTCATGTCACCGGCTCCACAAACATTTACTCAATCATCTTGGCCGTGGAGAAAGGGGCCGGGGGTCCGGTGAACAGCTCTCTCTTGGGAGGCAGCGTGGCCAAGTGGGCAGCAGAGTCCGGGCTTGGGAGTCAGAGGAGGTGGGCCCTAATCCCAGCATACATCTGTTGCGTGACCTTGGGCAAGTCACTTCACTTCTCTGTGCCTCAGTTACTTCATCTGTCAAATAAGGATTAAGACTGGGAGCCCCATGTGGGACAGGGACTGTGTTCAAGCTGATTACCTTGCCCCAACTCCAGTGCTTAGGACAGCGCTTGGCACATAATAAGCACTAAACAAATACTGTTATTATTATTGGTGTCAGGGAGACATTTGAATCCCAGTGTTCATCCTCCAGTAGCACGCCCTAGCGGATAGAGCACGGACCCGAGAGTCAGGAGGACCGCCGTTTGTCCGCTGTGGTAATTTGGGCAAGTCACTTCACTGTGCCTCAGTTCCCTCATCTGTAAAGTGGGGACTGAGACTGTGACCCCATGTGTCCAACTTGATTGGATTGTATGTATCCCAGCATTTAGCATAGTGCCTTGCACATAGTAAGTACTAAACAATGCCATTGAAACAAAAAACTTAATAGCTGGGGTAGTTGTTCAGTGCCTAACACTGGGTTCAGAGCTGGGGGAGATGCAGGATAATCAGGTGGGACACAGTCCCTGTCCCACATGGGGCTCAGTCTAAGGATGCAGAACAGGTTTTGAATCCCCATTTTACAGATGCGGAAGCTGAGGCCCAGATAATAATAATAATAACAAAATAATCGTGGTGTTTGTTAAGTGCTTACTATGTGCCAGGTACTGTGCTAAGCGCTGGGGTAGTTACAAGCAAATCAAGGTTGGACACCATCTGTCCCACAGGGGGCTCACAGTCTCAGTCCCCATTTTACAGATGAGGGAACTGAGGCCCACAGAAATGAAGTGAGTTGCTCAAGGTCATGCAACCGATGGTGGGCCCGTACTCAATCCACTAGGCCATGCTACTTTCTCCTCTGACCCACCCCTGACCAGGAAATTCCAGGCCGGCACGTGGCACCCCGTTGAGGACGTCCCCCCGCTGCCATGGGCACCGCCCAGGACCGTGAGGGTTAAGACTTCCGGTTCCCACAGCTCGCCCACTATCACATATGTGGTGCTTGGATTCCTTGTCGGTCTCCCAGATGTAGCGTTTTTTCTGTAGGTGGGCGATGGAGCGACGTTACTATGAGAACCTCTTCTTTCCCCTCCCCGCCCCCCCGGACGGGGGCTGGCCCCCCGCAGAGAGGGGGGGTTTAGGGGCAGTTGGAGGGAGAGGAGAGGCCGGCTTGGGTGGGGAGCGGGATCGAGAGGTGGGAAGGAGCCGCCCCCCCACTCCGGGTGGAGCCGATTCGAGGGGTGACCCAGGGGAGTGAGTCGATCACCCACGGCTGATCCGGTCCCATTCCCAGCGGAGCCCTGGTGTGGAGGACTGATGGGATTTATTCGTATTGATGTCTGCCTCCCCTTGTCTAGACTGTAAACTCGTTGTGGGCAGGGAATGTGACGGTTGATTGTTGTACTTTCCCAAGCGCTCAGTACAGTGCTCTGCACACAGTAAGCGCTTAATAAGTACCACTGAATGACTGAATTAGTTAAGCGCTTACTACGTGCCAGGCACCGTACGAAGTGCTGGGGCGGTTACAAGCAAATTGAATTGGACACGGCCCCTGTCCCACGGTCTCGATCCCCATTTTACAGATGAGGTGACTGACGCCCAGAGAAGTGATTTGCCCAAGGTCACAGAGCAGACCGGTGGTGGAGTCAGAATTAGAACCCATGACCTTCTGACTCCCAGGCCCGTGCTCTATCCACAACTTTAGGCCGCTTCTCTTTTATCAAGCCCTCTCTAGGGGCAGAACACTGCACTAAGCATGGGGCAAGAGTAGAGCACTGGACAGGGTCCTAGGCTTCAAGGAGGTAATAATAATAAAAATGTTGGTATTTGTTAAGCACTTACTATGTGCAGAGCACTGTTCTAAGCGCTGGGGTAGACACAGGGGAATCAGGTTGCCCCACGTGGGGCTCACAGTCTTCATCCCCATTTTACAGATGAGGTAACTGAGGCACAGAGCAGTTAAGTGACTTGCCCACAGTCACACAGCTGCCAAGTGGCAGAGCCTGGATTCGAACCCATGACCTCTGACTCCAAAGCCCGTGCTCTTTCCACTGAGCCACGCCGCTTCACATTAGAAGAATTGGGAGTGGGGAGGAGGAGGTGCCCAGAGCCAAGGGCCACCAGGAGAGCCATCAGAGCCGTTAGATAATGAGAAACTGATAACATTTCCCCATTCCCTCCCCTCCCCGCCAAGGTTGGAGGGGTAGAGAGCCCCCGATGTCTGAGAGCCTGGTGGTGGGGGGCACGGGAGGAGGATGAGAGGAGGAAACGGTGTTTACAGAAGCAATGTGGCTTAGTGAAAAGAGTCAGAGGATGTGGGTTCTAATCCCTCCTCTCCCACTTGTCTGCTGTGTGACATTGGTCAAGTCACTTAACTTCTCACTGCCTCAGTTCCCTATCTGTAAAATGGGGATTAAAAGTATGGGCCCCACGTGGGACAACCTGATTACCCTGTCTCTACCCCCGTGTTTAGAACAGTGATTGGCACATAGTAAACGCTTAACAGAGACCATCATTATTATTTATCCAAGGCTTTACTGCTGCAGACGGATTCCTTTGCGGAGACCCCGCGTCTGAGTCCGGGAGCATGCGCGGGACTGGTTTTGGGCCCCCCTGAAACTTGCTGCAGAGACTAGGGACATGGAGGAGGAGGGAAAAGGAGCATTGAAAAGCAGAGAAAGGAAAGGTAGGCTAAGGGGGAGCTGCGGAGGGGGAGGAGATGGGGGAGAACCCGCCCTGGGGGACTCCAGTTTTTTCCTTCCCACCCGCATCTGTAAGCACATAAATTCTGCACCTGTAGGATCCATCAAAGACCCAGGCCCTGGCAGCTGCTCGGTGGCTGGCAGAGCGGATGATTGCAAGCCACCTGCCCTTCCTAGCTCCTCCCTTTCCCTTCCGTGGCCCCCAGACACCGGCCTCGACTGACTTATGGAGATTTTCCCCTCCTGCCTGAAGCCTTCTCGCCTAACGGAAAGGACACAGGCCCCTAAATCAGAAGATCTGGGTTCTAGGCCCGGCTCTGCCACTCGCCAGCTGTGTGAACTTGGGCAAATCGCTTCACTTCCATGCGTCTCAGTTTCCTCATGCATAAAATGGAGATCGAGACTGTGAGCCCCATGTGGGACAGGGACCGTGTCCCACCCCATTTGCCTGAATCCACCCTAGTGCTTCGTACAGTGCCTGGCACATAGTAAGCGCTTAACGAATGCCATAACTATTATTACTATTAGCGCCCGCCAGCCCACGTTGGCAAGATCCAGCTCCGACGCCCACGGATCGGTGAGGTGGGGGTCCCGTTGCCCCATCCTGCAGCCGGTGGCTGAGATCTGAACACCCCCCCACCCAACGGCAGAGCTGGGGGCCACGCATTTTAGTTACATGGGGGGGCCGAGGGGAGTCTACTTTATTTACACTGCCTCGGGGAACCCAGACTACTCCTTGTAAGGCAAGGGGAAGCCCCCTGTTCTTCCCTCACCTGACAGAGAAGAAAGAGCTGTACGTTGCCAGGGCCACACGAGGCCACATTCCCTGGCTGGAGTGGAGGTGGTTTGAGGATTGATCATTTTGGCTTTTCCAACCAGACACCGCCCCCCACTCTTTAAATAAAACTAGAGAAGCAGCTTGGCCTAAAATCATAATAAATAAGAATGATGGTATTGGCTAGGCGCTTACTATGCGTCCTAAGCACTGGGGTAGATACAGGTCAATCAGGTTGGACACGGTTCTTATCGCATGTGGGGCTTACACACTTAGCCCCATTTTACAGATGAGGTCAGTGAGGCACAGAGGAAGTGAAGCGACTCACCCAAGGTCACACAGTAGACAAGTGGCAGAGCCTAGAGTAGAACCCAGGTCCCCTGACTCCCAGGCCCGTAGTGTATTTTGGCTTTTCCAACCAACCACCGTCCCCCAAACTTTAAATAAAATGAAACAGCATGGCCTAGTGTTTAATAATAATAATAATGTTGGTATTTAAGCGCTTACTATGTGCCAAGCATTCATTCACTCATTCTTTCAATAGTATTTATTGAGCGCTTACTATGTGCAGAGCACCGTACTAAGCGCTTGCAATGTACAGTTTGGCAACAGATAGAGACAATCCTTGCCCAATGACAGGCTCACAGTCTAAACAGTCTAAAGCCCTGTTCTAAGTGCTGGGCTAGATACAAGGTAATCAGGTTGTCCCACGTAGGGCTCACAATCTTCATCCCCATTTTACAGATGAGGTAAATGAGGCACGGAGAAATGAAGTGACTTGCCCAGGGTCACACAGCTGACAAGTGGCGGAGCCGGGACTAGAACCCATGACCTCTTGCTGCTGAGCCATGCTGCTTCTCTAGTGCTTGGGCCTGGGGGTTAAGGATTTGGGTTCTAGACCCGGTTCCCCCCCACTTGTCTGCTGTGTGACCTGGGGCCAGCGTGGCCTAGTAGAAAGAACACGGGCCTGGGAGTCAAAGGATGTGAGTTCTAATTCCGGCTCTGCCACGTGTCTGCTGTGTGACCTTGAATTAGTCACTTCACTTCTCTGGGCCTCAGTGGCCTCATCTATAAAATGGGGATGAAGACTACTGTGGCCCCACGTGGGACAGGGACTGTGTCCAACCTGATTACCTTGTATATATCCCAGCCCTTAGATGGTGCTTGGCACAGAGTAAGCATTTAACGAATACCACCATTATTCACTTCTCTGTGCCTCAGTGACCTCATCTGTAAAACGGGGCCGAAGACCGAGCCCCACGTGGGACGCGGACTGCGTCCGAACTGATCAGCTTCTATCTATTCCAGCGCTTGGTACGACGACTGGCGCATAGGGAGCGCTTTAACGAGTACCATTAAAAAGAAAAAAGATAGCCCAAAGCTAAGCGGTCCAATTAGTCTCCCAGCGATAGAGAGCTGGGACCCCGTAAGCCGATCCAGCGGATTGCTCGGGGTGGGAGGGGCTCCCAGGCCACCCACCTGACAGATCCCCCCCACTCCCCTAAAACCCCCGAGACCGGCGGCCGGGGCAGAGAAGTGGTCCGACCGTCAATTGGCGCATCGGGGCCCTGCCTGGGTGCCGACAGGAGCCCCCCCACGTACACCCCCTTGACTGTACACACCCTGCACGCATGGTCTGGTGTGGTTTCCACGCCAGCCACGCCTGGCTCAGATCTCAGAAGCATCCCCCAGGTGCTTGGCGGGGGACGACTGACCGCCCACCTGCCCTCCTGCCCTCCTCCACTCAGACCTCCCTGGTTCACACTGATGGGAGACCCCCTCTCTCTGCAGGGTCCCGGTACCACCCACACACACCCACGCCCACACATACACACACAACCCTCCTGCCAGGAAAACCTCCCCCACCTTTGATGAGGGGTAAACAGAGGCCTATTAGGCAAAGAGACTGAGTCTAGCCTCTGGCTCAGAGCCCAGTGCTAATCTCACCTGCAGACTGTTTCGCCCCACAGGCGCTGGATTGGATTGGTGAGGGGACTGAAGGGCAGGAAGGCGTGTCAACAATAAATCCCAACAAGTCCCAAATCACCCTGCCCTGGGTATTTATTGAGCGCTTACTGTGTGCGGAGCGCACGACGGAGTTGGTAGGCACAATTCCTGCCCACGGGGAGTTGATTATTAATAATGATAGTGATAAAGATGGTATTTGTTAAATGCTTACTATCTGCCAGGCACTACACTAAGCACTGGGGTGGGTACAAGCAATAGATCAAATAACCAATCCAACGGCCTTGAGCGCTTACTCGGTGCAGAGCATTGTACTAACGGTTTGGAGAATACAACAGATTGACCTCATCTGTAAAACGGCGATTGAGTGCGAGCCCAGTGTGGGACAGGGACCGTGTCCGACCCAATTTGCTTTTACCCACTCTAGCGCTTACTCCGGGGCCCGGCACATAAGTGTTTAATGAATACCATAATTATGATTATGATCCCTGTCCACGAGCTCAATCTAGAAGGGGAATTACCTAAGGGAAATAGTAGAAGTATTAGGATATGTACGTTCGGGCTGGGCGGAATATTCAACGTGTTTAAGGGGTACACAGCCAAGTTTGGAAATGCAGGGAAGCATAGAGAAGTGTGGCTTGGGGGCAAAAGCGTGGGAGTCGGAAGATGTGGGTTCTAATCCCTGCTCCACCACTTCTCGCTGTGTGACCTTAGGCAAGTCACTTCACTTCTGTGTCTCCGTTCCCTCAACTATAAAATGAGGATTAAAAGACTGTGAGCCACACATGGGACAACCCGATTACCTTGGATCTCCGCCAGGACTTAGAACAGTGCTTGGCACATAGTAAGCATTTAACAACTATCATTATTATTATTAATGTAGAGAGTAGGGCAGATAGATGAATTTCAAAGGGTTTTGAAGACGAGGAGAGAGGGCTCTCAGGAATGATGGGGAGGGAATTTGAGAGGAAGGACATGGGCACAGGGTTGGCAGCAGGTCAGAAGAAACTGAGGTACCAACAGTAGATTGGCATTGGAGGAATGGGGCTTCGTGGTTGGGTAATAATTATGGTACTTGTTAAGCACTTACTATTGGCCAAGCACTGTTCTGAGCACTGGGGTAGATACAACTTAATGAGAATGGACAGTCCATGTCACATATCGTATTTTTGATGTACTATGTGCCAGGCACTGTCTTAAGTGCTGGGGTGGATACAAAGAAATCGGGTTTGGACACAGTCCCTGTACCACGTGGGGCTCATGCTTTTAATCCCCATTTTAAAGTTGAGGTAACTGAGGTACTGAGAAGCAAAGTGTGGTGGGGCAGGGATTAGAAAGCAGGTCCATCTGACTCCCAGACCCCTGCTCTATCCACTCAACTACATCGCTTCTGGGTTGGAGAGATCAGTGAGGTGAAGTAGGAGGGAGAGGGCTTCCTCTTAATAGAAAAAAACCTCAAAGGTCATGAACTGGATGTCAGGCTGATGGAAGTCAATATCATTCCCACACCATTAGGATACTCACAAATGCTCTCATTGGGTCAGAGAAAAACTCCCTTCATAGTAGTTGCTGGCTAGTAAGAGTGGTTGTAAGCTACTCAGCACAATAGGGGCACACACAATTATGGCCTAAGCACTTGGGTGGATAAGATAATCAGGTTGGACACAACCCCTATCCCCCATGGGGCTCACACGCTAAGTAGGATGAAAGAACTGAGGAAGAGATTTGCTCTCTAGGTCATCCAGGAGACCAGTGCTCTGCCAGTTTTAGAACCCAGGTTTTGACTACCTGTCCCTGTCCGCTAGGCTCTGCTGCTTCCTACAAATTGGCAAAGTATGGGAAATAACAAATGCATAAATTATATGTATGTACATATGGTGGCCAAGATAACTCCTTAAATAGGGAAGACACCTGCTGAGGCACTTCATCACAAGCAGAAAGGCATTGGGCTGAGCAGCCATGAGCCCAGATTTTCATGGTATTTAAGTGCCTGCCATGTGTGCCAAGCAGTGTATTAAGCACCGGGGTAGACTTGCTAATCAGGTTGGACAGATGCCCACTTTACAGATGAAGTCACTGAGGCAGAGCTCCAAGCCAGGACTTCATGAGTCAATTGTATTTGAGTGCTTACTGTGTGCAGGGGACTTTAATAAGCACTGGGGAAAGTACATTTTAAACAGACATATTCCCTGAGGTTAGTGTGGGTAGAGGGCTAAAAGTTGGGTTAAAAAAAAGCCTTACAGGGTAAAGTGGCTGTAAGCAGTCCCGCTTGATGACCACTGAAGCTTATATTGCACCTGAGGTCCCAGAGCAGAAATGCAAGGAAGTCAACCTCTGTTCCAAATCCCTTGAAAACCCCAGCAGCAGCAGCCAAGGTCTGGCACATCCAGGCTACTGTCCCTCTACCCCTACTGAGATCTGCCCATCCTCCCCCCGGGGAGCAACTTACCAGGCCCAAAGAGTTCTGAAACATGTGGCACCTGCCTATTACTTGCTCTTGAATCAGGAAGGGGGCAGGGATAGGGAGGGGAGAAGGCAGGTGAGCAAACAGCCAGCCAGGCTGGGCAAACATCCAACAATTAGTCATGACAAGTGGCCATGGCGGAGACGTCCTGTGGTGGTCGGACGGGGAGAGCTACAGCCAGCACGGGTGACATTGGCCTGTTTAGGTGGGATGCTTTAGGGTGACGTCCTGACTCCGGGGGGCACGGTGGAAGATCTCCTGCTGCCCTGTGACAGTGTGGCACAACATCTCCCCATCCTTAGTCCAGGAACAGAACACCCTGATGCACATGAGCAGGTGAGGATGGAGTGGCTGTGTGTGGGGGGGGGGGGGGGGTGGGATGGGAAGGGCGACTTGGATCCTACTTATCCTTCCCTGGCTCCTGGTCAGAAGATTCACCCAAACCAAGTTTTTATACAATTGTTTTATTCATAGACCACCAGCTTGCTCCCAATCGGTCCCTGGCATTAAGCAGCTTCCTCTTTAGCAATCCGGTCCTTCTTGAGTGGTCCCTGGAAAGAAGTCATGACTATGTTAGTGGGAGAGGAAGGCAGACCATCACGGTTTAGGCAGGGGGATTCGGCCTCTAGCTTTCTCTACCTGGTCCCCACCCAGCAGTCCTGTCACCACCCTCTTGACCCCAGCTGAGACACCCAACCAGGGAAACCCAGTAATTGAGGCAATTGTTAAGCCCTTACTAGCACTGAGCTAGACACAAGACAATCAGGTCCCACAAGGGGCTCAGTGAATCATTTGGCAGATGAGGAAGCTGAGGTGCAGAGCATGGAAGTAAAGTGCCCAGAGTCACACAGCAGCAAAGTGGTAGAGCTGAGATTGGAAACTCAGGTCCTTGCTTTTCCTTCGCATCCATGCCGCTTCTCCACATGGAGATCTGAGCTGGGAAGCGGCAGCAGCAGGAAAGTGCCAACACGGAGTGCCACCCTGTTAGATTTCTGCGGTGACTCCCGGCACGGGCCAGACACGAGTTGGGGAAGTCTCAGGCTTCGAGGGCTGTCTGTCCCCCTCTTCCCGCCTCCCCCCGCCCTGAATTCACTCCTCTAATGCTTTCCAGCTCAGCCTCATCCTGAGCAAATAGCAGCAGCCCTGTGCGAGGTTGCACAAGAGCTAGTCCGGCAGGTTTCCTGCGTGCAATCTCTAGACTTATCTGTAGACAACAAACAGTTTAGGTCATGGCATCTGCTGTCTTGAGAGCAAGGAGGGGGATGGGGAAGGAGAAAAGGAGGTCCTCACCATGAAAGCCTTCTTCTCCTCCACTGTCTGGAAGCGGCCGTGGCCAAACTTGGAGGTGGTGTCTATGAACTTCAGGTCGATCTTCTCCAGGGCGCGGCGCTTGGTCTGCACCAGAAGAGACTACGGGCACAGAGCGCAGCCCGGTCAGGGGCCGGTCCTTCACGGCTCCTCACCACCCTCCTCGCACGACACCAATAACCCCCTTCCTCCCCGCAGCCAGTCCCTGGCTACAACAGAAGGCCGGGTGTTCCACTCCACCTCTCAAATGCCCTGCGCGGCCCCGATGGCCGGCACCCCGAAGCCCTGCTCACCTTGCGGAGGGTGAGGACACGTTTCTTGGTTCCCACAACGCAACCCTTCAGCATGACAAAGTCATTGGTCACTTCACCATAGTGGACGAAGCCTCCCTGCGGAAGAAACGGCGGGTGAAACATCACCGCTATTTCCCAATCCTATCCACCTTGCCTTCGGTGTCGATTACGCACTTGGGTGCCACTTGGGAAGCCACGCTGCTTCCCCGGGGAAGGATGGCAGCCCTTCGGCCCTCAGACCACCCCCAGGACACTGGAATATAACCCTTATCCTCTTTCCCTTATCGTTCATTTTAATGTCGGTCTCCCTCAAGACTAACCTCCTTGCGGGCGGAGATCGGGTCTACAGACTCACTTAAGACTCTGTACTCTCCCAAGCGTTCAGTACAGTGTTCTGCCTACAGTAATTCCTCAAATACCATTTGCTGACGTGGACACAGGAGCCCAAGAGGCTGGCCCCCAAGTGCAAAAAGAAAACATCGCTAACCCTTTCCCCAGCCTCGCCGCCATCCTCCCCGCACGCCGGGAACCCCGAGCAATCCACACGGGGTTGAGGTGGGCAGGGAGATGGCTAAGGCCGAAATGCAGACACCGTGCTCTCCGGGGGGCCAGCTGTGAGGGAAAGGAAGATTGCGATCTTCTGGAGAAGATCGGAGTCAGCAGGATGCAAATCCCTCAGCTTGGAGCCAGCTACAATAGATGGAGGTTTGCCTTCTGCAAGGAGCTGCCAAGGGAGTTTCGGGCTTCGGGATCAGTTAATAACTTGGTAAACAGTGCACCCTATGATTCAGCCCGTCCCTGCACCACCTGGACTTTCCCTGAGCCGCGTCCAACCCCGCCAGCTGGGGGGCCGCTGCTGCTGAGCGCAGCATATCTGGCGGAGGCCGGGGGAGGGGAGTCGGGCGGGGCCTCCAACCCAAGAGGGACACCCACCAGCGGATTGATGCTCTTGTCCGACAGATCGTAGTCGGTGGAGGCGTTGTTCTTGATGAGTTTGCCGTCCTTGATTTGGTAGCCTTGGCCAATCTTGTAGATCTGAATAGAATAATAATAATGTTGGTATTTGTTAAGCGCTTACTATGTGCAGAGCACTGTTCTAAGGGCTGGGGGAGATACAGGGTCATCAGGTCATCCCACGTGAGGCTCACGGTTAATCCCCATTTTACAGATGAGGTAACTGAGGCCCAGAGAAGTTAAGTGACTTGCCCAGTCACACAGCTGATAAGTGGCAGAGCCGGGAGTCGAACTCATGACCTGACTCCGAAGGCCAGGCTCTTTCCACTGAGCCACGCTGCTTCCCCAGGGAAGGATAGCAGCACTTCAGTAAGGCCACGTAGAGAGGCGAGAGGGGAAAGCCCAAGGCCAGCAGGAGCCGCAGCCACCCAGGGAGCCACGGGCCACCTCCTCCGGGGCACTTGTGCCTCATGTTAAAGGGCAGACGGCCTCGCCCTTCTCGAACAATGGGCGCGTGTCACCGGAGGGCCGCGAGGCAGTTTCCCCGGCCACAGGGGAACCACCGAGGTGCTCGCAGGAAGCCAAGCCCCTCAGAGCAGTGCGGCGGGACATGGTAGAGAATGCGATCTCCACATGTCCCGTATTGTTCAGGGAACAAACAAGCGATAGAAGATGCTGACAGGGGAAGAGATCAGAGCCCAGTCGTCCCGCGTCCAGAGTTGGGATGGATCCCTGGGGACCTACAGCCAGAGCCTGGACTTTCCGGCGTCTGGAGCCGACCCGCAGCTCACTGGGAACAGAGAGGGAGGGTGGATGCGAGGGAAAGACTCAGAAAAGTTCAGCAGTTCCCGGAGCCGGCCGGCCGGCTCACTGTCACCCAGTCCTACCCAGCCGGCTCCCTTCACACCTCACCTTCTTGTTGATCTCGGTGCGGTGGTGGTAGCCCTTCTGACCGGCGCGGGCCACAGAGAAGGCCACGCGGGCAGGATGCCAGGCCCCGATACAGGCTACTTTGCGGAGACCTCTGTGGGTCTTGCGAGGGAGTTTCTTTGTGTGCCAGCGGCTGGTCACCCCTGAAAGAGAGGGTCACGTGAGTTCCGGAGGGGGAAATTGATGAAGCGGAGGGGGGCCGGTGGAAAGAGAGCGGAACTTGAAAAGCAGGTGACTATAAGGTGTCCCGTTTAACCTTGGGCAACTATCTCCTATGCCTCAGTTTCCTCTTCTGCAAAGCCTCTAACAGGGAACGTGTCCCCTAGTGCTGTTTTTTTTTAATGACATCTATTAAGTGTTTACTGTGTTGTCAGGCACTGTGCTGGGCAGATACGTGCTAATCGGATTGGAAATAGTCCATGTTACGCATGGGACTCCCCATCTTAATCCCCATTCACAGGTGAGCTAATTTCAAGGGAGAGATTAAGTGACTTGCGCGAGGTCATACAGCAGATAAGTGGCAGAATGGGGATTAAAACTTGGGTCCTCCCGACTCCCAGGCGTGTGACCGTTCCACTAGACCTTACTCTTCTTAAGTGTTTAGTAGAGAGCTGTGCACACCTTAATCGGTCAGTAAATACCACTGATTGCTCTCCTCCCTCAAAATAAGGCAGGACAGGGTCTAACATGCTCCGACCCCAGAACGTGGCACACACAGAGCCCTTAATGCCATCATTACCCTCGAGTCGAGCCCACGGGGTGGGGTTCCCGGTACGGCCGGCCCCCAGCATCCCAACCTCAGCGCTGTTCTCAGAAGGAAGGCAGCAAGGAAGGATTCCTCATCGGGGTCGGGCGCCGTGCCCGGCGCTTTTTCCAGTGCCTCATCACTGAACAGCCCGGCCCCGGGGATGAGGGCATCGAGCCCCTTCCCCCATCCCCAGCGGGTCAGGTATGGATTTTCTGGAAAGGAGCACCTACCTTTGTAACCCTTGCCCTTGGTGACACCGATGACGTCGATCATCTCGTCCTGGCCAAAGACCGTGGCCACGGGCACCTGCTGCTCCAACTTCTCCCGGGCCCAGTCCACCTTCTCGGCGATGCTGCCGCCATTCACCTGGATCTCCATCAGGTGAGACTTCTTCTGCCTCAGGGGGAGGACGCGCATCTGCACAAGAGGCGGAGGACTTGTCAGACTAGCGGGAGCGATGGGGGGGGGGGGGGCGGTGGCTTATCGTTTCGGTGCCTGGGACTCGCTCCTTTTCTAATGCTCCCTCAGCCGTGAGTTATTTTCCGTAATTTACACTGTCCGTCTGGCTCCCCTAGGCTCGTGAGCAGGCTCTCCCAAATGCTTAGCCCAGTGCTCTGCATACCAAGAGCGCCGAACAGGCCGGGTACAGTCAAACGCTCAGCCGGCAGAAGACACCCATTTGAGGGAAAGGGGCCGACCGTACCGGTCCCAGCTCTGGCCCAGCCTGCCGATCACCGGGTCAGGACCGGGAGAGGTGACCGTTCTCAGAAGGAAGGCAGCAAGGAGAGTATCCTCATTCGTTTCGGGCGCCGTGCCCGGCGCTTCTTCCAGCGACTCATCACTGAACGGTCTGGTCTGCCTGAGGGACCACTGTGGTGCACCAGGGCTTTGGCCTGGGCCATTTTGCCTTGGGCCACGCTGCCGGTCTATTTTTGTCTTTCTCCCCCTTGCAGACTGGGAGCCCGTTGGGCAGGGATTGTCTCTACCTGTCGCCGAGTTGCACATTCCAAGCACTTGGTACTGTGCTCTGCACATAGTAGGCACTCAATAGATACAACTGAATGAATGCCTACAGCCAGCCTTGAGCAAGGCTTTCATGCCCTGGTGTCCACTGGTTAAATAGTACCCGGAGCTCTGCCAGACCCTTTGGAGAACAGGCCCTGTCCTGTTGCTGTATTAAAAAAACTGAACTGTGATCTGAACTCCAGAGATGGTGGGTGGAGAAGCAGCACAGCCTAGTGGAGAGCACGAGCCTGGGATCCAGGTGGAGCTGGGTTCTAATCCTGGCTCTGGAGCAGGTCACACTTCACTGCTCTGTGTCTCAGTTACCGCCTCCGTAGAAGGGGGATAAAGTCTGAGCCCCGGGTGAGGCAGGGGCTGTGTCCAGGCTGATTAGCTTGAATCTAGCCCCGTGCTTGGCATAATAAGCACTTAAAATATCATAAAAGTGGTGCGGGACACCAGCTGGGCAAGCTTCTCCTTTAGGGCAAGTGGAGAACGCGGGATGCAGTGCCCCCTGCTGGCAACATTGGAATTTGCCCCCGAGCCCATGCTGAGCTGAAGGTTGAACATTAGCAGCCCCAAGGGCTCGCTACCAACCATATGGCTAGTCCAGTCTGCTTTAAACCCAGGCTTCTGGCAGTTCCTAGAGAACAAGCACCTCTGGGCTAGTAGAGCACAGACCAGGGCGGCCAGGACTCCGATGGATCCTGACCCCGGGGCCAATCTGGGGCCCCCAATCATCGATATCCCCAGGTCTTCCCCTCGGGCCGGGAGTCAGATGGATCCTGACCCCGGTTCCCGAGCCTCAATTCCCCCCCTCGGGTCCCGGGCCACTCACCTGGGTGTGAGCGATCACACGGATAACCTGGCAGTATTTCTTCATACTGTTGAAGTCCTTCTCCAGCTGCTTCTTGCCCTCCTCATCCTGCCATTTCTTGCAGTACTTGGTGAAGGCCTTCTTCTTGGATTTGTGCCTTCAGGAGCAGAGCACAGTTGGGGAGGGGGTCTCGGCTCAGCCCTTCATCGGCCCCCTCGGGGTCGAGCGGAAGGCGCCGGGGCCAAGGAGTCCTGGCTCACTGCCGGCTTCCGAGGAGTCCTCTCCACCGGCAAGCGGAGCCGAGCTCATCGGGCAGAGGCGGGGTCGCCAGAGCCGAGCGGAGCTGCCGCGGGATGGTCGGAGCGTGTTAATAGATGTCAAAGGCATCCGGAACAGACACTGCAATTCCTGTTCCCCTCAGCCATTAACTGGGCAGGAAACCTCCCTGGGCTCCACAGAAAAATTGTGCACTCTGCACCTACGAAGTGCTCAATAAAGTGGATCGACTGACTGCAATTAACACTACGGCTGGGCTTTTCTGGGGGCAAAAATAGTAAATAAAATCCCAGGCCCATCATCCTTTCTGGTTCAGATCACAACTCGCCCAGAGGACACAGAACTACATTCAGAACTTGACAATCAGCATCAAGCGCCAGAGGCGGTTTCCTATGTCCGCCCGTCAAGGGTCTCATCACTTGTAGTCCATTTCCCAAACCTCCCTCGACACACCCCAAGGAAAATCCCACCATCGTCCTCCTTCGGGCCTATCTGATCTACATTTGGGTGCCGGTTATCCTGTAATTGAAGGCACATCCCCTACCCATCTGGGCATATGACACCCCCTGGGAAGTGAGGCCCGTCCCATCTCATCAACTCAACTCTGATACGTGTCAGACTTCACGAGTCAGGTGGAGCTCTGGTCTTCCCGGCGTCCTTACCAGTTCTTGTAGAAACGCCTCTTGCACTCATCGCTGATGTGTTCGGCGAAGATGGTCTTGAAGGTGCGGAGGCCGCGGGGGGTCTGCACGTAGCCGACGATACCCACGATGACCATGGGTGGGGTCTCCACGATGGTCACGGCCTCTACCACTTCCTTCTTGTTCACCTCTGAGGGGAAGAGAGGCACAAACCTCAGTTAGGATACAACCAAATCCAAGCTATTTATTGGCGGTTTGCTCTGTGCAGAGCACCGCTCAATATACCGCATGTTCCTTGCCGGCAAGGAACTAGTTCAGAGGGGCTCAACACATACAAATGCATACTGAGGCTAAGAGTGAGGTGGATATCAAATGCTTGAAAGATACAGACCGAAAGGGAGTTGGTTGGGGGTTGATCGGGGAAGGCCTCTAGTAGGGCTTCAAAGTTGAGGAGCAGGGCTGTTGCTCAGTAGGAGCCTGGGTTTAGGAGTCAGAGGTCATGGGTTCTAATCCCAGCTCTGCCTCCTATCAGCTGTGTGACTTTGGGCAAGTCACTTCACTTCAGTGCCTCAGTTACCTCATCTGTAAAATGGGGATTAAGACTAAACCCCATGTGGGACAACCTGATTAACCTGTATCTACTCCGGTGCCTAGAACAGTGCTCAGCACATAATAAGCACTTAAATACCAATATTATTCTTCTACAAAGAGGGAGGGAATAAGTAGGCAGCAGACTGTGGTGATAGGCCTAATGGGACACATCTCCTGCTACAAAATGGTCTACAGACTTAGAATTAGGGAGCCTTACCCCCACCTCTCATTGGGTTCAGGTGACTGCTGTTCTCCCTTAGTTGGTCAACACAGTATAATAACTAGAATTTCTGGAATCTTTTCTTGGTGTGAAAAGTCTGGAATGCGGTTGCAACTATGTATTGAGTTTATGAATGTGTAGAACACATTACACACAAAATTGAACATTTTTTTACTGATACTCTATGCCAGTCACCGTACTAAGCACTGGAAAAGTACACGCTAATCAGGTTGGACAGACCATGTCCCACATGGGGCTCACAGGATTACTCCCATTTTACAGATGAGATCATAGAGCAGACAAATGGCAGGGCCAGAATTAGAACTCAAGGCCTTTATTCATTCAATTGTATTCATCGAGCGCTTACTATGCAGAGCTCTGCCCTTAAACACTTGGAAAGCACAATTCAGCAACCAATAGACAATCCCAGCCCACAATGGGCTCGGTCGAGGGCAGAGAAAGGAATCAAAGCAAGTAAGCAAGCATCAGTCTCATCAATAATAAAATTACATAATACATGTAATATAAATAGAATTATAAATATATACACAAGTGCTGTGGGGACGGGGGGCAGAGTTAAGGGAGTAGGGGCGATGGGGAGGAGAGGAAAAAAGGGTGCTTATTGTGGGATGGCCTCCTGGAGGTGAGCCTTCAGCAGGGCTTTGAAGGGGGGCAGATTGGTAACTGGCAGATTTGGGGAGGGAGGGCATTCCAGGCCAGAGGTATGACATGGGCCAGGGGACAGATGAGGCACTAGGAGTGTAGAAGGTGAGGTAAGAAGGGAGCAAGGTGATAGACTGCAATGAAGTCGATAGGAGTTTTTGCTTGAGTCCCTCTGACTCCAGAGCCCGTACTCTCATCTACTAGGTCACACTGCCTCTCAGAGATGGTGGATAAGTAGCTTGGTCCTGTAGCAAGGTACTGCAACCACACTGCCGTGTTCCTGCCCAGACCACATCTCTTTCTGCATGTCACTACCCTGGCGGATTGGAAGAGTCTCTGCCTCCATGGTTTCCCAAGGATACTCCCATCCACCACCACTAATCAGGGCAATTGCTAGGTCAAAACATTTCCCAAGTGCTGGGGCAGATACAAAGTAATCAGGTTCTACATGAGGCTCGGTCACAAGGGGCAAAGGTGCTCTATTCGTTTTGCAGATGAGGGAACTGAGGTACTGTGACTTGTCCAAGGTCACGGAATTTGAATGACAGAGCCAGGACTAGAACCCAAGTCCTCGTTCTTCCCACTGGAGACTAAGGTAGGCCCCAGCACACGCTGTCACCTTGTGCCAGACAATGACATGCACAGTGTAACCCAGAACGCGGCTCCCTTCTACTGGTGAATAGAAAAACCTTTTCCTTACAGGAGAAAGCAGCGTGGCCTAGGACAGTGGACGGAGCCCGGGCCTGGGAGGATCTGGGCTCTCATGCCGGTCCTGCCACGTGTCTCGTTTGACCTTGGGTAAGTCATCTTACCAAAAGTTCTCTCTTTTCTCAGCCCTAAAATGAGGGTTCAATACTCCCTCCTTATTGTGAGCCATGTGGGACTGGAACTGTGTCCAACCTTATTTAGCTTAATAATAACAGTATTCGTTGAAATGCTTACTGCGTGCCCAGAACCGTAACTAAGGGCTGGGGTGGATCCATGCACATCGTGTTGGACGGTCTGTCCCACCTAAGGCTCAGTCACATTTTAGACAAGGTAACTGAGGCAGAGAAGTGAAGTGAGTTGCCCAAGGTCACAGAACAGAAGAACGCAGGATTAATAATGACGGTATTTGTTATGCACTTACTATGTGTCAAGCGCTCTAAGCACTGGGGTAAATACAAGGTAATCAAGTTGTCCCACATGGGGCTCATAGTCTTAATCCCCATTTTACAGATAAGGTAACTGAAGCTCAGAAGTTAACTGGCTTGCCCTAGGTCGCCAAGCAGCCACGTGGCAGAGGCAGGATTAGAACCCACGACCTGACTCCCAAGCCCATGCTCTTTTCACTAAAGCACACTGCTGCTTCAAAATAATAATTCTATAATATTCTACAATAAGTACTCACTACGGGCCAAGCACTGATCTAAACGCTGTGGGTAGATATAAGACATTTTAATAATTATGGTGTTTAAGCGCTTATCATGTGTCAAGCACTGTTCAAGGCGCTGGGGGTAGAAAGCAGTGTGGCTCAGTGGAACGAGCATGGGCTTGGGAGTCAGAGGTCACGGGTTCGAATCCAGCCTCGGCCACTTGTCAGCTGTGTGACTGTGGGCAAGTCACTCAACTTCTGTGCCTCAATTCCCTCATCTGTTAAATGAGGATTAAGACACTGAGCCTCACATGGGACAACCTGATGACTCTGCATCTACCCCAGCGCTTAAAACAAGTGCTCTGCACATAGTCAGCGCTTAACAAATACCAACATTATTAAAATGGAGATGAAGACTGTGAGCCTCACATGAGACAACCTGATTAGCCTGTATCTTCCCCAGCGCTTAGAACAATGCTCTGCACATCGTAAGCGCTTAACAAATACCAACATTATTATTACTAAAATGGGGATGAAGACGGTGAGCTTCACGTGGGACAACCTGATTACCCTGCATCTCCCCCAGCGCTTCGAACAGTGCTCTGCACATAGTAAGCGCTTAACAAATACCAACATTACTATTAAAATGGGGGAAGCCTGTGAGCCTCACGTGGGACGACCTAATGACCCCGTATCTCCCCCAACGCTTAGAACAGTGCTCTGCACATAGTAAGCGCTTAATACCACCATTATTACTAAAATGGGGATGAAGACGGTGAGCCTCACATGGGACAACCTGACTACTCTGCATCTCCCCCAGCGCTTCGAACAGTGCTCTGCACATAGTAAGCGCTTAACAAATACCAACAATACTATTAAAATGGGGGAAGACTGTGAGCCTCACGTGGGACGACCTGATGATCCTGTATCTCCCCCAGCGCTTGGAACAGTGCTCTGCACAGAGCAAGCACTTAAACCCCGCCCTTTTTGGGGAGCTAAAGTGAATGCAAGAAAGAGAGGCGACGACTCACTGGACCCAGGCCTGTCGACTTCCCGCACGATGTGGGTCATGCCCGCCTTGTAGCCCAGGAAGGCGGTGAGGTGGATGGGCTTGGTGGGGTCATCCTTGGGGAAGCTCTTCACCTTGCCCCGGTGCCTGCTGCTGCGCTTCCGAGGCAGGAAGCCCAAGGAACCGTGCCTGGGCGCCGAGAACTTGCGGTGGGACTAAAAGAGACCCAAAAAAAAAAAAGCATCTTTCGTTAACGCTGCCTTTTCGACCCCACGAGCCCTGCCCCACCTTCCTCGGGAGCACTTCCTGGGGCCTGCAAGGAACCCCTTTCAGGGATTCATTTAATAGTACTTATTGAGCGCTATGTGCACAGCAGTGGACTAAGCGCTCGACCTGATCATGGGGCCGCTTAAAAAGCGTCCAGGTCGTCCTGAATTGACAGGGCAGTCCCATCCCAGGGGCTCCAGCTTCCCCACCGGCTTCAGGAAGCAATCAGAACTCGGCAATTAGGTTTTTTATGTCCACCCATCGAGGATATCATTTGGATCCAGTGGTGCCCCATGCCTTTCATGCCATCTAGGCCGCCCAGCCTCGGGCCCGCATCCAGCACCCTGGCCGCCCTCGCCAGCGCCGAACCCCGAAAATGGGGCCGCCTCCGACTCCCCCGGGGCTCCCTCTCCCCGCCGAGAAGAGAGGGAGGCACGGAGGAGTCGCGATGGCGCCGATGGAGACGGATAGTCCCAGCCCCTGGTCTCCCGCAAGCCCAAGCCGCCCGCCATGGCCGCACGTACCATGACGACACCACGTCGACGAAGCGAGAGAGAGCGAGCGGGTCGCCGGCTTTTTTATATATAGGCGCTCTGGCCCCGCCCCTTCCGGCCGAGGGGGCGCGCGACCTCGTCGACGTCGACGCGGCCCTGCGCGCCCGCGTGCTCTTCGCGCATGCTCAGTAGGCTGCGGACCCTTGTCAGAAACGAAGGGGGAGGGGGGCGCGCCTACGGAGCGCGGCCGCGGCCTAACTTGGTAGAAAGCGTTCTGCTGGACCATGGTGGCTGATTTGGGTGGAAGTTAGAGGGGCTTCGATCTGCGGGAATTGGGTGATTAGGTGTCCGAATGAAGCTCACTTCAGAGCCCCTGCTTTTACACGGAGGTGACAGAGCGGCCTCGTGGAGCTAAATCAGGACTAGGCGTTAGAAAACCTAGCTGCCCCACAGCTGGATTTATGGTGTTTATTAGGTGTTACTTTTCTAAGCGCTGGGGCAGATCCAAGTTTATTTAGGTTGGACACAGTTCCTTAGAACAGTGCTTTGCACATAGTAAGTGCTTAACAAATGCCATCCTTATTATCCCCCATAATAATAATAATGGTATTGGTTAAGTACTTACTATGTGCTAAGCGCTGGGGGGATACAAGGTGATCAAGTTGTCCCACATGGGGCTCACAGTCTTCACCCCCATTTTACAGGTGAGGTAACTGAGGCACAGAGAAGTTAAGTGATTTGCCCAAGTTCACGCGGCTGACAAGCGGCAGAGCAGGGATTAAAACCCATGACCTGTGACGCCCAAGCCCGGGCTCTTTTCCACTGAGCCACGCTACTTCTCTTAAGCCACTGTGGCTTAGTGGAAAGAGCACGGGTTTGGGAGTTGGCAGTCGTGGGTTCTAATCCCCGCTCCGCCACTTGTCAGCTGTGTGACTTTGGACAAGGCCTTCACTTCTCTGGGCCTCAGTGACCTCACCCGGAAAATGGGGATGAAGACTGTGAGCCCCATGTGAGACAACCTGATGACCTTGTGTGCACCCCAGCGCTTGTCACATAGTAAGCACTTAACAAATACCATCATCATCATCTTGGGGCTCACAGAAATGTAGGAGGGAGAACGGGAGAACTGTGGCACAAAGAAGTTAAGTGTCTTGCCCAAGGTCATGTAGCAAGCAATTGGCAGATCTGGGATTAGAACCCAAGTCCTTGGAAACTCAGCCTCGTGCTCTTTGCATTAGGCTGGGCTGCTTCTCACTTCTTTCCATATCTATAACTTATATTAATATAATAATAATAATTTTGGTATTTGTTAAGCGCTTACTATGTGCTGAGCACTGTTCTAAGCACTGGGGTAGATACAGGGTCATTAGGTTGTCCCACGTGAGGCTCACAGTCTTAATCCCCATTTCACAGGTGAGGTAACTGAGGCACCAAGCAGCTAAGTGACTTGCCCACAGTCATGCAGCTGACAAGTGGAGGAGTGGGGATTAGAACTCACGACTTCTGACGCCTGAACCTGTGCTCTTTCCACTGAGCCACGCTGCTTAATATCAGGCTCCCCCTCTAGACTAGGGCAGGGAACATGTCTACTAACTGTTATATTGTACTCTCCCAAGCACTTAGTACAAACAGTACTAAATAGTAAACAGACAGTAAGCAATCAGTAAATACACCTGATTGATTGATTGATTCAACTTCCAGCTCCATTATTGGCTTACAACATGACCTTAGACAAGTTACCACCTCTCCAGACTCCAGTTTTCTCATCCATAAAAACGGATGATAGCTTGTGAGCCCAGTGGAACAAAGACTGTGTTTTATCTCATAACCTTGAATCTCCCCCAGATTTCAGCACATGGCAAAGTGCTTAATTAATGCCATTATTGTTTGACCCAATGTGTCCAAGGAGAAAATCATGCTGAATTCAGCCATTTCAAATTCTCTTTATCATGCTCTAATGCAATTTTCTTCAGCTTGGCAACTCTCCGATTCCTCCCTCGTTGACCCCCAAGTCCACACAATCCCTTCCAACTAGTGTTTTCTAAACCCTTAACTCCAATCGAAGTCCTTAGTGCACCCCGCTATCTCCCTCCCTAACTCTTGAGCCATCCTGCCAGCTATTCTGTAGGTACAACAGAAACCCCCAGGTCTGAAATTTCCTTAGTTTCTCCTTCACCATTCCTTGGCTCTACTATCCCTTCTCCTTTCTTCTCTTTTCCAAGGGAACTCTCCACTGTCTGTCTCTGACCCCATCCCCTCTCAAGTCCTAAAAACACTCCTTCCCACCCTCTTCTCCTACTGCTCACTCTCAAATGGCTCCTTCCCCACTGCCTTAACATTTCATCTGTCCTAAGAAAATCTCTGGCTTCCTCAAGCTCCTTCAGCTATTCACCGCTCCATCTTGGCCCCGACCCGCCACCACTTCCTGTCCAAACTCCTTGAAAGAGTTGCCTAAACGTACTGTCTTCACTGCTTCTCCAACTCTTTCCTTGACCAACATCAAACATAATCAAATACCAACATGATTATGAGAAGCAGCGTGGCTCAGTGGAAAGAGCACGGGCTTTGGAGTCAGAGATCATGGGTTCGAATCCGCGCACTTCTCTGTGCCTCAGTTCCCTCATCTGTAAAATGGGGATGAAGACTGTGGGCCCCACGTGGGACAACCTGATTCCCCTGTGTCTACCCCAGCGCTTAGAACGGTGCTCTGCACATAGTAAGCGCTTAACAAATACCAACATTATTATTATTGTTATTAAGCAGCGGAGTCAGGATTAGAACCCATGACCTCTGACTTCCAAGCTCGGGCTCTTCCCACTGAGTCACGCTGGGAGTGGGGGAAGAGCTAAGGGCAAGAGCAAGTCAGGGCGACCCAGAAAGGAGGGGGGGGATGAGGAAAAATGGGGCTTAATCTGGGAAGGCTTCCTGGAGGAGGGGCCGCCCTGACAAGGCCCTTGACAGCTGAGGCGCAGGACGGGCGAGCAGAGTGCGCATGCGTCCCCGGCTCGCTTCAAGCGCGCGCCCCTGGCCCCGCCCCTTCCAGGCGCGCGCCTGCCCCCTCCTCCGGCGCGCGCCTGCCCCTCACGCATGCTCATTCGGACCTAGATCCAAGGTGACGTCACCTTTTGCCAGGAGGGAGGGAAGCGAAGAGGCCTACGAAGTGAGGGCGGCACTACGGAACGGGGCAGAGGCCAAACTTCTCGGAAAACGCGTTTTTTCCAGTCCTTTGCCAGTCCATGATCGTATTGAAAGAGTTGGAGGCGAAGTCAGGGCCCCCCTTTTTGGGGATCTCGCAGGGAGGCGGATGCTGTGAATTATTGTCGCTTTTATTAGGCGGTTCCAATTGGATCAGGACTGACTAATGATAATGTTGGTATTTGTTAAGCGCTCACTATGTGCAGAGCACTGTTCTAAGCGCTGGGGGAGATACAGGGTCATCAGGTTGTCCCACGTGGGGCCCACAGTTGATCCCCATTTTACAGACTACACGAGGGAGAAATAATAATAATAATAATGTTGGTATTTGTTAAGCGCTTACTATGTGCAGAGCACTGTTCTAAGCGCTGGGGTAGACACAGGGGAATCAGGTTGTCCCACGTGGGGCTCACACTCTTAATCCCCATTTTACAGATGAGGGAACTGAGGCACAGAGAAGTGAAGTGACTTGCCCACAGTCACACAGCTGACAAGTGGCAGAGCTGGGATTTGAACTCATGAGCCCTGACTCTAAAGCCCGTGCTCTTTCCACTGTGCCACGCTGCTTCTCAGAGAGGAAAGGAGGTCATGCTAGTGGGGTCAGTGGTTTCGATTGAATGCTTAGTGGGTGCAGAGCACTGTACCAAGTGTTTGGGAGAGTACAATACAACAATAAACTGATGCATAATAATAATGTTGGTATTTGTTAAGCGCTTACCTTGTGCCAAGCACTGTTATAAGCACTGGGGTAGGTACAAGGTAATCAGGTTGTCCCAAGTGGGGCTCACCGTCTTCATCCCCATTTTACAGATGAGGTAACTGAGGGCCTGAGAAGTTAAATGACTTGCCCAAGATCACGCAGCTGACCAGTGGCAGATCTGGGATTAGAACCCATGACCTCTGACTCCCAAGCCCGGGCTCTTTCCACTGAGCCATGCTGCTTCTTATAGCTGCACTGCTTCTCATTCCCTGCCCACAACGAGTTTCCATTCTTATTGTAAGCCTTACAATGAGATGATTGTTAAATTTCTGATTAAGGAGGTGATTTTTTTAAGAGCCACTGCCCAATACCCCATTTATTGGGGGTCAGTGTCCCAGGGTTCAAGCCTGTGAGCGAGGTGGGGGGCAGTGAGGGGCAGAAGTCTGCTACTAGTCAGAAGTGGAGAAGCAGTGTGGCTCAATGGAAAGAGCATGGGCTTTGGAGTCAGAGGTCATGGGTTTGAATCCCAGCTCTGCCACTTGGCAGCTGTGTGACTGTGGGCAAGTCACTTAACTGCTCTGTGCCTCAGTGACCTCATCTGTAAAATGGGGATGAAGACTGTGAGCCCCACGTGGGACAACCTGATTCCCCTGTGTCTACCCCAGCGCTTAGAACAGTGCTCTGCACATAGTAAGTGCTTAACAAATACCAACATTTTTATTATTGTCATTATTATTATTATTAAGTGGGATCACCAGCTGTGATGACCTCAGTAAGAAACTCAAGGTCTGTCACTGGCCCAATTCTTGGCACCTTCAGGGTTCAATCAATCAATCATATTTATTGAATACTTATTCATTCAATAGTATTTATTGAGCCCTTACTTTGTGCAGAGTACTGTACTAAGCGCTTGGAATGTACAGATCGGCAATGATAGAGACAGACCCTGCCCATTGATGGGCTTACAGTCTAATTGGGGGAGACAGACGGATAAAAACAATAGCAATAAATAGAATCAAGGGGATGTACATCTCATTAACAGAATAAATAAGGTAATAAAAATATATACAATTGAGCAGACGAGCTCAGTGCTCAGGGGAGGGGAAGGGAGAAGGGAAGGAGCAGGGGGAGAAGGGGGCTTATACTTACTCTGTGCAGAGCACTGAATCAACCCATCAATCAATCAGCCACATTTCTTAAGCTCTTACTGTTTTCAGAGCTCCTGGGAGAATACAGTATAATAATTATAATAATTATGGTATATGTAAGCTCTTACTATGTGCCAGACACAGTACTAAGCACTGGGGTGGATACAAGCAAATCGCACTGGACACAGTCCCTGTTCCCCGTGGGGTTCAGTCTCAATCCCTATTTTACAGATGAAGTAACTGAGGCACGGTGAAGTAAAGTGACCTGCCCAAGGTTACTTGGTATTCTCATGGTTCCTTTCAATGAAACAATAGCATTTCAGTGCTTACTATTTACAGAGCACTCCATTAAGTGCTTGGAAAAATGCAGTATAATAGAGCTGGTAGGCAGGATCTCCACCCATAAAGATCTTGCAGTCTACAGGGGTAGGAAAATGCCCTTTTCCTGCTTTATTTAAGACAACTTCTTCCTTATAAATCAATGCATCTTATTTGACACCCTATCTCAAATACTTCAGACTGCAAATGAGCAATTAAAAAAGATAATTTGGAAACTTGGATGACCGAGATTGTTCTTCTTTAATGAATAGCTTCACCATCAGGAATAATAATGGCATTCATTAAGCACATACTCTGTTTCAAACGTTATGACAGAAATAAGATAATCAGGTTAGACTAATCCTTGTCCCACAGGGGGCTCAAAATCTAAAGGGAGGGAGTTGGATTTAATCTGTTTTACAGCTAGGGTAAATGAGGCACAGAAAAGTGAAGTGACCTGTCCAGGGTCACACAGCAGACAAGTGGAGATAATAATAAACAATAATAATTATGGTACTTTCATTCATTTATTCAATAGTATTTATTGAGTGCTTATTATGTGTAGAGCGCTTGGAATGTACAGTTTGGCAACAGAGAGAGACAATCCTTGCCCAATGACAGGCTGACAGTCTAATTGGGGGAGAAGGACAAAAACAAGAAACATAATCATGATAAATAGAATCAAGGGGATGTACACCTCATTAACAAAATAAATAGGGTAATGTTAAGTGCTTATTATGGGCCAAGCACTCTTCTAGGCCCTGGGGTAGATACAGGTTAATCAGGGTGGACACGGTCCCTGTCCCACATGGGGCTCATACTCTTATCCTCTTAGAGAAGCAGTGTGGCTCAGTGGAAAGAGCACGGGCTTTGGAGTCAAAGGTCATGGGTTCGAATCCCAGATCCACCACTTGTCAGCTGTGTGACTGTGGGCAAGTCATTTAACTTCTCTGTGCCTCAGTTACCTCATCTGTAAAATGGTGATGAAGACTGTGAGCCCCACGTGGGACAACCTGATTCCCTTGTAGTCACTAGTTTATCTGTGCCTCAGTTTCCTGCTCTGTAAAAATGGGGATTAAATAACTCTTCTTCCTTACTAAGGCTCCAGGGTTGCATATAATGTTGGAATCTAAGCACATGGAAAATACCACAATTATTAATAAGGGTTTGGATGAGTGTTTCGCAAACAGCAACAAGAGTGAAAATCTGGACTTCTGGTTGGTCTACTCCAAAGCTCAAAGACAGATCCATTGTACAGAGAAGCATTTTTTTAATCCCTATTTTACAGATGAGGTACTTGAGGCACAGATAAGTGAAGTGACTTGCCCAAGGTCACACAGGAGACATGTGGCGGAGCCGGCATTAGAATCCATGACTTCCCACTCCCAGGCCCTGGGCAACGTAAAATGTGGCAACAGATAGAGACAATCCCTGTCCAATGCCGGGCTCATAGTCTAAAAAGGGGGGGCAGAGAGCAAAGCAAGCAGAAGTGGGTTGGGGGGCAGGATTAGAACTCAGGGCTTGTGACTCCCAGAGCCCTGCTCTATCCCCTAGGCCTCGCTGAAGACGTCAGACTTAGGGACCGGCGGCGGGAGCGCGCTTTCCCCGCCCCTCTGGAAAGAGCGCGCGCCGCCGCCACGTGAGGAAAGAGCGCGCGGGCCGGGCGAGGGCGCGCGCGCCCGGAGCTCCGCCAGGCAAGAGCAAGGGCGCGCGGGCCGCGCGAGGGCGCATGCGCCCGGAGCTCCGCCAGGCAAGGGCGCGCGGGCCGGGCGAGAGCGCACGCGCCCGAAGTTCCGCGAGGCAAGGGCGCGCGGGCCGGGAGGGGGCGCACGCGCCTGAAGCTCCGCGAGGCAAGGGTGCGCGCCGGGCAAGGGCGCATGCGCCGCAGGGGCCTCGGCTTGTCGGGGTCCCCGTCCCCCACGAGGCTCCCACTTTTAATCCCCACTTTACGGATGAGGCCACTGAGGCCCTCAGAAGTGAAGCGACTCGCCGAAGGTCCCACAGACTTCATTCAGTAGTATTTATTGAGCGCTTACTCTGTGCAAAGCACTGGACTAAGTGCTTGGAATGGACAACTGGGCAACAGAGAGAGACCATCCCGGGCAATGACGGGCTCACAGTCTATAAGGGGGAGACAGACAATAAAGCAAGAAAAAGTGGGTTGGGGGGCAGAATTAGAACCCAGGCCTTGTGACTCCCAGAGCCCGGCTCTATCCCCTAGGCCTCGTTGAAGACGTCAGACGCCGGACTTAGGGACCGGCGGCGGGAGCGCGCTTTCCCCGCCCCTCTGGAAAGAGCGCGCGCCACCGTCACGTGAGGAAAGAGCGCGCGCCGGGCAAGGGCGCATGCGTCAGGAGCTCCGCGAGTCAAGGGCAAGGGCGCGCGAGCCGGGAGAGGGCGCACGCGCCCGAAGCTCCGCGAGGCAAGGGCGCATGCGCCGCGGGGGTCTCGGCTTGACGGGGTCCCCGTCCCCCACGAGGCTCCCACTTTTAATCCCCACTTTACGGATGAGGTCACTGAGGCCCTCAGAAGTGAAGCGACTCACCGAAGATCATACAGCCATCACTCAACAGTATTTATTGAGCGCTAACTATGTGCTGAGCACTGGACTAAGTGCTTGGAAAGGACAATTGGGCAACAGAGAGAGACCATCCCGGCCCAATGACGGGCTCACAGTCTATAAGGGGGAGACAGACAGTAAAGCAAGAAAAAGTGGGTTGGGGGCAGAATTAGAACCCAGGCCTTGTGACTCCCAGAGCCCGGCTCTATCCCCTAGGCCTCGCTGAAGACGTCAGACGCCGGACTTAGGGACCGGCGGCGGGAGCGCGCTTTCCCCGCCCCTCTGGAAAGAGCGCGCGCCACCGCCACGTGAGGAAAGAGCGCGCGGGCCGGGCGAGGGCGCATGCGCCGGGAGCTCCGCGAGTCAGGGGCAAGGGCGCGCGAGCCGGGAGAGGGCGCACGCGCGCGGAGCCCCGCGAGGCAAGGGCGCGCGGGCCGGGAGAGGGCGCACGCGCCCGGAGCTCCGCGAGGCGAGAGCGCATGCGCCGCAGGGGCCTCGGCTTGCAGCAGCAGCAGCCGCTGGAGCAGGAGCCGCGGCAGCAGGACCGGCTGCAGGACCGGCTGCAGGAGCGGCGGCGTCGCCGTGCCCGGCGAGCGCTGCCATGCCCAGCCACCACCCCGGCCGAAGAAACCAGCCCCTCCAGTGATCGTCCCGCCCCTGCCTCCGTCCGCTCGCCCCGTCCCCAAAAGCCTCGCCCGGGCCGGCCCTTCCCAGCCGTGCACGGAGAGACCCACCCCCACCCACCATCCCCCCCCCGACGGTGCGACGGTGAGCGGGCCGGAGGGCCGCAGCGAGGATGGAAGGGGGAGCCTACGGCGCCGGGAAAGCCGGAGGAGCCTTCGACCCCCAGACCTTCATCCGCCAGCCTCACACCGTGCTGCGCCTGGTGTCTTGGGTGAGGACCTGGCCGCGGGGGGTCGGGGCCGGGCGGGGTCCCGGAGGAGGGGTCTCTTTGGGTGTGCAGGCGTCTATTTGGTTTGCACACTATTGCTGCACCCCGTTGCCGCTGCTGCACGTCCCCGCCTAAGGGTGCAACGGCCGAGTCGCCCCCTCCCTCCTCAGATCCGCCAAACAGTCCCAATTCTCCCCCCCCTTCAACGCCCCATTCATTCAGTAGCATTTATTGAGCGCCTCCTCGACCCTACTGAAGGCTCACCTCCTCCAGGAGGCCTTCCCAGACGAAGCCCCCCCCCCCCCTTTTCCTCTGCTTCCCATCACCTCGACTCGCTCCCTTTTGCTCTTCCTCCCTTCCCTACACCACCTGTCTCTCTATATCTACAATTCTATGTATTGATCATTCATTCGGTGGTATTTATTGAGCGCTTACTATGTGCAGAGCACTGTCCTAAGCGCTTGGAATGGACAGTTTGGCAACAGAGACCGTGCCTGCCCTCTGTTTCCTTGATTTGATGCATACATGGCTATAATTCTATATATCGATGCCCCTTCTTTTGATGTCTTATTGTACATTCCAAGCGTCCAGTCCGGTGCTCTGCACGTAGTAGGCGCTCAGTACATACGATTGAATGAATGAATGTCCTTCTTCCCCCTTTCTAGACTCTAAGCCCGCTGGGGGCAGGGAGGGACCCTCTTGGGAGGTGAATTGTACTTTCCAAGCGGTCAGGCCGGTGTTGGGCACCCAGGAAGCGCTCAATAATTACGATTGAATGGATGGAATGAAAGGGGTCCGAGCTGGCACATAGTAAGCGCTTAGTAAATACCATCAGCACCATCCAAACCGGCTGGGTTTCCCAGTGCGAAGCTGGTGGCCCGTCCGGCTCCCCTCCCCAAAGTGACCTCTAAGCCGCCGGGAGAAGCCAAATGGCAAGGCCGGCTCGGGTTGCTGCAGGGAGGAATGCGGGGCTGGGGTTAAAAGGCCATTCTTTCATCCATTCAGTCGCATTTAGTGAGCGCTTAGCATGTGCAGAGCACTGTACTGAGCGCTTGGAATGCACAGTTCAGTAATAGAGACCATCCCTGTCCACACCGGGCTTACGGTCTAGAAGGGGGAAGACATCAAAGCAAGTAAAACAGGCATCGCTATAAATAAATAGAATTATAGACATATACCCGTTCATTTATTCAGTTGTATTTATTGAACGCTTACGGTGTGCAGAGCACTGTACTGAGCGCTTGGAATGCACAGTTCAGCAATAGAGACCATCCCTGTCCACACCGGGCTAAATGTCAAGAAGGAGGAAGACAGATATCAAAACAAGTAAAACAGGCATCGCTATAAATAAATAGGATTATAGACATTTATCCAGTCATTTATTCAGTCGTATTTATTGAGCGCTTACGGTGTGCAGTGCACTGTACTGAGCGCTTGGAATGTACAGTTCAGCAATAGAGACCATCTCTGCCCACACCGGGCTTACAATCTAGAAGAGGGAAGACAAATATCAAAACAAGTAAAACAGGCATCGCTATAAATAAATAGAATTATAGACATATACCCATTCATTTATTCAATCGTATTTATTGAGTGCTTAGTGTGTGCAGAGTCCTGTTCTAAGTGCTTGGAAAGTGTAATTCGGCAACAAATTCATTCAGTCGTATTTATTGAGCGCTTACTGTGTGCAGAATGCTGTACTAAGCGCTTGGAATATACAATTTGGCAACAGATAGTCCCTGCCCAACAACGGGCTCACAGTCTAAAAGATCCCTCCCCAACAACGGGCTCACAGTCTAGAAGGGGGGAGATAGACAACCAAACAAGTAAACACGAATCAATATAAATAGAATTATAGATATATATATATAGATACATACAGACATAAATGCTTTAGGGCAGGGAGAAGGGGGAGAGCAAAAGAGAGTGAGTCGAGGAGATGGGGAGGGGGATCTGAGGAATAGGGGGGCGTAGTCTGGGAAGGCCTCGTGGAGGAGGTGAGCCTTCAGTAGGGCTTTGAAGGGAGGAGAGTGGTGGTTGGGCGGGAGATCGAGGGGTGACAGAATCTGGGAGGAAGAGAGGGACCCTCTTGTCCTTGTCCTTCCCTGGCAGGGACTCCCCAGAAAGTTTGGAGAAAGGAATGGGGGGTGTCAGGGTCTTGTCTGGGGGGAGCCGCACCTCCTCCCTCCATCCCCCCCTCTTTGGGCGTCAGAGATGAGATGGGGGGCAGGAGGATGGGGAGGGGGGTCTTTGCAGTGTCACCTTCAAGCTGCAGGTAAAGAAATGAATGGAAGTGATGAGGGGGCGGAGGGGCGGCCAGCCAGCTTTTCCACAACAGCCTCAGAGCCGGGGAGGAGGATATGTGTCTGTGTGTGTATGTGTTTGTCGAGGGATGTGTGTCGGAGGGAGGTGGGGGGTGTGTGTGTCTGGAGCTTTGTGTTGGGGGGAGGTTTGGGGGGTGGGAGGAGCTGGAGGGACGGGGGGCTAGTGTTGGCAAGCGCAGGAAGGTCACGGGGATTAAGGGAGCAGAGCGGGCTCCGGAGAGCTTGACGTCTCAGCTGCCAGTCGCACCGGGCAGGGCAGGGCAGCCCGCCATCGGAAAGGAAGGAAGGATGAAGAGAACAGCTTGAGCGGCCAGAAGGAGGAGGCACATTCAGCCTGGGAGGAAGAGGAGGAGGAGGAAGAAAAGGAGGGGGGCAAAATGCCCCCAGAGCAGGGTCCTCTGGGGGATAAATGACACTCTGTGTGCGCGTGTGTCTCCCACAGCCCGGATTAGATTGGTTACGAGGGCCCGCCAACAGGCTGACCAGTCAATCGCTGGTATTTATTGAGCGCTTACTGTGTGCAGAGCACTTCGGAGAGTACCGTGCAACAGAGTTGGTAGACGTATTCCCTGCCCACAGTAGTAATAATGTTGGTATTTGTTAAGCGCTTACTCTGTGCCGAGCACTGTTCTAAGCGCTGGGGGAGATACAGGGTCATCAGGTTGTCCCGCGTGAGGCTCACAGTCTTCATCCCCATTTTAATAATAATAATAATGTTGGTATTTGTTAAGCGCTTACTATGTGCAGAGCACTGTTCTAAGCGAGGCTCACATTTAATCCCCATTTTACGGATGAGGTAACAGGCACAGAGAAGTGAAGTGATTTGCCCACAGTCGCACAGCTGACTAGTGGCTGAGCCGGGATTCGAACCCGTGACCTCATTCCCAGGCCCAGGCTCTTTCCACTGAGCCATGCTTCTTCTCAGCGTGGCTTGCAGTCCACAACGAGCTTGCAGTCTGGAGGGGGAGACGGACATTAAGCGAGTGATTTACGGATATGAACGTAAGTGCCGTGGGGTCGAGGATGGGCCAAGTGTCCCAAGGATACAGGTTCAGGATTCCCCCGACACCAGTTCTTTCCTGGGGAGGCGGCGAGGCTTAGTGGAAAGAGCGCGGCCTGGAAGTCGGAGAACTAATCCCAGCTCTGCCACTTGCCTTCTCTGACCACGGGTAAGGCATCGTAAGCGCTTACGAATAACACAGTTATTATTATTATCATTATTCCTCCAAGGGGGAGCGAAATGGCTTGGCTCTTTCTTGCTGAACAAACCAGACGTCCCCGAGTCGTCCCGTTGGGCCGAAGGGGAGCAGGAAAGGGAATCCTGGTGGGTTCCTCCAAGGGCAGGGTAGATAGGGATCAATCGGTCGTATTTATTGAATGCTTACGTGTGCTGAACGCTGTATTAAGTATTTGAAAGAGTACAATAGAACAATATACCGGAGTTGGGAGACACATGCCAGGTTAGAAAGCTTGCAGCCCAGGCTTAAGGAAGACGGAGTCTCTGACCATCTCTGCTACAAGACTCAATCCTCCAGGATCCCTCCTACCCTCAGTCGGTTAATCCTATTTATCGAGTGCTTAATGTGTGCCGAGCGCTGTACTGAGCGCTTGGGAGAGTACAGTACCACAGAGTTTGTAGACAAGTTCCCGGCCTGGAAGGAGTTTACAGTGTAGAGGGGACTGAAGGACTCCTTTCCAGCGCCTTTGGGAGGTCTCCCGGATTGCTGTGGTCAGGGCTTCACTATGGCCACTCTGGTTCCTTTGAATGAGAAGCAGCGTGGCGCAGTGGAAAAAGTCCGGGATCGGGAGTCAGAGGTCATGGGTTCGAATTCCGGCTCCGCCGCTTGTCAGCTGTGTGACTCTGGGCAAGTCACTTCACTTCTCTGTGCCTCAGTTACCTCAACTGTAAAATGGGGATTAAGACTGTGAGCCCCAACCTGATTACCTTCTATCCCCCCGCAGTGCTTAGAACAGTGTCAAATGCCATCATTATTATTAATGGTGACTAAGAGGCAAAGGGGCTTGGGCATATGTATATAAATATGCTTATATGGTATTTGTTGAGTGCTTACTATGTGCCAAGCACTATTCTAAACTCAGGGGTAGATACAAGATAATTGGGTTGGACACAGTCCCTGTCTCACAGGGGGCTCACGGTTTTAATCCCCATTTTACAGATGAGGGAACCAAAGCACTGAGAATTTAAGTGATTTGCCCAAGGTCACACAGCAGGCACTTGGCGGGAACTGGGATTAGAACCCAAGTCCTTCTGACTCCCAGGCCTCTACTCTGTCCACTGGGCCTCGCTGCTTATATTTTTCCAAATTGGGCTCAGGGAGGGTAGGCTGCCCAAGATTTGGAGCCCAGAAGAGGATTTCAGGAAAAAGCCCACTTTAAAAAAATCCAGTAGATTGTAAACTCCTTGATGGCAGGGAATCTGTACCTAGCCAATTGAGGTTTGGGGGAATGTTTATCCCAGTATCCTGTGAACAAGGGAAGCAGCTCGGTCTAGTGGAGGAAGCGTGGGCCTGGGAGTTAGATTTCTAGCCCTAGCGCAGCCCCTGGCCTGCTGTGTGACCATGGGCAAGTCAGTTAACCTCTCTGTGCACCTGTTTACTCATAAAAGATGGGAATATTAGTGCTGTCTTTCACTGTCTCACGAGGTCGTTGTGAGGAGAAAACAAAATGATGGACGTGAAAGTGTTTTGGAAAAATGCAAATGGTCTACAAAGTCCAGCTATTTAATTACAGGAAACATTGTCTCCCGACTCCCTTATACTGTACTCTCCCAACGCATAGGTCAGTGCTCTGCACACAGTAAGCGCTCCAGTGCGATTGATTGATTGATTAATTGGCTCTCACATTTCCATGCTCAAGGCACAGGCCCTGCCTTTGAGGAACTTAAGGGACTTTGGAGGTTTTTCCCTCAGTTCCTCGAAGGCCGGACCTGTGTCTTTTTGCTTCAGTGGTACTCATCCAGCGGCTAAGACCAGTGCTGCGCGTGCAGAAGGTGCTCGAGAAGGAATGAGTGAATGAACGAATGAATGAATGAATCCTCTCCTCACTCCATCTGGGACGATTGAACAACTCAGCAGTCTGGATGATGACAAGACCTCAAGATCTTTCCCCGCCACCCCGCCATCTTCTCCAGCAGCAGATTTTCTGCTCTTTGGAGCTTGACCTCTGTCCGGTTTCCCAAAAAAACCAAGACCCTGTGGTCAGCGTGGGGTGGACGAAGAGGCGGCCGGGGAGGGGGTCTGATGTGGAGAGGAGCTCTTGGGAGGACCTGGGTCTGTCCTGGACTTATCGTGGTGGGGCGGGGGGCGCTTGGGTTAGTTCATTCAATAGTATTGATTGAGTGCTTACTATGTGCAGAGCACTGTACTAAGTGCTTGGAATGGGCAATTCGGCAACAGATAGAGACAATCCCTGCCCAGTGACGGGCTTACAATAGTTCACAGGTCTGGGTCAGCCTGGGGTCCCGGGTTCTAGATTGGACTCTCTGGCCCTGAACTAAGCCAACCTTTAGAGCTGATGGAGCGACTCTCGTCGGAAGAAAGGCCTATCCACCTCGTGGAATTCTAGACCTTTGGAGATGCTCATAGTGGAGCGTTGGGTGGGTAAACCTCCGACAGGGTGGTGCGTTGGTGCGTTATATAGCAATTCTCTCCTGCCCATTTGGGCCCACGGACAGCTTTACTCAGTTCAACCAGTGGTATGTATTGGGGGCTTACTATGTGCGGAGCAGCTTGGGAGAGTATTCGTTGGATCATATTTACTGAGCACTTACTGTGTGACGAGCACTGGACTAAGCGCTTGGGAGAGTATACTATAACAATAAACAGGCACATTTCCTGCCCACAATGAGCTTATAGTCTAGAGGAGGAGTCGGGCGTCAGTAGAAAGAAAAATACTGATTTATATCTGACTCAGACGTACAAGACCGTAGCCCACCTCTTCGCCTTCCTCTGCTGCAGGTTTGACCTCCGCCAAATTCTAAGGCCAGAGACTTCTAGACAGGATGTGATCCACCAGCCCCTACTGTAACATCGGCCTCGTAAATAAATAAACCGTCTATTCAGATGGGGCTGCTGGTTGTAAGAGCACTTTCCTTTTGGCTGGATGCACTTATTTCCAGGGATGCAGCTCCATTTGGTTTAGGAAGCGGCTCGCTTTGGGAGAGTGGGCGGCTTATCTCTTGGTTTTAGGAAAAAAAAAGTTTGGAAAATTGACACCATGCACTTAGAGTGCCCGATGCTCAGGGGAAACTTAAAGAAGCAGTACGGCCTAGTGGATAGAGTCTGGGCCTGGGAGTCAGAAGGACTTGGGTTCTAATCCCGGCTCTGCTACTTGTCTGCTGTGTGACCTTGGGCAAGTCAGTTTGCCTCCTCTGTGCCTCAGTTCCCTCATCCATAAAATGGGCACTGAGATTAGGAGCCTGACGTGGGACAGGAACTGTTTCCATTCTGAATAGCTTGTATCTATCTCAGCGCTTAGTACGTGCTTGGCACATAGTAAACGCTTAACATATACCATTCAAAAAAGAAGCTTATTAAAAAGTTGTTACCCAACTAAAAAACAGAGTCTTCCTGGAAGATGTCCAGGGAAGATGAAAATGGCCATCTGCTGCCAGGGTCCCTTTCCAGACATACATCCGCATCCCTCTCCTTCCAAGCAGAAGGGACCGTGGGTCAAAGCTATGGTTTTTACAACCCCGTCACTCAATCAGGGGTATTTACTGAGTGCTGATCGTGTGCCTCTAGTCAATCGTATTTATGGAGCGCTTACTGTGTGCAGAGCACTGTACTGAGCCCATGGGAGAAGACATAATAACGATAAGGAGACACATTCCCTGCCCACAACGAGCTTACGGTCTGAAGAGGCCTGGAGATGGCAAGCACTTTGCGGGCAGGGAATGTGTGTCCACCCACTCTGTTACAGTATACACTCCCAAGTGCTCAGTACAGTGTTTATATTAATGTCTGTCTCCCCCTCTAGTCTGTGAGCTCATCGTGGATGACAAATACTTCTACCAACTCTGTTGTGCTCTCCTAGTCGCTTAGTTCAGTGCTTTGCACACAGTAAGCGCTCAATAAATACCGCTGATTGATTGCTGGCCGAGCACTGTACGAAGTGTTTGGGTGAGCACAGTAGAGTAAGAAGACATGATCCCTCCCCTCAAGGAGCTGGAGGCAGCATGGCTTGGGAGTCAGAGGGCATGGGTTCTAATCCTGGCTCCGCCACTTGTCTGCTGGGTGACCTTGAGCACGTTGCTTAATTTCTCTGTGCCTCAGTTCCCTCTTCTGTAAAATGGGGATTAAGAGCCTGAGCCTCTTGCGGGACAGGGACTGTGTCCAACCCGATTACCCTGTATCTACTCCAGTGCTTAGAACAGTGCTCGGCACCTAGTAAGCACTTAACAAATACCGTAATAGTGATAATTATTGTTACTGAAATAGATTATGGGGAGGGAAAACACCCAAGTATTGGGATTTATACATAACGCTGTGGGGTTAAGGAGCATGGAAGAAAGTACACAGCTGTGTCACAGGTGACGTACTTACACATTGTCCAAGATGGTTCTCGAATGAAAAGGGATAAGTGAGGAGTGTGGATTTAGGCCCCAGAAACTTATTCCTTGAACAAAATGGGTCCGGGAAAAACTCTCCCATTCTGCCTCCGACTTTAATCGAGGCGTAAAGGATGTGAGGGTTGTGAGTGAGGCAGCATCCCCATAAACCTGGATTTTTAAGGATTGTTTCGTGGTTTGGGCTGGAGCTTCTCCAGCACCAAAAAGCCACAGCTCCAAACTGCAAACTTAAGTACTCCATCGGTGGTATTTATTAAGTGCTTAATAATAATGATAATAGTATCTGTTAAGCGCTTACTATGTTCTAAGCACTGGTCTAAGAGCTGGGGTAGATACAAGGTAGTAATCAGGTTGTCCCACATGGGGTTCCCAGTCTTAATCCCCATTTTCTAGATGAGGTAACAGAGGCACAGAAAAGTGAAGTGACTTGCCCAAGGTCACTCAGCAGACAAGTGGCAGAGTGGGGATTAGAACCCACGTCCTCTGATTCCCAAGCCCGTGTTCTTTCCGCTGAGCCACGCTGCTTACTGTGTGCAGAGCACTGAACTAAGCACTTGGGAGAGTACCGTACGACAGAGTGGGTAGACATTCCCTGCCCACAACGAGTTTACAGTCTTTTCTTTAAATTATCAATCAGGAAATGGTTAATCGCTCACTGTGTGCCAGATTCATTCATTCTGTTGTATTTATTGAGCACTTACTTTGTACAAAGCACTGTACTAAGCGCTTGGGAGAGTACAGTATAACAAGAAAGAGATCCAGTCCCTGCCCGCAAGGAGCTTACGAATGCCGGAGTAGGCGCCGTACAATCAGATCAGATACTAAGGGGAAGGGAGAACAGGTATTGAATCCCCATCTTACAGAAGGAAACATAGGAAAGCAGCATGGCCTGGTGGATAGAGCACAGGCCGGGGAGTCAGAGGGTCATGGGTTCTAATCCCAGCTCTGCCACTCTTCTGCTGTGTGACCTGGGGCAAGTCACTTCACTTCTCTGTGCCTCAGTTACCTCATCTGTAAAAATGGGGATTAAAAAACGTGAGCCCCACGTGGGACAATATGACTACCCTCTATCTACCCCAGCGCTTAGAACAGTGCTCTGCACATAGTAAGCGCTTAACAGATACCATCATTATTATTATTACTTCACTTCTCTGTGCTTGAGTTACCTCATCTGTAAAATGGGGATTGAGGCTGTGAGCTCCACGCAGAAAAGGGACTGTGTCCAACTCAATTAGCTTATATCCACCCCAAAGTTTAGTACAGTGCCTGAAACATAGTAAACTCTTAAATGCCATTATTATTTATTGAGCGTTTGCAATGTACAGAGCACTGTACTAAGCACTCGGGAGAGTGAGAGAGAGAAAAGTTAGTGCTTATGGGACTCGGGAGGAGGGACCCTCTCCTGTCTCCTCTTTGGAAGCCAGGCCGGCGCCCTGGCAGGGGGAAAATCATATGATTCCGGCGCAATCCTGCTGGCGGCCAAAGGGGAGGCCTCATGTGACCCTCATGAGGTGACCTGCAGGGTGGGAAGGGGGAGGAAATTCTGGGATTTGGGAAGAAAAATAATAATGATGGCATTTGTTGGTCCTTACTTAGTGCAAAGCACCATTCTAAGCGTTGGGGGGATACAAGGTGATCAGGTTTCCCATGTGGGGCTCACAGTCTTCATCCCCATTTTCCAGATGAGGTCACTGAGGCACAGAGAGGTGAGTGGCTTGCCCCCGGTCGCACAGCTGACAAGTGGTGGAACCGGGATTAGAACCCATGACCTCTGACTCTCAAGCCCGGGCTCTTTCCACTGAGCCACACTGCTTCTCCTCTGGAGAACTGGGGGTGAAGGCGGGGAACGGCATAGTGGATAGAGAATGGGCTTGGGAGTCAGGAGATGGGTTCTAATCCTGGCTCTTGTCTGCTGTGTGACTTTGGGCAAGTCACTTCTCTGTGCCTCAGGTACCTCATCTGTAAAATGGGGATTGAGACTGTGAGCCTCGTGTGGGACGGGGACTTTGTCCAACCTGATTTGCTTTTATCCATCCCAGTGCTTAGTACGGTGCCCAGCACACAGTAAGCGCTTAAATGCTACAGTTAACTGACATTTGAAAGTTTGTTTGGCTTAGAGAAGCAGCTTGGCCTAGTGGAAAGAGCACCGGCCTGGGAGTCAGAGGACCTGGATTCTAATCCCTGCTCCACCGCTTGTCTGCTAGGTAACCGTGGGCAAATCTCTCTACTTTTCTTTGCCTCATTTCCTCATCTGCAAAATGGGGATTAAGACTGTGAACCCTCTGTGGGGAATCTATCTACTACGTAGTAAGTCCTCAACAAATGGCTTAACTTTTATTTTTGAAGTGATTTGCCCAAGGTCAAACAGGCAATTAAAAGAGCCCGGAGGCCTGCTTGGAGCCAGATAAGAAGCGCAGCCAATTGAACCCTCATTGAAGGTTATCTTTCAATTGTTCTTCCAGACACTTTGAGCAACTCCGGCCTCTTTTTGAGTAAATAGTCGTTTATTGCCAGCTCTGCTCTCTCTGCCAAGAATGACTTTCTTCCCCGCTGTCTCTTTTCTAGATCCTTCACCAGGCACCCATCTCTCAATCAAGCAGTGGTATTTAGGAAACACTTAACCGTACTTGCCTGCAGAGCAACCAGTTGTATTTATTGAACACTATATGCAGAGCACTGTACTAAGCACTTGGGAGAGTAAAAAAGAATTAGCCAATACGGGAGGGCTCTGTACTAAACCCTTGAGAGAGCGGATAAATATTCTCCCCCCTTCAAAACCTTATTGAAGGCCCACCTCCTCCAAGAGGCCTTCCCAGACTAAGCCCCCCTTTCCTCTTCTCCCTTCTGCATCACTCTGACTCACTCCCTGTGTTTTCCGCCCAATCCCAGCCCCACAGCACTGATATCCATATCTGTCATTTATTTCTACTGATGTTTATCTCCCCACCTCTAGACTCTAAGCTCCTTGTGGGCAGGGAATGTGTCTGTGTATTGTTGTACTCTCCCAAGCGCTTAGTACAGTGATCTGCACACGGTAAGCGCTCAATAAATCTGAGTGAATGAATAGAATGAGCATACATGGTCCCTACACAAGAGGAAGGTCCTGTGCCTCGGTGCAAAAATTTCAAGCAATCAGTGGTATTTATTGAGCATCTACTGTGGGCAGGACACTTCACTAAGCGCCTGGGAGAGTACAGTACGAAAGAGTTGGTAGACACGATGCCCGCCCAGAGCGAGCTTAGAGCCCAGAGAGTAATGGGACCGGGCCTTAGGAAATAATAATAATACTGGTATTTGTTAAGCACTTACTATGTGCTGGGCACTGTACTAAGTTGCTGTAAATACAGTTCTAGTCCCAATTCTGATGTTGGCCTGTTGGTTGACTTTGGACACAGTTTCCTCATCTATAAATTGGGGGTAAAATACCTGTTCTCCCTGCGTACTAGATGGTGACCCCTGTATGGGGATTAGGTTTGATATTAATAATGGTAATAATAGTAATGGTATTTATTAAGTTCTTACTATGTGTCAAGCACTGTTCTAAGCACTGGGGTAGATGTAACATAATAGGGTTGGACAAAGTCCATGTCCCACATGGGGCTCAGTCTTAATCTCCATTTTACGGATGAGGTAACCGAGGCCCAGAGTAATGAAGCGACTTGCCCGAGGTCACACAACAGACAAGTGACGCAGTCAGGATTAAATCCCAGGTCCTTCTGACTCCCAGGCCCCGGCCTCAATGCGCTAGGCCGTACCGCTTTTCTTCTATCTCCTTTCGCCATGGTGGCCACCGGTTGCAGGTGCGGCCAAGTCACTTAGCATTTTGGTGCCTCAGTTTCTTCATTTATAAAATGGGGATTCAATCCCTGTTCTCCCTTCTACTTAGATTGCGAACCCCATGTGGAACAGGGACTGCGTCCGACCTGAATAACCTGTACCCGCCCTGGCGCTTAGAACGGTGCTTGGCACATAATAAGCCCTGAAGAAATACCAAAATTATTAATATTAGTGTTGTGATATTTTTCTGTGATGTGGGTCGCACGTGCAAGTGATGCAGTTGATTATTTTCCATCCATTTTTCTACCGTCCTTTAGTCCGTTTTGTATTAACGTTTGCTCCCTTTGGCTTCAGCCTGTCGCGATTTAAGGTCGCTGCCCATTTTCAGTCACGTGCTATTTGCTCTCTGACTCTAGTCTTGATGAGGGAGTTTTGGAAGGCCAGATTTAACACCCACCTTCCTCTGCCTGAAAGCCAGTCAAGGAAGCACAGACTCAGCCCTTCTGACTGTTCTCTAATCCACTCTGACTTTTGCAGCAAATAATCTCAGGGCCCCTGACAAACCCTCAAACAAATTCCTCACCTGTCATCTCTGTTTCCCATTCCTGAAGTAGCTGTGGGATTTGGTTCCGTGTCTGTCTGATAACGGAACGGGGAGTCAGTCCGGACTCCTAGTTTCCAGTCGAACCCCTTCTCGAACTCTTTGGGGTGACTTTGGATAAGTCATTTCCTCTGTCATCCAGTGGTTTCTCTACCTCAGATCCCTGGCTCATGATTCTTTCATGGATTTTAGTTTCATTGCACTGTAATAATAATGATGATGGTATTTGTGAAGAGCTTACTATGTGTCAAGCACTGTTCTAAGCGCTGAGGTAGATACAGGGTAATCAGGTTGTCCCACGTGGGGCAAACAGTCTTAAATCCTCATTTTACAGCTGAGGTAACCGAGGCCCAGATGTCATGCCTGACCTCGTCCCAGCGACCCCGGAGTGTTTAATAAAAGAAAAGTTGCCGTAACATTTCATATCAGTGTACCCAGATGGTTATCTTTAGGATCGTTCATTTCGCCATTTTGAAGGGCAGGAGCACATTCTGTCCTTTCATATCTCTTGCCTTTTTGCCAAGAGGCAGGGTGGCCTTGGAGTCAGGACACCTGGGTACTTATCCCAACTCTGCCGCTTATCATTATTATCTGCATTATTATCATCATTATCTGCAGCTTATCATTATTCCCCTGATTAGACTGTAAGTCCGTCAGTGGGCAGGAACTCACTCTATCTGTTGCCGATTTGTACATTCCAAGCGCTTAGTATAGTGCTCTGCATATAGTAAGTGCTCAATAAATACTATTGAGTGAATGAATATTACTATTATTATTATTATTATTATTATTGGTGGGTGTGCTACTTGAGGGTAGAGGGCCGCACAAGCTGGACTTTCCTGGCTATCAGTTGGCCCACAAAGGGTATTTATTGAGTGCTTACTGCATGCAGAGCATACGCTTGAGAGAGTACAACAATAAAAGGACACATTCCCTGTCCACAACGAGCTTACAGTCTAAAGGAAGTTAAGTGACTTGCACAAGGTCACAAAACAAGCCCCGGTGGTTTGGGGGATGTTACCCACTTCCTTTAATGACTTGGAATGACTATTCGGGCCTGCCATTTGGTCAGGGTTTCCAGAGAATTCATCAGCCTGCTGGTAGTCCGGAGCTATTTTGGTATGAACCGTCACGACCACACCTAGCTCAGATGCTATTTCTCCTTGCCAGGGGTAATTATGCACAGTTCTGGTGTTTGAATCCCTGTGTCCTTCCTCGGATTTTTTTTTTTAATGGTTTTCGTTAAGCGCTTACACTGTGCCGGGCACCGTACTAAGTGCTGGGGGGAGATACAAGCTAATCAGGTTGGACACAGTCCCTGTCCTGCATGGGACTCACAGTCTTAATCCCCCTTTTACAAATGAGGTAACCGAGGCCCACAGAAGTGAAGCGACTTGCCCGAGATCACACGGCAGACAAGTGGCAGAGCCTTGATGAGAGCCCAGGTCCTTCTGACTCCCAGACCCGTGCGCTATCCACTAGCCCATGCTGCAGTCGGGGATGTAGCTCAGCGTAGAGCGGTATGAGGCCCCGGGTTCGATCCCTGGCATCTACACAATTTTTCCAGCGCTTCGTCCAGCGCCTGGCACATGGTGAGCACTTACCATGCCGTAATTATTATTATTCTAACTCCTCCTTCCGCCGTGGGGGCCACCGGCCACAGGATGCGGCTTTTCCAGCTCTTTCAGCAACCGAGCCAGAATCGTTCGAGGAATCGAGCTAGAGAGGGGCTTCGGCCCCCAGTCCCTCCCCTGGCTGGCCCTGGCCCACTGCCATCCTCACCCCCACCACTCTCTGCCGCTTGTTGCCGCCCTCCTCCCCTGGCAAAGCTGCTTGCCTTTCCATTTAAAGGATTGGTTTTTTTTAAATCTGTAGCTCTTAACCATCTTATTGTCTTTCAGCTCTTCAGTTCATCAGTCAATCAGTGGTATTTATTAAGCACTGACTGTGCCGAGCACTGTACTGAGCACTGGGGAGCGTGCAGTAGAGTTGGTAGACGGGCTTGGCCACTCTGGTCAGAGATATTTTATAATCATCGTAGTAATAACATTTGTTAATTGCTTACCGTAATAAGAATAATAATGTTGGTATTTGTTAAGCGCTTACTATGTGCAGAGCACTGTTCTAAGCGCTGGGGGAGTTACAGGTCATCAGCTTGTCCCATGTGAGATTCACAGTTAATCCCCATTTTATAGGTGAGGTAACTGAGGCACAGAGAAGTGACGTGACTTGCCCACAGCTGACAAGTGGCAGAGCCGGGATTCGAACCCATGCCCTCCGACTCCCAAGCCCGGGCTCTTTCCACTGAACCACGCTGCTAGAGCGCTGCACGAAGCTCTGGGAAAGAGTACGCAGATGGGATTTCTACACGGACCCTATCCCTTGAAGAGCTCAGATCTTCATGGCTTTTGTCCTTTTCCGATTCTGGTATCTCCCAGCCTCACCCCATTCTGGCGGGATTTTATGAAGTCCTATCTCCCGCCCCACTGGTCTGCGCTGCCTAAATATTGTAATTCTGGGTGGCTTTATTCCCTGAGTGTGCTGAGCCGCTCACTGAGGGAAGAGAGATGATTAGCCGACCTTCTGTAAGACGGATAAAACGCCGTGTTTCCGATCGCCGTGGGGCAGATTGGGGAATCGGACAAAATTGAGCGTGCATCTCCAGCTCTTCCCTAGTAGACCACCGTGGCCCTTTCATCCATAAACGATCGATCAATTGATGGATCCAAGAGAGCAGCTTGGCTTAGGTGATAGAGCCCGAGCCTGGGAGTCAGAAGGGCCTGGGTTCTAATCCCGGCTCCACCACTTGTCTACTGTGTGACCTTGGGCAAGTGCTTCACTTCTCTATGTTTCAGTTGCCTCATCTGTAAAATGGGGATTAAGAATTTGAGCCCCATGTGGGACAGGGACTGTGTCCAACCTGATTACTTTATATCTACCCCAGTGCTTAGAACGGTGCTTGGCATATAGTAAGTGCTTAACGGGTACCATTATTATCCAAGAATGGGTTCCAATTCCTCCTGAATCTCTTGGTATCTTGGGCTCGCCAACTTCCTGTGGTAAGGAATTCCATCCCATTTTCTACCTGCTGTAGGAAGTCTTGGGTTTCGAGGTGGGCCGGTCCCAAGGGCAGCCGGGGAAGCCGCCGGTCGCGTGGCCCCTCAGGCCACCCCCGACCCCCTCCCCACCCTCTCCTCTCTGCCTCGGCCAGGTCTTCTCCATCGTGGTCTTTGGCTCCATCGTGAACGAGGGCTACTTGAACCACGCCTCCGAGGAGGAGGAGTTCTGCATCTACAACCGCAACCCCGACGCCTGTAACTACGGGGTCACGGTGGGCGTCCTCTCCTTCCTCAGCTGCGTGGTCTACCTAGCACTGGACATCTACTTCCCCCAGATCAGCAGCGTCAAGGACCGCAAGAAGGCCGTCATCTCCGACATCGGGGTCTCGGGTGAGTCAGCTGGGCCCCTCTTCTCTTTTCTTTTTTGGTATGGTAATCGTGGGGGGCTTTTTTATTTTAATGGTATTTGTTAAGCGCTTACTATGTGCCAGCTCTGTCCTGAGCGCTCTATCACCTTGCCCTCTCCTGCGTCACGTCGCTTCTCTCCTTCTCCAACCCAGCCCGCACACTTAGCTCCTCTGGTGCCGCTAACCTTCTCACTGTGCCCCGATCTCATCTGTCTCACCGCCGACCCCTGGCCCACGTCCTGCCTCCGGCCTGGAACGCCCTCCCTTCCCAAATCCTACAGACAATGACTCTCCCCCTGTTCAGAGCCTTACTGAAGGCCCATCTCCTCCAAGAGGCCTTCCCTGACTAAACCCCACTTTTCCTCATCTCCCACTCCCTTCCACGTCGCCCTGACTTGCTCCCTTTTCTCTCGCCCCACGGCACTTATGAGGCATATCTGTAATTTTATGTACTGTATTGATGTCTGTTTATTTGTATTGATGTCTGTCTTTCCCCCCCACCGGGCTGATAGCCCACTGTGGGCAGGGATTGCCACTTTTTATTGTTCTGTTTTACTTTCCCGAGCACTTAGCACACGGTAAGCACTTACTAAATACGATTGAATGAATGAATGCTCTGCCCACAGTAAGTGCCCAATAAATAAGACTGAATGAATGAATATCATACTCTTCCGAGTGCTGTGCTGTGTACACAGTAAGCGCTCAATAAATGCGATTGAATGAATCCGAGGGAGGCCCAGGCCCTGCTTCTCTGGCCCCTCCTCTCCTCCTCCTCCCAACCCGCGGCTCAAACTGGATGGACTGGTGGGGAGGGGAGGGGCAGTTGCCCTAAACTACTTGTGCAATGTGGCTGAGGCCAGCCCGGCCCCCCCAGGGCAGGGTGGAGTGGGTGGACGCCTCCCGTGATTCAGCCCCCACCCTGAGTCAAAGAGCCTTCTGCTTGCTCTAAGGCGGAGGCCGGTTTGGTTCTGTCCGTCAGTCAGTCGTATTTATTGAGCACTTACTCTGTGCTCTGACTGGCCTGAGCGCTTAGGAGAGCACAGTACAACATGAAACCGACCCATGCCCACAACAGGCTTACCGTCTAGAGGGAGAGACGGACATTTCTATAATTTCTATATAATTCTGTAATTTCTATATAATGTCTCTATAATATAGAGAAGCAGCGTGGCTCAGTGCAAAGAGTCCGGGCTTGGGAGTCAGAGTTCATGGGTTCGAATCCCGGCTCGGCCACTTAGCTGTGTGACTGTGGGCAAGTCACTTCATTCTCTGTGCCTCAGTTCCCTCATCTGTAAAATGGAGATTAACTGTGAGCCTCATGTGGGACAACCTGATTACCCTGTATCTCCCCCAGCGCTTAGAACAGTGCTCTGCACATAGTGAGCGTTTAACAAATACCAACATTATTATTATCATAAATAAATAAGTGACAGATATGGACCTAATTGATTTGGGACTTGGAGGAGGGATGAATAAAGGGGGCAAGTCAGGGTGATGCAGAAGGGTGTGGGAGAAGAGGAAAGGAGGACATAGTCAGGGAAGCCCTCTTGGAGGAGGTGGGCCTTTAACAGTTTGGTTCAGGTTGAGCTCTCTGGGTTAATTAGTATAGCTCTGTACTGTACTAAACACTAAGGAGTGTATGGTAGAGTTAGTAGACGTGACCCCTGTCCTCAAGGAGCTAGAGTTCTGGAGAATGCATGTTTCCTGCATTTGTGTGGATAGACAACCTTTCTTATTATTACTAGCAATCAAAATTAGTAAGCACTGTGGAACAGTATGGCCTAATGGAAATGGTTTCTAATCCTGGCTTCGCCCCCTTGTCTGCTGTGTGACTTTGGGTCAGTCATTCATTTCTCTGTGCCTCAGTTACCTCATCTATAAAATGGAGATCCAGACTGTGAGCCCCATGTGGGACAGGGGCTGTGTCCAACCTGAAATGCTTTGTGTCCACTCCAGCGTTTAGTATAGTGAGAAACGGCGTGGTTCAGTGGAAAGAGCCTGGGCTTGAGAGTCAGAGGTCATGGGTTCGAATCACAGCTCTGCCATTTGTCAGCTGTTTGACCTTGGGCAAGTCACTTAACTTCTCTGTGCCTCAGTTACCTCAACTGTAAAATGGGTGTGAAGTCTGTGAGCCTCACGTGGGACAATCTGAATACCCTGTATCTCCCCCAGTGCTTAGAACAGTGCTCTGCACATAGTAAGCACTTAACAAATACCAACATTATTATTATTATAGAGCCCGGGCCTGGGAGTCAGAGGACCTGGGTTGTGTGTGACCTTCAGCAAATCACTTCACTTTTCTGTGCCTCAGTTTCCTCATCGGTATAATGGGGATTCAGTGCCTGTTTTCCCTTCTTAGATTGTGATTGCTCCTCATCATCCCCCTCTCCCACTCCTCACTCTACCAGATCTGTCCTCAGGATTGGCACCCTGCCCTAGTGAATCAGAGCAGTGGGAAAGAGATCCCAGGAGAGCTCAGGGGAGGCAGTGGGAGGGGAGGGGAGAGGCAGAGAGGGAGGAAGGGGAAGGAAGGAAGAAAGGAAAGAAAGGAAAGGTCGGGCCAGGGGGGAGGTTGAGGATGTTTTTCAGTTTCACAGTGAACCGGGAGAAGGGTGGTGAGAGACTCCCATGGGAAGCCCTGTCTCCTGCACCTTAATAATAATAGTTATAATAATTGTGATATTTGTTAAGTGCTATGTACCATTCATTTAATAGTATTTTTTGAGCGCTTACTGTGTGCAGAGCACTGTACTAAGAGCTTGGAATGGACAGTTGGGCAAGAGATAGAGACAATCCCTGCCCAATGACGGGCTCACAGTCTAATCGGGGGAGACAGACGGACCAAAGTTAGACGACATAATCACGATAAATAGAATCAAGGGGATGTACAGGCACTGTACTAAGCGCTGGGGTAGATACCAGCAAATCAGGTTGGACACAATCCCTGTCCCACATGGGGATCACGGTCTCAATCCCCATTTTACCGATGAGGTAACTGAGGACCAGAGAAGTGGAGTGATTTGCCCAAGGTCACACAGTAGACAAGGGGCGGAGCTGGGATTAGAATCCGGGTCCTTCTGACCCCCAGGCCCGGGCGCTATCCCGTAGGCCATGTTGCTTCTTTAGCCCAAGAGGCCTAAGGAAGGGGTGCCAACCCCTCGGCTCCTACCCAGAGCCCTGCCTTTTCTTCAAGAAGGGGCAGGGCAGGCACGGGATCGGGGTGGCTGCCTCTGGAGTCGTTCCTTGCTCTGATCTCCTCTTGGGCTGCTGAGGCTATTGTATATTGTTCTCACCCAACCGTTTAGTACGATGCCGCGCGCACAGTAAATACCACTGTGGGTAGGTGGGGTTGTGTTGGGGTGGGCATTGGATCCTGCTGGGAAATCTGCAAACCATCATGGGGTGAAGAAATGCAAGGGGTCTGCTGATTTACCATTTCCGTCTCTCTCCTTCTCTCCTCCGTGTCTCTGCCTCGGTCTCTTCTCGTCTCTCCCACATTTCCCTGTGCCTCCCGTTGTGTCTCCCCACACTTCCTTTTCCCTCCCGTGTCCGCTCACGCGCCTGCGTTTTTCTCTCGCCTCACGGCTCTCTGTCTGTCGCTTACCCCTGCTCGGCTCCGGTCTCCCTTCCTGGGACTCCCTCCCTCAGCCCTGTGGGCGTTTCTCTGGTTCGTCGGCTTCTGCTTCCTGGCCAACCAGTGGCAGGCCTCCAAGCCCGAAGACAACCTCCTGAACGAGGGGACGGACGCTGCCCGGGCCGCCATCGCCTTCTCCTTCTTCTCCATCTTCACCTGGGTGAGTCTCCCGGCCGGCCGGCCACCCCCGGCCCGGCTGAGGCGGGCTGCCCCGTCCCTGTCCGGGACACGGAGGACATCCAGGTGGGGGGCGTCGGGCCGGGACCCCGCCTAGCCACGGACACACTCGCCCCGGCTCTGTGCCTCGATTTCCCCCTCCTGATGAATCCACCCCAAGACGAATGAATTGAGGTCGTTGTGCATTTCCACCACTGTTTTCACCATCCCTCCCACCGTTTTGACCAAGACCTTTCTGAGGAGGCAGCGCTGGCAGTCTCTGCCCTCTGAGGGCTATCCAGTCTGAGAATTACCCTTTTCCTTTTTATAGTATGTGTTAAGTGCTTACTATGTGCCAGGCACTGTACTAAGTGCTGGGCTAGATATAAGACGATCAGGCTGGACACAGTCCTTGTCCCACATGGGGCTCACAGTCTTAATCCCCATTTTACAGATGAGGTACCGAGAAGTGAAGTGACCTGCCCAGAGTCACCCAGCAGACAAGTGGCGGAGCTGGGATTAGAACCTAGGTCCGTCTGACTCCCGGCCCCGGGCTCTATCCGCTAGGCCACACTCCTTCTCAAGAAGCGGAGGGAGGATGGCCAGTTGGAACCCCTCAATTTTTCAGACTGTCCAACTCTGGCCGCTCCTGCCTCTTGGGGCTTTTTAACGTGACTGAGGTCTGGCCGGGGGGATGGGAAGGAATCAAGCTGCTGGAAGGTTCCAGAAACGGTCAGACGGGAGAGTGATGTGGGCATCGCCGGATGGCCAGCGACGAGAGTGGGGAGAGAGCGTCCATCTGCTTCCCCCTCTAGCCTGCAACCCGGCCTCTCGCACGAGGGTCGGCGCCTTGGGCAGAGCCGGGGAGGGCAGAGCGTGGCCGGCACAGAGAAGAGAAGCTGCTGGGAGTCCGGGGAGGTGGGGAGGAGGTGGAAGCCCCTCCCGAGATTCGGCCCTCCTGCCCCGGCTCTCCCCTCCGGCTCCAGCCGGGATCCGGCCTCCGCAGACGGGGACTAGCTATGAGCGTTAGCTTAGGAGAGACCCAATCTGGGAATTGTGGGGAGAGGGCGGAGGAGGGCGGGCAGTCTCCCTTGCCTTTCCTGGGCCATCTCCCCCTTCTTCCTCTTCTGATACGTCTCTCCACTTCCTGCCAGAGGACTAAGGTGGGGACTACTCCGTTGCTCCCTAGCAGGGATCGGTTTCCCTGTTCCTCTCCACCTGTTGATTCCCTGGCCCTACCCCTGACTCTGTGTCTTTCTCAATCACACACACACACTCTCTCCCTTTCTTTCTCCCCCCGACTCCCTGCACCTGACACCTCGTAGCCCTAATGGAACCAGTCTGAAATCCCTTCTGAGACTCCCTGGCTTCCCACAGCTTTTTGGAGGACCAGGGAAAGGTGGCCATCGCAGGGTGATGTGATGTGGGTTGGTAGCTGGTGGCTGGCGGGGGCGCTTCGGAAGGAGCCCCCTCAGGTGAGGGAGGGGGCGGAAGAACCAATGGGGAGATCGCCTAGAGCAAACTGAGAGCAGGGGAGGCGGCGGGGGGGACCTCAGAAGAGGATAACCGGGACCCCTCTGGCCTCAGTGGGATGTTTCCATTTCCTCTTTGGGAAGAAACCTCCCACACCCGGCTGCTCCCCCCCCCCCCCCCCCCCCCCCGGTCCAGCCTGCAGCGAGAATTGAACTGACTCTCCTGACCTCTCCTGTCCTTGCCCCGCCCCTCACTCCTGCTCTCTCCCTACAGAGCTTCCTGGCGTTCCTGGCCTTCCGGAGACTCCAGGATCTTACCTTTCAGGAGGAATACAGCATGCTCTTCCCCAGCCCCCCTCCACCTAGACCGTAGCGGCCCCTCCCTCGATCCTATCCTCTCTTCCTCAGCCCCGGTGGGCAGGAAGGGAGTGGGGATCCCCCGACCCAACCCGGGGTCATACCTCTCTAGCCTGCGGTGGGGGCAAGGAGGGCAGGGTCCAGAAAGAGCACAAATGCACCCCAAGGTGCCCCCAGGACTGATGAGGGGATCAGAGAGGAAACCCACCTGGCCCGAAATCTGGATCCACTGAGCGTCCTGCCGGTGTGGAACAAATTTTGCTGCTCCTGGGAGGCGGGGCACCTACTTTCTGCTCCCCCTTTCCCCTCCCTCTTCCCCGCCGACTCACTAACCCTGCACTAACCCCACAATGCCTTTCCCCCCGTGGAGCTCACTCACCCCCTGGGGGAGCTGGATGGGAAGAAGAATAATAATTATGGTACTCGTTGAGCACTAAGCACTTACTATGTGCCAAGTACTGTTCTAAGCACTAGGGTAGATACAAGGTAATCGGGCTGGACGCAGTCCCTGTCCCACACGGGGCTGAGAGTCTTGATCCCCATTTTACAGGTGAGGTAACTGAGGCACAGAGAAGTTAATCGACTTGCCTAAAGTCACACAGCAGACACGGGGCGGAGCTGGGATTAGAACCCGGGTTCTCTGACCCCCAGGCCCGTGCTCTTTCCACTAGGCCACGCCGCTTTGGGGCTGAGGGGATGAGGTCGGGAGGGAGGGTAAGATCTTTCCCCCTGAGTCTCTAAGCTTCTCCTCCATCTCTCCTCCTAGCCAAAGCCTCTTACCCTCGTGGTCTGCTGTCAGAGTGGGCTCTGGCCAAGACCCCTCAAATGTGGGTGATTCCCGCCCTCTCTGCCTGAGCGGGAGCCCCCTCCACATTTCAAATGCTTCCCGGCATTCCCTTGGCTGGGGTTGGGCTAGACTTTCCTTCCCCCCATCCCCTGGGCAGAGGAGACCTTATCAGTTACGGCCAGAACTACTCCCCGCTCCACCGGGCACAGAATTCTTAGTCATTCGTATTTATTGAGCATATTTATTGAGCGCTTACTGTTTGCAGAGAACTGTACTGAGTGTCAGGGAGAGTACGACAGAACACTGTAACATTCCCTGCCCACAACGAGCTCCCGGTCTAGAATTCTTAATGGGTGTGGGACCTCCAGAGGTCATCTAGTCAATCCTCCTGTCTCCAGACAGTGTCGCACTTTAAAGCACCCCGGAAGGTAAAGCTCACAAAATCTCTCTCGTCTTGCAAGCTTCCATATGGTGGCCTCGGGCAGTTGATGCCCTGAGCTCTGGCCTGCCTAGGGCTGCTCTTTGCCCTCTCCGGAAGAGCTCGCCAGGAAGGGACGGTCGACAACCACAGCCACTGTCCCTCCCCTCCTTCCATCTGTCCGTGCGTCCGTCCTGGTGAGATGTTCGGGGACTCCAGGCTTGTCTGTCCCTCTAACCCCTCTCCCTGTTCCGTGTCGGTGAAGGGAGCTTGGATGCGGGCGGTGCCAACCCATTACCCGTTTGCACTCCGGGCACTGATTCTGCCCCGTGGTGTCATGTCCTCTAACCTCTAATGGCGACTAACCTGGTTCCTGTCTGTGTCTCCCCCCCCCGCCATCTTCCTGCTGCCATTGCCCCCCGCTCCCTCCTCGTATGTTCCCTTTGGCTTCTTCCTCCCCCGCTCCGGCTGCCCACCCACCTGCCCGGCCGCCCGCCCTCCCCTTCCTCCAGGTGGGCCAGGCGGTCCTGGCGTTCCAGCGGTACCGGATCGGCGCCGACTCGGCCCTCTTCTCCCAAGACTACACGGACCCTAGCCAGGACGCCAGCGTGCCTTACGCACCCTACGCCAGCGAGCCGGAAGCGGGGCCCGCCGGCGGCGGAGGCTCGTACCAACAACCTTTCGACGCCGAGACCCAGGGCTACCAGACGCAGGGGTACTGAGGCGGGGGCGGGGTGGGGGGGGGAGACGGATCTCTCTCCACTCTCCCCCTTCCCCCCGAGTGAGGGGCGCTTGGGGTGTCCACAGGCAGGAGTCCCGGTCTTCCCCAGTTGTTTGCGTTGATTTATTTATTATTAGAACACATATTCTCCCCCATTACCCCCTTAGGTGAAACGGTTTGCTCCGGACGATTTTGCCGAGTGTGACTGAGAGGAGGGACTCCCTTCTTGGACCCTGGGTTCCCCACAGACCAGCAGGGAGAGCCTGGGGTCGGGGGGGTTGGGGGAGACAGTGGGAAATACCCCAAGAGGAAGGCCACAGTTGGGGGAGGAAAAGCCCTCGCAGGCTTAGCCCGCGGGGTCAGAGGTGGGCAAGAGGAGGGAGTGTTTGGGCCTGTTTGAAGGGCAGGGGGAGGGCAATTAGAAGAGTCGGTGAGAAGCTGGTCCAGGAGAGATTAGAGGAGGGTGGGGCAGGCGTAGAGAAACAGAGGGGCCTCTTCAGGCCCACCTCCTGCCCCGGGCTGGGGGTTAGGGTGGATGTAGAGTGTGTGTGATGGTGGGCAAGTGGGGTCGCCTGAGAGGGAGAGGTGGAAGGGAGCGACGACAGCAGAGGATCCCTCCAGGCCACCGAGGTGAGACACTCCCCTGTGTGTGGGTGGGCGAGCGGGCTATGTTTCCTCCTCTTCCGCTTCCGGCTCGAACGCTGTTGGGGTCTGGCGCACCCTGCATTCTTACGTTCATTAGATTCCTACCTAAGGGTGGCTCTTCCCACCATGCCGCCTTCTGGAGGGACCCAGTGGGGGGCGGGGAGCGGAGCGCCTTCTCTAATCAACCCTCACCCCCATCTCTCCGTGTCCCGGTTGGGTTGGTTCATCTCCCCCTCAGACGCCGGCTTCCCGAGCCGGCGGCCGCGGTCACTCTGACTGGTTGCCGGATCCCAGCTTGGGGGTCGGTGTGAGGAGGCCGTGGGTGAGGCTCTCCCTGCCGACCTGCTCCGGCCAATCCCACCTCCCGCTGGAAGGAGGCCGTCCCCAACCCAGGGCCCCAAGGGGCAAAGAAAAATCTCTTCTTTATGGCTAGTGAAAATCACGTTGGGCTCGCCAGGCCCTGTGCCCACCAGAGCACTGCGGACCTCCTGCCCACCCCCACCAGGTTCTCCTTCCCCCTCTGTCCCCTTCTCCCCCTGCCCGCCCTCCCAGACAAGAGTCCTTCGCCGGCTTTGGTTTTGTAGGATCTTGAGGCCAATCCCATGTCTGGGCAGAGCGAGCCCTCGACCGGCACCATGGGTGGCGGGCTTCCGGTAGCCCGATCCACACCTTACCAGTGGCCTGGAAGTGGGCCGGGCCTTTGGGACTTCTAACTGTAGCAAACTCGTTTCCTCTTTCCTGCCTCGTTCCAACTTTCTCCCTCTTACTCCTTCCTTATCCACACCCGGAGACCTGCAATCAGAGGTGTCGAGCGTGTCTGTGAATTCCGTGGTCTCCACAGACACCTCCTAAGAAATAGCTTATTTCTGCCACCTCCTCGTTCCTGTCCGTGGCCCCCGGAATCTCTTCCTCTCTCCTCCCCCTCCTCCCTCTCCCTCTTTCCCCTCCCTACCTACCTGTCTGTCTCTCCTTAGCCCCGCCACTTCAGGGGCGCCGTCTTGTAGATGGGCAGAGATGGGCGGGAGGGGAATGAGCTACTTTGCCATCTCTCCTATAGCAGAGCTGTGTCCCTCAGAGATTTGGGACGATTTCAGTGTTAGTCTAAGGGGCCTGGAGCAAGAGGGTGTTGGGGGGCGGTCTGAAGACCCCTACCTGCCCTTTCCTTCCCCCCACCCCTCCACTGTTCCCCAAAGCTGTCCTGGGCCAGCCCTCTCTCTGGTCCTGTCGCTCACCCAGGGAAACGGCAGGGTGAGAGCGAATTGACTAGAATTTCCTGATCACCAGCCCACATCCGTGCTGTATCACTCGAGTAGAAGGTAGATACCTCGGTTTCCCCTTTCCCAGTATCTCCTCGTTCGACTTCCCGGTCCCCCCGTCCGCGTCCCCCGGTTCACCGACCCCTGCCGCCCTTCTCCCTAACAGTCTGTCCCAGATCCTCGTCTCCCACGGGAATCTTTCTTCCTGCGGGCCCTGTTGTGAGGAGGCTGGAGGTGGAGGATCCCTGTGTGTGTGTGGTGGGGGGGGAGGAGGGTGTTGGGGGCGGGGGATGCCCTTGGACCTTGAAGGATCTGTCTAGCCTAGCTCCATCCCATCCTTGTGCCGTTCCTAGCTCCAATCTGGGGGCCCCTCGCCCCTTCCACTCCGCAGCATTACTGCCTGTGTATAGTATAAATATATATATATTTTCTATATATAAGATGTATGATATAAGTCTATACAAATATCTATATATGACGTTTGTGTATGGTGAAGGCTGTTCAGTTCCTTTTGGGTGCTGTAGACTATACACCTGATCTTCCCCGGCGGGCGTGTGTCTCTTTCCTCCCCCTCCCCACCGCAACATCCCTCTGTCTCTCTCGGTCTCTCCCCACCACCCCTCACCCCTATCCTTGGCTGTCCAGTCCGGTCTGTGGAGTGAATTGGAATGACCACCACCCCCCCCCCCCCCCGGCCCCCTGCCATCTTGGCACCTGTGTTTCCGGCGTCCTGTATCTCTGTGGTGAACCAAGTGAAAGTGGTGACTTCTGGTGACTTCTCAATAAAGTGAAAACACGTAAAGCCCAGGGACGGTCCCCGGCCCGCCTGATTTCTTCAATCTGCCGTCGCCCTCCTCTCCTCATCCCGGAAGCGTAGGGGGCATTTGAGGGGGCGGTCCGGAGGCTGGATCGCCAGCTGGGCCTGGGCTAGCAGCAGAATGAATTCCCCAGACCCCGGGTGGACTCTCCAGCCCCCTCTCCCACCTGACTCCAAGCGTTTAAAGGGCTTCATTCTCACCGAGTTCCTCCATTCCATTTTCAAAAGATTCTCCCCCCTTTTTTCCACCTCAGACCTTCACCCACCCATCCTGTGTTAATCATAATACTGGTAATAATTGTGTTTGCCAAGCACTGGGGTGCTGTGTGGCTCAGTGGAAAGAGCCCGGGCTCGGGAGTCAGAGGTCATGGGTTCTAATCCCAGCTCTGCCACTTGTCAGCTGTGTGACTTTGGACAAGTCACTTCTCTGTGCCTCAATTTCCTCACCTGTAAAATGGGGATCGAGACTGTGAGCCCCATGTGGGACAGCCTGATTACCTTGTATCCCCCCAGCGCTTAGAACACTGCTCGGCATATAGTAAATGCTTAACAGATACCATTATTATTATTACAAGTTAGGTTGGACACAGTCCAAGTCCCACATGGATCTCCCAGTCCTTCCCATTTTACGGTTGAAGTAACTGAGAGACAGAGAAATTAAGCGACCTGTGCTCACTGTGTGCCTGGCACTGTATTAAGCGCTGGAGTAGATACAAGGCAGATCGAGTTGGACATGATCCCGGCCCCACATAGGGCTCACAGTCTTAATCTCCATTTTACAGGGGAGATGACTGAGGCACAGAGAAGTGAAGTGACTTGCCCAGGGCCACACAGCAAGCAGTGGGCGGAGCTGGGTTTAGCCCCCCCCCCCAGGTCCTCGGATTCCCAGGTCTGTGCTCTTTCCACTAGGCCACACTGCTCCAATCCTAGTAATACCCATCATTCGCACGGCCCTTGTTCAAGTTGGCATTTAGTCCTTCGCCCCCTCTCCCTCTTCCTTTTTCTTCTTTCCCCTCCTTCCCCCTTCTCCCCTTCCCCCTCCTTTATCCCTCTTCCTCCTCCTACCAGGGTAGGAAAGTCTCCGAAGGCAGACCAGACTGCAGGTCTTTATTCCAGGTTGGTAAAACGTTGACTCGGGAAGCTTGGGGCTATTTTCGCTCCCCACACTCCTCCTGCCTGCGTTGATGGTGTTAATTGGCCTCTCGCCTCCTGTTCTGTTTTTTCCTCTTCTCTTCCATCCACATGGCAGAATTAGCCATGGCGTGGGATTTTAAGTCCCCTTCCTTCCTCAGTCCTCAGCCTCAGATTTCTTAAGTGAGCAGAGCTAGGTCAGTGGGAGGCAGAATTTTTTTTTATGGCGTTTGTTAAGCGTTTATTTTGTGCCAGGCGCTGTATTAAGCGCTGGGCACCGAAGGCAAACCCCGTCCACCCTGACTCAGCCATCAGTCCATGCTAGGGTGGATGAGGGGGGCGGGAGGGCAGTACTACTGGGGTTGGAGATCCTTATTTTGGGGTGTTCCGACATATGCCGGAGCTCCGATAGAGCTGGGCGTGGAAGCCATAGTATTTCTCTTCTTCCCCCAACTCCCACCCAGTGCTTACCCTACCTTGGTACTGTTGGGAAGCAGTGTGGCTTAGTGGAGAGAGCCTGGGAGTTAGAGGACGTGAGTTCAAATGCTCCCTCTCCCACTTGCCTGCTGGGGGAGACCAGAGGCCAAGTCACTTCTCTGTCTCAGTTTCCTCTTCTGTAAAATGAAGATTAAATCAGTGGTATTTGAGAGCTGTCTGTGCAGAGCATGGTATTAAACACTTTGGTGAATATAGTAGACACAACCACTGTCCTCTTGGAATTTACCGTCTATGAAGGAGGGACAGACGTTGAAGTAAATTGAAGTATAAATGTGCTATGGGGCTATGGGTTCAAGTGCATAGGTGACACAGGGAGGGGAAGAGACTGGGAAGAGGAGAGATGAGTCAGGGAAGACTTCCTGGAGGAGAAGTGATTTTAATAGGGCTTTGAAGATGGAGATGATGTCCCTCCCAACAGGAATGTGGATTCTGGGAAAATCTCCCATTTTTTTTTTTTTTAAGTTGTTGAGCTAAAATAGTGGAAACTGTAATAGATTTATTCTGACTGAATCTGTTTTCCCTTCTGCTTTGTTGCAAGGTGGGGAGAGGGAGAGGAAGGGGGGAAAGGGGGGGGGGGGAGGAGGTAAGGTAGGGGAAGGCAATTCTCCCGCTGAAGAAGACCTGAGAGAATAGGCCGCTTTCCCAGGCCTGGCTTTCAGTGGGCCCCCCCCAGCGCTAGCGCTCAAGTGAGTGCGACCCTCAGGTCCCCGCTGAATCCCCCCGCCCCCTAACCCCTTTCCTTCCTTTCTCCGTCCCGCCAACTACGCTGTGTCACGTCCTGCCTTTTCTTTACAACGAACGTTCCTAGGACGGTGTTTCCTGTGGATCGGTTTGGTCACGGTGCCCGGGAGGGTGACCTCTGACGGCCCTTGAGAACACAGGGCACCGAGGGGCCCGAGACGTCACGCGGGGTAGGCCGGGCCCGCAGGGAAACCCGGTCATGGCACGGGTGCCGTTTTGCAGAAGTCTGTGAATTGGCTCAAACCTACAGACAGCTTCTCTCCAGCTGGAATGAGGGAGAGGGCCCTGGCCGTGACCTCCCGCCACTTGGATCCAGAACTTTTGTGATCTCTTCCCAGGTCCCTCCAAATTCGGGGACCACTTCCAAACCGTGGAACTCGGTAGCTGGAGGCGGAGGGTCACTAGGCTCTGAAAATAAAAAGGCTGGGCATAAAGGCGTCTGGTGCCTTAATAATAATAATAATAATAATAATAATAATGTTGGTGTTTGTTAAGCGCTTACTATGGGCCGAGCACTGTTCTAAGCGCTGGGGTAGACACGGGAATCAGGATGTCCCACGTGGGGCTCACAGTCTTGATCCCCATTTTACAGATGAGGTAACTGAGGCACAGAGAAGTGAAGTGACTTGCCCACAGTCACACAGCTGACAAGTGGCAGAGCCGGGCTTTGAACTCGTGACCTCTGACTCCAAAGCCCGTGCTCTTTCCACTGAGCCACGCTGCTTCCTTAACCACACTAGACGGGACAGAGGGACGGACCAGATGAAAACCTGGCCTCTGGCTTCCCCAAAGCCCAGTGTAGTGTAATATACAGTATAATACGACTAATAATTATGGTGCCAAGCATTGCACTAGGTGTCGGAGTGGATACGAGAGCATCTGGTACCACATAGGGCTCACAGTCTAAGTAGGAGGGAGAATAGGCATTGAATCCCCATTTTGCAAATGAGGGAACTGGGGCACAGAGAAGTTAAGTGACTTACCCAAGGTCACACATCAGACAAGTGGCGTGAGCCCACGGCATGGCACGAACCCAAGGTCCTTCTGACTCCCAGGCCTTTGCTCTAAACACGAGGCCAGCTCCGCCATTTGTCTGCTTGGGTAAGTCACTTGTCGGTGCCTCAGTTACCTCATTTGGAAAATGGGGATTTAGACTGAGCCGCATGTGGGACGGGGACTGTATCCATCCTGATTTCCTTGCATCTACCCCAGCACTTAGAACGGTGCTTGACACAGAGTAAAGGCCCAACAAATACACTCATTATTACTCTCCCAAGCATTTAGTACAGAGCTCTGCAAGTAGTAGGTGCTCAATAAATAGGATCGATTGATTGCAGCTATGTGCATCATGTGGCCAGCATCACCACCGTGAGACTGTAAGCTCTCCTGGTCAGGGAATGTGTCTGTTGTTATAATGTACTCTCCCATGCACTTAATACAGTGTCCTGCACACGGGAAGCGCTCAATAAATATGATTGACTTCGCATGCAGCTTCTCCAGTGGCCACACTAGTGCTTGCCGACTGGAGGTAACATTAGAGCAAACTGGAAAGGGATCAAGTGCAGTTCACCTCAGACTTTTTTCCCGTTTCAGACTGAGCAGGGGCATCGTCACCCTTGGACAGGGGTGAGGGGAGGAAAGAGTTTGAGGTGAGAGCTTCTAGTTCTCTGCCAACTTCGGGAAGCAGCAGGGCCTAGTGGAAAGAGCACAGGCCCGGGAGTCGGAGGACCTGGGTTCGGATCCTCGCTCTGTCACTCGTCTGCTGTATGACCTTGGGTAAGTCACTTCACTTTGAGGGAGTGAAGAGGATGTCCCTGAGACATCCTCCCTTCTTGTGGAGAAGCATCGTGGCTCAGTGGAAAGAGCACAGGCTTGGGAGTCAGAGGTCATGGGTTCGAATCCCGGCTCGGCCACTTGTCAGCTGTGTGACTGTGGGCAAGTCACTTCACTTCTCTGTGCCTCAGTGACCCCATCTGTAAAATGGGGATGAAGACTGTGAGCCTCATGTGGGACAATCTGATTACCCTGTATCTACCCCAGCACTTAGAACAGTGCTCTGCACATAGTAAGCGCTTAACAAATACCAACATTATTATTATTATTCCTGAGGTAACTTAAGCTATCTCATCTGAAAATCCCCTTGACTGTGAGCTCATCGTGGGCAGGGATCGTCACTATTTATTGTTGTATTTTTTTCCCCAAGTGCTTAGTACAGTGCTGTGCATACAGTTGGCTCTTAATAAATAAGACTGATTAGTAATAATGGCATTTGTTAAGTGCTTACTACTACTACTAATAATGTTGGTATTTGTTAAGTGCTTAGGAGAAGCAGCGTGGCTCAGTGGAAAGAGCACGGGCTTTGGAGTCAGAGGTCATGGGTTTGATTCCCGGCTCTGCTACTTGGCAGCTGTGTGACTGTGGGCAAGTCACTTCACTTCTCCGTGCCTCAGTGACCTCATCTGTAAAATGGGGATGAAGACCGTGAGCCTCACGTGGGACAACCTGATTCCCCTGTGTCTACCCCAGCGCTTAGAACAGTGCTCTGCACATAGTAAGCGCTTAACAAATACCAACATTATTATTATTACTATGTGCAGAGCACTGTTCTAAGCACTGAATAAAATGGGAAGGCCGTCAGTCCCATGTGGGAGATGGATTGTGTCCATCCTTGAGTCTACCCCACCAATTGGTAGGGTGCTTAGCACAGAGTAAGCGCTTCACAAATACCATTTGGAAAGACAAATGATCAAAAAAACCCAAAACGGGTTTGTGCCTGGACAGGGACTTGGAGGGGGGCAGCAGCCGAAGATGGGCGTGACGTCATCACGGCGTTTTGGGACTCTGCTGCCCCCACCAGGGCACTGACGGTAGTGACGACGAGACCCGGCACGAGGGGACCCCGACGGCCTAAGCCGGAAAGCGCAGTCGGTGGCCAACGCGCGTGCGCAGAGGCTCCCTTTCTGACGGCCGGGGAGCCGCCCGGCCTCTAGAGGGCGCTGCGCGCTGGCGCCACGGCGGGAGGAGCGGGGGCCTCTCTTGCCCCCCTCCCTCGCCGGCTCCGCGGGGTGCTCTCCAAGATGGCGGCGCAGCGGAGGAGCCTGCTGCAGAGTGTGAGGAAAAACCCCGCCGGCCGGCGCTTCCCGGGTCCGGAGGGGGGGCGGGGGGGAGTCTCCGCATAGGAGCGGAGGGTAACTTTTTCATCAGAAGGCAATCGCCGCGCCTCCGGCTTCGGGGACGCCGCCACGGGCCGGTCCTTTTCCCCAGGAGGCGGGGGCGCGCTTGGCGCATGCGCGACCCTTCCCGCCAGCCGGCCGCCGGCGCATGCGCACTGCGAACCTTAACCGCGTGCGCCTGCGCGCGGCCTGGAAGCTGCATTCATTCATTCAATCGTATTTATTGAGCGCTTGCTCTGTGCAGAGCACTGTGCTAAGCGCTTGGAATGGACAATTGGGTAACAGATAGAGACAATCCCTGCCCAATGACGGGCCCACAGTCTAATCGGGGGAGACAGACATAAACAAGACATTATCACCATAAAAGGAGGAAGGTGCATCCTCCTCATCATAATGATAATAATGATGGTGTTTTTTATTCATAATAATAATTTGGTATTTGTTAAGCGCTTACTATGTGCCAAGCACTGTTCTAAGCGCTGCTGCTCTTACCCCAGCCGTCAGTGAAGTCACTTCACTTTTCTCTGCCTCAGTAACATCTCTAAAACGGGGATTAATAATAATAATAATAATAATGATGGCATTTGTTAAGCACCTACTATGTGCCAGGCACTGTTCTAAGCGCTGTTGCTCTTACCCCAGCCGTCAGTGAAGTCACTTTTCTGTGCCTCAGTAACCTCATCTCTAAAACGGGGATTAATAATAATAATAATAATGATGATGGTATTTGTTAAGCACCTACTATGTGCCAGGCACTGTTCTAAGCGCTGCTGCTCTTATCCCAGCCGTCAGTGAAGTCACTTCATTTTTCTGTGCCTCAGTAACCTCATCTCTAAAACGGGGATTAATAATATAATAATAATGATGATGGCATTTGTTAAGCACCTACTATGTGCCAGGCACTGTTCTAAGTGCTGCTGCTCTTATCCCAGCCGTCAGTGAAGTCACTTCACTTTTCTGTGCCTCAGTAACCTCATCTCTAAAATGGGGATTAATAATGATGATGGCATTTGTTAAGCGCTTACTATGTGCCAGGCACTGTTCTAAACGCTGCTGCTCTTATACCAGCCGTCAGAGAAGTCACTTCACTTTTATATGCCTCAGGAACTTCATCTCTAAAATGGGGGTTATTATTATTAATAATAATATTTGCAAGTGCTTATTATGTGCCAGGCATTGTTCTAAGCGCTGGGGTAGATACAAGGGAATCAGGTTGTCCTTCGTGGGGCTCCCAGGCTTCATCCCCATTTGACAGATGAGGCAACTGAGGCCCAGAGAAGTGAGGTGACCTGCCCAAAGTCACACAGCTGACAAACCGGGATTAGAACCCACGACCTCTGACTCCTAAGCCTGGACTCCTTCCACTGAGCCATGCTGCACTTACTTTGTGCCAAGCACTGTTCTCAGCGTGGCTCAGTGGAAAGAGCATGCGGTTTGGAGTCAGAGGTAAAGGGTTCGAATCCTGGTTCTGCTACTTAGCTGTGTGACTGTGGGCAAGTCACTTAACTTCTCTGTGCCTCAGTGACCTCACCTGTAAAATGGGGATTAAGACTGTGAGCACTTAGAACAGTGCTATGCACATAGTAAGCACTTAACAAATACCAACATCATTATTATTATTATTATTAAGCGCTGGGGGGAAACAAGGTGATCAAGTTGTCCCCCATGGGGCTCCCAGTCTTCATCCCTATTTCACAGATGAGGGAACTGAGGCCCAGAGGAGTGAAGGGGCTCGCCCGAGGTCACACAGCAGACGAGTGGCGGAGCCGGGATTAGAACCCACGTCCTCTGACTCCCAAGCCCTGGCCCTTGCCACTAAGGCACGCTGCTTCTCAGGGCATCTGGGCATTTTACGGGCTGGGCATGTGTGTGTGTGTGTTGTCTGTTGTGTAGGTGGAGGTTATGGGGTGTGTGTGTGGTTGCTTTGTGTTGTGGAGGTGGAGGTGGGGGGGAGGTGGATGCTTTCTGATGTGGAGGTGAGGGAGGTGGGTGTGGATGCTTGGTCTTGTGGAAGTGTGGGGGGTGGGTGGGTGTAGATGCTTTGTGTTGTGGAGGTGAGGGGTGTGTATGTGGATGCTTTGTGTAATGGAGGTGGAGATGGGGGGTGGTGTGAGTGATTTTTGTTGTGGAAGTGTCAGTGAGGGGTATGTGGATGCTTTGTGTTATGGAGGTGAGGGGGATGTGTTTGGATGCTTTGTGTTGGGGAGGTGGAGGTGAGGGGGGTGGGTGTGGATGCTTTGTGTTGTGGAAATGTCAGTGTGTGGGGGGGGTGTGGATGCTTTGTGTTGTGGAGGTGAGGAGGGTGGGTGTGGATGCTTTGTGTTGTGGAAATAGTGGAGGAGAGTGTGTGTGGATGCTTTGTGTTGTGGAGGTGGAGGTGAGGGGGGTGGGTGTGGATGCTTTGTGATGTGGAGGTGGAGGTGAGGGGGGTGGGTGTGGATGCTTTGTGTTGTGGAGGTGGAAGTGAGGAGGGTGGGTGTGGATGCTTTGTGCTGTAGAAGTGTCAGTGGGGGTGTGTGTATGTGGATGATTTATGTTGTGGAGGTGTCGGTGACGGGAGTGTGTGTGGATTTTTTTTTTATGGAGGTGTCGAGGGGTAATAATAATAATAATAATGTTGGTATTTGTTAAGCGCTTACTATGTACAGAGCACTGTTCTAAGCGCTGGGGTAGACACAGGGGAATCAGGTTGTCCCACGTGGGGCTCACAGTCTTAATCCCCATTTTCCAGATGAGGTAACTGAGGCGCAGAGAAGTTAAGTGACTTGCCCGGTCACACGGCTGACAAGTGGCCGAGCCGGGATTCGAACCCATGACCTCTGACTCCAAAGCCCGGGCTCTTTCCACTGAGCCATTTGTGTTGTGGAAGGGTCAGTGAGGGGTGTGTGGTTGGATGATTTATGTTTTGGAGGTGTCGGTGAGGGGGGTATGTGTGGATGGTTTTTGTTACGGAGGTGGTGTTGGGGGTGTGCGTGGATGATTTGTGGAAGTGTCAGTGAGGGGGTGTGTGTGTGGATTCATTAATTCAGTTGTATTTATTTAGTGCTTACTTTGTGCAGAGCACTGTACCAAGTGCTTGGAAAGTGCAATTTGGATGCTCTCTGTTGTGGAAGTGTGTGCATCTTGGCCTAGGGCGTGTGTTTCTGTACTCATTTTTGTGGGTGTGGTGCGAGATGCGTTGTGTTCCGTAGTTTCCCCCTCTAGACTGTAAACTCGGGAATGTGTCTTTTATAGTGTCCTTTTCCAAGCGCTCAGTACAGTGCTCTGCACATAGTAAGCGCTTAACAAATACCAACTTTATTATTATACCACTGATCGATTTGATCACACAGGAGGCCAATAGGAGCATATTATAGAAGAAGTATAGTAGAAGACACTCTCCCCGCCTTACCTTCTGGAGAAAGGAACTGCAGGTTGACTTGATCTTTCAGCTACTCTAAATGAATGGTTATTATGCCCAAGGAAAGTTTCTGGCAGTGTCCTTCACGGAGAAGAGAATAAGAGAAACGGTGAACTGCAGCAGGAGCGTTTAAGGGGAGACAGAAATAAGTAATGAAGAAACTGGAAAGATCAGGCGTGGAAGTCAAGTTATCTGGGTTCTAATCCCGCCTCCGCCACTTGCCTGCCGTGTGACTTTGGGCTAGTCACTTAACTTCTCTGCGTCTCCATTTCCTCATCTGTAGGCTGGAGGTTAAATATCTATTTTCCCTCCCCCTTAGACTGGAAACCTCAGGTGGGACAGGGATTGTGTCTGACCTGATTATTGTCTTGTATCCACCCCAGTTTTGATTGTTAATTAATGAAGATGCCCGACTGTGATACGTAAATGGTCACGTGCTGACAGTGAGGTTCGTTAAACACAGAAGGGGTTGATTAATTGAGTTGGGCAGTCTTCTCCTTTTGGCCCATTCGAACTCGGGGTAGAGTCTCTCCGGTTTAGGTCTCGGTGCAGACTGGCTCCCCCTTAGGATCCTACCCAGCCCCGTGATTCTACAGTTTCATTAAAACGTAGATGCTGAAAAAATTCAAAGTCCCCACCAAGTTAGAGGGGTGGCCGCAGGCGAAGAGTATGAGAAAGGAACAGTGCTTCCAAACCTGCTGAGGCCATGTGAAGAGAAACAGCGTGGCTCAGTGGAAAGAGCCGGGGCTTGGGAGTCAGAGGTCATGGGTTCAAATCCCGGCTCAGCTGCTGACAAGTTGCCCCACATGGGACAACCTGCTCACCTTGTATCCTCCCCAGCGCTTAGAACAGTGCTTTGCACATAGTAAGCGCTTAACAAATACCTTCATTATTATTATTAAGAGAGGAGTAGTCATACAGGGGACTGAATGCTTTTGGGGGTACCCTAGCGAGGAGGGTGAAGGGGTTTAGCGGGTGCGAATGGCTTCAGGGTGAAGGATGGAGTGTTCTAAAGATCCCTAAAGCTTTGGGGTGGAGGAAAAAAGGCAGTAAAACAAGTCCCCTGAGAGACAGGGCGTTTCTAATTCCCCCGTGCGTATTTACGCCCTCCCAGGGACTAGTTCAGTGTTCTGAAATCAATCGATCGTATTTATTGAGTGCTTTTTGCACTGTACTGATTACTTTGGAGAGTACAATTTAGCAGAGTAGACACATTCCCTGCCCACAACGAGCTTTTTTTTTTTTGGTATTTGTTAAGTGCTTACTATGTGCCGAGCACTGTTCTAAGACCTGGTGTAGATGTAGGGTAATCAGGTTGTCCCACATGAGGCTCACATGAGTCTCACAGTTAACCCCCATTTTACAGATGAGGTAACTGAGACCCAGTGAAGTGACTTGCCCACAGTCACCCGGCTGACAAGTGGCAGAGTGGCTGACCTCTGACTCCCAAGCCCGGGCTCTTTCCACCGACCCACACTGCTTACAGTGTACAGAGGGGGAGACAGACATTAATATAAATAAATAAATTGCCGACTCAAGTGCCACGGTGTTGAGGGAGAAGATATTGTCCCTGTCTTGCCCTGAGTACATATGGGGGTAAACAGAGAAAAAAATAAGAGCACAAAGGACTGCGAACAACCAGCAACAGAGTCAACAAACCAAGACAACTAAATGATTAGTTCTTCCTTTGGGAAGGCAGGCTAGTCCTGGAACCACCAGGCCCCAGGCAAACAAGCAGTCCTTATTTACAAACCACCACATGTCCCCTTTTGCGGTGAAACTTACAGGCTCTCTCATCATCACTGATTTTTATTGAGCTCTTACTTTTTGCAGAGGACTGCAGTTAAACCTCAGGAGAGGACGAAAATACAACAGGGTTGGTAGACATTTTTCCTGCCCACCCTGAGCTTACAGGCTAGAATTGTGGCTACCTAGGGGAACGGTCCCATGTTTTAAATTGACTAGTTTTCACCTTCCTCGGGATAAGGGGCAGATTTTCTCCTCTCCCATTTTCAGTTACAAGACCCACTTTGAAAAATGAATCTTTTTCATGCACAAAAGAATATCAAGGATGAACAACCTGTGGACAGGCCCAGTTAAAAAATGATCCCGCTGTACAAAACCACGTCACTTCTGGTGGAGGATTAAACTCGACAAAATTCCCCTTGATTTTACAAATGATATTTTTCTTCTAATAGAGGCATTCGTTTCCCGGCTGAGACGTTTGACCTTCATTTTTAAGTAAAGCCTTAACAAAAATTGAAAAAATTTTTTTTCAATTCAGTCGTATTTATTGAATGCTTACTGTGTGCAAAGCACTGTACTAAGCACTTGGGAGAGTACAATATAACAATAAACAGACACATTCCCTGCCTGCAAGGAGCTTACCGTCTACAGCGTCTTTCTATCAATGGATCGGTGTTTTGTGTTAAAATCTAGAGGCGAGTGGTGAGCACTGTGTGAATTGTGAGAACTCTGCTGTCTCTAAGTCCCGAGGTCAACGAGAAGGCCTGTTCATTTTTTCAATTCTTTCCATGTTGAGAGATTTTTCGAGTGTGTGTGTTCCCGATTTTCTTTTTTCTGCCCCCCTCCTGTGTGTTCTGTGACGCACTCCGCTGCCTCACCCTTTGTTTGGGAATCTTGCATTTACTGGTTTCTTAGCATTCACTCGCAGACCTTCCCGTGAGTTCAGCTTGCAACATGGGGGTGCTTTGAAAGAACATGACCTGGTCGGGAAAAATGCAGCGTCTGGTCTGCGGTCTCCCCGGCACAGAAAGGGGCTTTGTTTGCGAAAGGGGAAGAAGGATTGTTTTGTGTGGAGGACTAAGTGGGCCGGCCGGGGTCTGGGGGAAGGGGGATTAGCCTGGGTCTGGACTGTGGAGGCAGAAGTGGTTCAGTGTGCTCTCTCTGTGTCTCTGCCTCTCTCATCTCTCTCCAGGAGCAGCAGCCAAGCTGGACAGATGATCTGCCCCTCTGTCAGCTCTCTGGAGTTGGCTCCACTCCCAACCGAACCTACGCAGCGGACGGCAAGGGGACGGAGAGCCACCCGTTGGAGGACAACTGGCTGAAGTTTAGGTGAGAGAAGAGGGCCGAGGGGACCGAGGCAGGAGAGGGGTGGCGGGAGCCGGGGGTTGGACCATCCGGGGATCCTCAGCGGTGGCCCGGGGCCAGCTCGCTCGCCTACGTCATCCCAGGAAGCAGCGTGGCTCAGTGGAAAGAGCACGGGCTTGGGAGTCGGAGGTCATAGGTTCGAATCCCGGCTCTGCCGCTTGTCAGCTGTGTGACTGTGGGCAAGTCACTTCACTTCTCTATGCCCCAGTGACCTCATCTGGAAAATGGGATGAAGACTGTGAGCCTCACGTGGGACAACCTGATTACCCTGTATCTCTCCCAGCGCTTAGAACAGTGCTCTGCACATAGAAAGCACTTAACAAATGCCAACATTATTATTATTAAAATGGGGATAAAATCCTCCTCCCTCCTCCTCAGACTGGGAGCCTTGTGTGGGACAGGGTCTGTGTTTGTCCCAATTATCTGGTATCTACCCCGGTGTTCAGTACAGTGCCCGGCACATAGTAAGCCCTTAAAAGGTACAGTTAAAAACAGAATGACTGCACATAGAAATGGTTATGGTGGAGTCCCTCAAGAATGCCATTTGGATCCCCTACCTCTAACCCTAACCCTCCCCGCTTTCTCCCCTCCCTGTCCACCTCAGAGAGCTCTACCTCTCACATGACTTCAGACATCCTTCCCCCAGATCTACCTCGCCAGCCCTGGCTTCTCACCTCCTCAGCAATCTCCCAGTTCCTTCGGCCACAGGGATCCCTCCGCCCGGAAATCCCGCCGGGACATTTAACTCGACGTGTCTAAAATCGAACTCCTCGCCTTCTTTCCCCCTCTTGCCCCTCTGAGTTATCCACTCCCTTCTGCAACCACACCCCAGCTCACACTCTTCATTCCTCTGAAACCAGCCACCTTCTTGTGCCGCCTTCTCATCTCCTTCCCTGTTGATCCCTCGCTCACCCCGCTCCCTCCAGCCTGGAACCCTTTAGACTGCAAGCTCCCTGTGGGCCGGGATCGTACCTACCATCTTTCTGTTGTATAGTACTTTCCCAAGTGCTTAGGTCAGCGTTCAGCAAAACAGCGCTCAATAAATACCAGTGATTGATTGGAAAAGCTTTCCTGTTCAAATCTGATGGTCCAATGCTCATTCCATCTTCAAAGCCCACCTGAAAACCTACATCCTCCACCTTTACAGATTGTATCACTACGAAACACCCCAGGAACGCTTATGTCTGAACCAGTCCTTAACACTGACGTATATCTCGGCCTACCATAACCTACCGGAACTATTTTCTCTAGTGCTGTGCAAACAGTAAACGCTCAGTAAATATGACTGAATTAATTGAATATTTATTCATCCATACTCCTGCTCTCAATAATTGGCAGCGGTATTCTTTCCCTGCACCTATGATTTGTGATTAATCGTTGCCTTCTTGGCTCCCCATTACATTATAAACTTCTTGAGGACAGTGGGCTAAATGTTCTCCTTTGATGATGATTATTATTGGTACCAGTTAAGTGGTTATTATGTGGCAAACACTGTACTGAGCGCTGGGGCAGAGCTAACCAGGTTGGACACGGTCCCTGTCGCACGTGAGGCTCCCAGTTTTCATTCCCATTTTACAGATGAGGTAACTGAGGCACAGAGAAGTTAAGTTTTGGGGCTTTTTTTTTTTTTTGGTGTGTGTGAAGCACTTACTGTGTGCCAGGCATTGTACTAAGCACTGGTGTAGATTCAAGACCGTCAAGTAGGACACAGTCCATGTCCCACATAGGGCTCACCGTCTTAATCCCCATTTTCCAGATGAGGTAACTGAAGGCCCGAGGAGTGAAGTGATTTGTCCAAGGTGACACAGCGGGCAGGTGGCATAGCCGGGATCAGAGCGCAGATCCTCTGACTCCCAGGCCCGTGCTCTCTCACTAGGCCACGCTGTTTCCCCTCTCTTCTCCCGTCCGACCTCAGCCCTCCTCTCCGCTCTTTCCACCAGGAGCGAGAACAACTGCTTCGTCTACGGCATCTTCAACGGCTACGACGGCAACCGGGTGACCAACTTTGTCAGCCAGCGGCTGTCAGCGGAGCTGCTGCTGGGTCAGCTGCACTGGGACCACAGCGAAGCCGACGTGAAGCGGGTGTTGCTGCAGGTAGCGGCCCCGAGCTCCCCGGCTCCCAGCCCCTTTTCCCCGAGCTCGTTTGGTTGTGCCCGGAGATCTCTCCCTGCCAGAGGAGGAGAAGCGTCCTGGGTTCTCCCTGGCTCCCGGGAGGGCCGTTAACCGGCCCCCAAAGGACCGCCTTCGGCTCTCTTGGGACCGAGAGTCGTTCCAAGGGATGAAGAGGGGCTATGTCCTGGGGAAAGAGGAATTTGGGCCGGGAAGGCTAAAGAAGAAGGAATTTGGAACGTCTTAGGATAATGGGAGGTGCCATCTGCCTTTAAGGGAGCTTCCTGTGGGGTTGAACCTTCTCAGCAAGCAACCCGGTCCCTCTCCTTCCCGCTCTCCTTCCCGGTGGGCAGAGACGGCTGCTGCGATTGCTGCAGCCGCTGCATTCGCCAGTTCCTTTTCCTTTGGGGTCGGGACCAGCAAAGGGACAAATTCCGGATGAGTTTCGTGCCCCCAACTCTCCTTCAGCATCAGGGAATAGGAAAACGGAAAGGGGGCGGAGGGCCAGCAGGAAGATCCTGGGGCTGTTTTTCCCAGCGGCAGCCGGGGTGCGTGCTCTCAGGCCCAATTCCAGAATCCCAGGAGTTTGGAAAGCTGCCTATTATGGTAGGGGCTCCTCGGTTCTTCAGGACATCTCAACCTCTACTGCGAAGTGTGGTCTCTTTGAGCCTCCCTCTAGACTGTGAGCTATTGCGGGCCAGGAACGTATCTGCCGACTCTGTTGAATCGGACTCTTCCAAGTGTTTAGTCCAGTGCTGTGCACGCGGTAAGTGCTCAGTAAATAGCGTTGATTGATTGAGCCCCTGGAGCTGCTGCCCTGGCTGCCCCAATGGGAGTCCAGACAGACCAACGCCCTTCCCATCTTCAAAGGCCTTTTAGAAATCACTTCTCTTCCAGTAGGCCTCCCCTGACTCAAGTCTTCTCCCCTTCATTTAGTAAGGGCACTTCACCACTTGGGCACCTCCAGTTCCCTCCGCGCACCTGGAGCACTTGCATCCATAGCTTTATAATCTGTCAGTGGCATTTGTTGAGCGCTTACCGTGTGCACAGTGCTTGGGAGAGTACAGTACAACAGATTTGGTAGACCTCTTCCCTGTCCACAAGGAGCTTACAGTCTATCGCTTCCCCCTTCCTGTGGTTTATCTTGGAATCCGTTTCCCCGGTAGACCGTCCCTAAGGGCCAGGATCATGTCTCCTGATTATATTGCATCTTCCTAGTGCTCAATATAGTGCCCTGCCTCCAGGAGCTCAGTAATTACTAATGATTTATGACTGAGAGGTTTCGCTCTTTTTTTTCTTGATGGTATTTGTAAAGCGCTTACGATGTGCCACGCACCGTCCTAAACCCTGGGTTAGATACAAGCTAATCAGGTTGGACACAGTCCCTGTCCTTTGTGGGGCTCACCGTCTTAATCCCCATTTTACAGATGAGGGAACTGAGACCCAGAGCAGTGAAGTGACTTGGCCAAAGTCACAAGACAGACAGGTGGCAGAGCCGGGATTAGACCCCAGCTTCTTCTGACACCCAGCCCTGTGTTTCATCCGTTAGGCCACCCTGCTTCACTGATTTGGCAGGGATCTTTAATTTTCAGCACCGGAGGAGTTGAGACCGCAAAAGCCTTTACCAGAGTGCCCTGTGGGGCGATGGAAAACTCTGGAGAGTGGGAAGAAAGGGCTTTGTAGGAATGTAAATTCCTTTGTTTCCTACTAGCCTCATCCCTTCCACTCCCTTCCCTTGCCTTTACCTAATTGTTTCTCCCTGCCCCGCCCCACCCAGGCTTTCGATGTTGTAGAGAGGAGCTTCCTGGAGTCCATCGATGACACTTTGGCAGAGAAGGCCAGCCTCCAGTCTCAGCTCCCAGAGGTAACGCCGCCCTCTCCCCTCACCCACCCTTCAGAGAGAAGGATGGCCCCGGCCCCATCGGGAGGAAGCCGTAGAGGCTCTTTGACCCGGGGGTCACCCACGACTCTCTCGGGGCCGTGGGCCGGGCCCATGAGGGAGGGTGTTTTCACGTGGTGGGCTTTCTGTGGCCCAACGGGAAAAAATTTTATAATCTGGCTTCTGGGGGAGGGAGTCCAACAAGTGTTTTGTGCTTCACCAGACTCTCCCACTCATCTGGAGATCAAGACCGACTTGCACGGGAAGGCATTTCCTGACTGGGGTACTCTGAGTGAGGGGGGAAGAGGCGACGGTGGTCACCTGGCCCACCCCCAGGCCTTGGAGTTCCCGCTCCGGTCTCCCTGAGGCAAAGTGGGGTGGCCTCAGGCCCATGGGCTGGATCCTGTGTTCCAGGGCGTCCCCCAGTACCAGCTCCCGCCTCAGTTCCAGAAGATAGTGGAGAGGCTGAAGGCGGTAGAGAGGGAGATCTCCGGAGGGGCCACCGCCATCGTCGCCGTCATCCTCAACAACAAGCTGTACATCGCCAATGTAGGTGCGTTTCCGGCCGCGGGAGGGCCGGGGGTCCGGGAGGGAGGTGACCCCGGGGTGCGGGAGAGGGGCGGAGGCTACCGGGCGGCCCCTTTGGGCCGCGAGACCTTCCAACACCGCCTTTCGGAAGTCGGGCTGGGAGCGAAAATACCCTGGAGAAGGCCGGGGCCGAGAGGAGTGGGGTAGAGGCGATGGCTCCGGGAAGGGTCCAGAGGGGGGGTCATTCCAGCTAGCCATGTGGTGAGGTCCATCTCCCATCCCTGTCGGAGAGGCCATTGCTGTGGTTTGTTGGGTCCCGGCCCGCTCCCCCGACCCACCCAACGGTTATCCTTCTCTCTGACCCCCGCCCCTCCCTCTCAGCCGCTCTGTCGTCTCCCCCGCCGCAGGTACCAACCGTGCGCTGCTCTGCAAGTCCACAGTGGACGGGCTGCAGGTGACGCAGCTCAGCGTGGACCACACCGCCGAGAACGAGGACGAGCTCTTCCGCCTCTCCCAGCTGGGTGCGCTGCTGTCTCTCCCCCCACTTCAGACCCTCCTCACACCTCCCTCTCCACTCAACTCACTCTCCTCTCCGCTTTCTGGGTTCTCTCTGGGGGGCAAAGCCGAATGTGGGACTAACCGCCTCCAGAGATGGCAAGTAGAGAGGACCTCGGCCCGAAAATTAGCATAGTTAATTAACCCGCCCTCAGGGCCTGGAGAGCTTCTACTGCCCGATACTGGAGGAGAGCCGGCCAAGTGAAATTCTGCCCTGAGCCTCTTCTTAACTGTTGTTGCAAAGCCAATCACTCAGGAATTATCACAATAAAGGGGCGAGGTCATCTGGTCAATCTCCCAACTTGGGTAGTTTGGATATTTCAGGTACCATTCAGTGGGCTTTCCTACAGAGAAGGAAAGGGGAGAAACCAGGTAATCAGGGTCATCTTTTGAGCTTTTACCATGTGCGGAGCACTCGCTTCTGAGAGTGCATTATGAGTAGGTAGACACGTTCCCTGCCCAAAAAGAGTTTACCGTTTGAGCACTTCCGGTGTGCGCAGCACTGTTTTAAGCACTTGGAAAAGTCTAGTACAACAGAGTGGGTACATGCAATCCCTGGGCACAGGGAGCTTCTAGTCTCCTGGGGAAGACAGACATTAAAAAAGGGGAAGAGTAGTTGAGACAGTGGAGTTGGGCCTCTTGCTTTCAATTTCCGGCCTCCAGTAGCCGCTGCTGCTGGACGCTTGGGCAGAGTCTACGGTCGAGCAGTTCTAAAATCTCTCGGGGGACCCTCCGGGATCAATAAGGTTTTCTCACTCACCCTTTTTCATTCAAAGGGTGGGTTACTCTCCGGTGCCCTGGGCCCAGCCCGTGCCTGGATGCAACCCGCTGCGGGGAAAGGGTGAGGCGGAGAGCCGGATTAGGGCTGTGACTTGTCGGCCACCTTGGATTGCCAGCGTCCTAAAGTGAGCCGGTGGGGTGGGCTCTCGGGGAGCAGAGGTCCAAGAGCATATGACCTCGGTCACCCAGGTGGTGCTCAACGCAGAAGGAATCACCTGCCAACACAGACCTACAGGCGAGGAAAAGGGACAGAATAATAATAATAATTCTGGTGTTTGCTTAGCACTATTATGTGCCAAGCACTGGGGTAGATGCAAAATAATCAGACAAAAGTAGCCCTTACCCCACACGGGACTCACAGCCTAAGAGGAAGGGAGAAGAGGCATTGAACCCCCATTTTACCAATGAGGAGACTGAGGCCCAGAGAAGTCCAGAGACTGGCCGAAGGTCCGACAGCGGGCAAGGGGCCGAGCCCAGATAGGAACCCGGGTCTGCCGACTCCCCGATCTGTGTTCCTTCCACAAGGCCACGTGGCTTCTCTAGGAGGTAGATGTCGATTGGGCCGCCACGATCAGCTCAGGTGATCAGGAAACTAAAGGAGCATCCACTCGGGCAGTCCAAACGAGTTGGGTTTCTTCATCGTGAAACGACCCGGGCCGGGCCACGATCCGTGGCTACAGAACCACCAGGGAGGTGGGCGTTCTAGTCCGAACTGTCATCCTCGCTCAGCATGAAGGATGAGTAAGTCCATCATCAGTGGTGTTTATTGAGCGCTTACTGCCTGCAGAGCGGTGTACTAAGCGCTCGGAAAAGTACAGAACTTGAGAAGCAGTGTGGCCTAGCGGAAGGAGCACAGACTTGGGAGTCAGAGGACCTGAGTTCTAATCCCGGCTCCTCTACTTGTATGCTGTGTAACCTGGGGCAAGTCATTTCTCTTCGCCTCGGTGACATCTCTGGAGTGGGGAGTAAGACCGTCAGCCCTTTGTGAGACAGGGACTGTGTCCAACCTGATTAGGGTTTAGTACAGTGGCTGGCACATAGCAAGTGCTTAAAAAATGCCACAGTTGTCATTTTCATTACAGTTCAGTAGAGTTGGTAGGCATGAACCTTTATGATAACAAAAGTAGAGGTGGAAGAAATAGTAGCGTGTAAGGAGATGTACAGAGTTGCTGCGGGACTGGGGTGACTGTCGAAATGCCGAAGGGTCACCCCGCCACGTGGAAGTGGGTTGGGGGAGCTTTCTGGTTAATGAAAAATTCAGCTCTCTGCCGGGGGCTTTGGGTGGGAGTGTCAGAGGGTGTGGTGTGGGGGGATGGGGGTCAGCCTTTCCCCATTTTTCCCCTTTTCAGCCCCTCACCTATTCTACGGGACCTAACGCACCCCGACCCGCCTCTTTTCGGGGCAGATGTTGTCCTCCTGTCAGCAGTGAACACTGAATAGGTGAGCAGTGTGTCTAGTGGAAAGAGAACGGGCCTGGGAGTCAGAAGGAACTGGGTTCTCATCCCGGCTCTTCCCCTCGTCTGCTATGGGACCTTGGGGAAGTCATTTCATTTCCCCGTGACTCAGTTAACTCAGCTTTAAAATGGGAATTGAGACCGTGAGCCCCATGTGGGACAGGGACTCTGTCCAACCCGATTAGCTTGTATCTACCCCAGTGCTTGACCCATAGTAAGTGCGTAAAAGTCACCGTTTTTAGAAAGATAGGGGCCAGAGAGGAGTTGTTCTGTTTCACTCTTTGTCTGTTTCCCCTCTAGGCTTGGATGCAGGGAAGATCAAGCAGGTGGGCATCCTGTGTGGGCAGGAGAGCACACGGCGCATCGGGGATTATAAAGTCAAGTACGGCTACAGCGACATCGAGCTGCTCAGGTAAGCGGAGGGCCGGTTCCCCGCCTCTGCCCAGGCCGGGTGGCCCCGGGGTCAGGCCTGAGCGAGAGCCCGAGGAGGGGCCCATTTAACGGCTTCTGCCCATTCTCTTCCCCCACAGACCGTGAGCCCGCCCTCTAGACTGTGACCTTGTTGTGGGCGGGGATTGTCACTATTTTTAGCATTGTACTTTCCCAAGCGCTCAGTACGGTGCTCTGCACACAGAAAGCGCTTAATAAATACGATCGATTGATGGAGCGATTGAGCCCGTCCCTCCGATGGGGGTGGCGCCCCGGGGTTCCCGATGGCAGGGGGCTGACCCCCTGCCGCTAGGACTGCACAGCCACGAGGGAGGGGCAGAAGGAGGATGGGCAGGCCGCCCCCGGATCAAGAATAGCCGCTCCCGCCCTGGCTCCGAACCTGCTCTAGTGTCAGGACGTGTGTCTGGGTCTGGGTCTCCCCTGGTTCCCTGCGGCCCCGCCCTGGACAGCGGCCACTACTTTGGTTTTGTCGGGAGTCTGGGAGAGGCTCGTGCAGAGGCGGGAAGTGGGAGCCGGGAAATCCTGGGGGCCACCCACAACCTCAGCCTCCTGCTACAGGAATCAATCCACCAGTCAGGCAGTCGGCGGTATTTATTGAGAAAACGAGAAGCAGCATGGCCTAGTGGATCCTCGCAATCAGAAGAGCCTGGGTTCGAATCCCAGCTCTGCCACTTGTCTGCCGTGTGACCTTGGAGAAGTCACTTTACTTCCCTGTGCCTCAGTGACCTCATCTGTAAAATAAGACTGCGAGGCCCACGTGGGACAGGGCCTGTGTCCAACCTGATGAATGTACCCCCGGCGCCTTAGTACCGTGCCTGGCACATAGCAAGCGCTTAACAAATTCGGTTGACAACGGTTTATTGAGTGCTTACTGTCTGCGGAACACTGTAGAGTAAATATTCAGGAAAGTGCGGCGGTACAATGCAGTAGGAATAATAATTGTGGCATTTGTGAAGCACCTGGTATGTATCAATCACCGTACTAAGCTTTAGGGTAGATCCAAGATAATCAGATCCCACAAGGGTCTCACAGTCCGAGTAGGAGGGAGAACAGACATGAAATCCCCATTTTGCAGATGAGGGAACTGAGACACAGAGAAGTGACTTGCCCAGCGTCACACAGCAGAGAAGCAGCAGAGTCAGGGTTAGAACCCAGGTCCTCTGAGTCCCAGCCCCAAATTCTTTCCACTAAGACATGCTGCTTCACGATCCCTGTCCTCAAGGCGCTTACGGTTTAGTTGGGGGAACAGATAGAGGAAGGGGAAGGGGAAGCAGCAGACCCTAAGGATCTGGACATAAGCGCGATGGGACTGGAGATGGGTATCAGATCGCTCAAGGGGCTCACGGCCAGATGCATAGGCAGTGCAGAAGGGAAGACGAATAGGGTGGGGAAATGAGGACGTAGTCGGGGAAGGCTTCCTGGAGGAGGTGTGAGATTAGTAGGGCTTTGAGAGTGGAGAGAGCGGCGGGCTGTCGGTTACAAAGGAGGGGGGAGTTCCGGGTCAGAGGGAGGACGTGGCCGAGAGGTCGGCGGCGAGATCGACGAAATCGAGGTGCAGAGTGGGTTGGCGTTAAAGGAGCGAAGTGTGCGTGCCGGGCTGCAGTGGGAGATGAGCGGCGTTCGGTAGGAGGTAGGGAGCCGGTGGAGGGTTTGAAAGCTGATGGGGAGGAATCCCGTGCGGAGGTGGATGGGCAACCACCGGAGATTTCCCCGCCCTCCCCCTGAGAGCGGGGGTGGTGCCGGGGAGCGAGTGGGTGCTGGGTCCCCCAGGGGCCTGGGGGGTGGCGTGGGGACTGGGAGGGAGGGGAGGACAGAGAGGAAGGCAGGCGGGGAGGGACGAAGGGCATCGTCAGAAGCGGTGGACGAAAAGGGGCACGGGAGGAGAAGAGGAGACGGTTGGGGTGAAGGGGATAGTCGCGAAAGAATGGAATCCAAACTGGCAGAAACTAGGAGGAAAAGAGAATTGGCATGATGAGCTGTGGGGCAAGGAAGGGGCAGAAGAGAGGGATAGGAAGAGTTCACAGGCGACAAAGAAGATGCTCGAGAGGAGCCGGGGAGAGCGCGGCCAAGAAAATTCCCTGAACGTTTCTCCCGAATCAGCTGGTTCCAAGGCACTGGCCATCTGGTCCTGCTTTTCGGCTCCAAGAGCAAGAATTAAGGAGCGAGACTTTGGGGTCTTCTGCTGTAAAACCAGCGGGCCCTGGCGGTCTTGTTTTTTAAAAAAAACCCTCTGCCCGATCCCTCCAGATTTCCAGATAAGCGGGATCTGGATTGCTTTCAAATAAACATCCCTATCGTCCAGGTGGAATTTTTGAATTTTCTGAGGTCTGTCTGACATCATCGAGGTCCTCTTAACATTTTGGTGAAGAGTAAGACGGCCCGGTTGCCTAGCCTCTCGGAGAGTTCGTTGGTGCTGTGCCACCTGCCTGGTGGAGGAGAAGGAGAGGGCCCGGCTCTCCCGAGATGGCTGGCCCTGTCTTCTTTCCCTCCGTACACTGGGGGAGTGGAGAGAGAGCAGGACCGGGGCACCCGGAGCCGGCGTGCCTGTGAGCTCCAAGGGCTCCGGTAGATCTGAAATGTGGCACCTTGGCTCCTTACTTTGTTAACCGCGTCCTTTCCCTTCCCGCCGTCCTCCCTCCTCCATCCCCCCTCCCCGTCTCTCTGTGTTTCCCCTCCCGTCTGGCGACCGTCACCGTGCCGGGAACGGGCAGCGTTTCCACCCCACAGGGCGACAGGGTGTGCCCAGAATGCTAAAAAACCCTTTCCCCGGGCTTTCTCTCCCAGCTCTGCCAAGTCCAAACCGATCATCGCCGAGCCAGAAGTTCACGGAGGTCAGTCCCTGGAAGGGGTGACGGGCTTTCTGGTATTGATGTCCGAAGGGCTCTACAAGGCTTTGGAAGCAGCCCATGGGCCCGGGCAGGCCAATCAGGTGAGGCGGCCGCGGCCGGACGTGGGTGCGCCCCCATCCCTCCCCGCCCCCAACATCTCCCGTGTCTGTCCAAGTCAGAAGGTAGCCGAGATGTAGGCTCTCCCCCACGGGTTCCTGTTGGCTACACGGCCGGGCCAGATGGTGGTGGATGATGATGATATCTGTGGTGTTTGTTAAGCGCTTACTACGTGCCGGGCACTGTACAGGCAAACGGGGACGGATGCAGTCCCTGGCCCAGACTGGGCTCACGGTCTTAATCCCCATTTTCCAGATGAGGGAACTGAGGCCCAGGGAAGTGAAGCGACTTGCCCAAGGTCCCACAGCAGGCAAGTGGCGGAGCTGGGATTAGAACCCAGATCCTTCTGAGTCCCAAGCCCAGGCTCTCTCCACTAGCCACCCGATGCCCCTTGGAGCCTCTGGTTTTCACACCCTAAGGGCTCCCGGCAAATGGGGGCCCGGTCCTTTGTGGGTGGCGTTGCTCTGGGGATCTCAAGTGCAGCCACGAGACGTCTTTGGTGTTATCCCGGCCCGTGCTCAGCCTTGCAGAAGATATCGGGGAACCGCCACCCCCTGAAAAGACCCACTGGCCCACAGGGTCGAGGTTCGAGGCAGGGAGTAGGAGGCGCGTCGCCCAGGGGCCTGAGAGAGGCTGGACACGGAAGCCGGGGCCCTTCCTCCCCCGAGAGGACCCCCCCTGCCCCGGTGATGGGTGCTGTTCCCGTGGGCATCCTGGGAGGAGGGATGGGATGGGACGGGACAGGGCGCCGGGCTGCTCCTGTGTGGCCCAGCTCTGGGCGTGTGCTCAGCGCAGTTCGAGGAAATGAAGACAAGGCAGCTCTGCTACTAGTCTGCTGTGTGACTTAGGCCAAGTCACTTCATTCCTCTGGGCCTCGGGTCCCTCATCTGTAAAACGGGGGTTAAGACTGTGAGCCCCACGTGGGACGTGGATTGCGTCCATCCTGATTAGCTTGTATCTACCGCAGCGCTTAGTACGGTGACGGGGAGCAGGGTGGCTTAGCGGATGGAGCCCGGGCCTGGGAGTTAGAAGGCCATGGGTTCTAATCCCGGCCCTGCCTCTTATCTGCCGGGTGACCTTGGGCAAATCACTTCACATGTCTGTGTCTCAGTTACCTCGTCTGTCAAATGGGGATTGAGACTGTGAGCCCCAAATAGGACAGAGACTGTGTCCAACTTGATTTGCTCGTATCCATCCCAGCACATAGTACAGTGTCCGGCAGATGGTAAACGCTTAACGAATACCGTCATTATTATTTTTAACAAATAGCATTTTTAAAAAAAGACAGCCATCTTCTGAGGTGGTTTTGGATCGGGGGTTCAGAATAACTGAGTTCTCAGTATGGCTGCCAGCTTATCTCTCACCGAGCCTCAGTTTCCTCATTTTGGGCAGGGGGTGATAATAATAATAACCAAGGGTTCAAAGCCTAGGTAATACTGGTACTTATGATCCTTGTTAAGCTCTTACTATGTGCTGAGGCCTGCTGGGGTAGATAGAAGATCATCAGGTCGTACACAGTCCCTGGCCCTGACCCACAGGAGGCTCACAGTGTAAATAAGAGCGAGAACGGGTATCGAATCCCCATTTTACCGATGAGGAAACTGAGGCAGAGAGCTAGCGACCCGCTCGAGGTCATCCAGCCGGCCGCCGGTGGTTTTGAACTCCTGGTGAGAGAAGAGTGCTGGACGCCAGGCCCGGCAGCCGGTGCCGTTGCGATTTGGACACATTGACGCTGTGTTCTGCCATGAGCTGGGTTTGGGCCAAGGACCTCACAGGGCTGGGTTGGCAGGGTAGGCATTCCCTTCCTCCTTCGCTCCCTCCCTTCCTCCCTCCCACCTCCTGCTCGGCTGGCTGGTCGCTCGTCCCTTAGCGGCCTGACCCCGGTTCCCTTCCCCTGGGCCACGGTGGGCCGGCTCTAGGCCGCGCTGGGACCTCACTCTGACTCAACCCTCCCCACCCCAATTGCAAGAGATCGCTGTGAGGATAGACACCGTATTTGCCAAACAGCTCTCGCCGGCCACGGTGGGCTGTCTCTCGGCCACCTAGGGCCCCGACTCTGACGCGCACCCCTCTCTTCCCCTTTGCCCCCCACCCCGGTTCCAGGAGATCGCCGTGACGCCGCACTTGCCAAGCAGACCTCCCTCCCCGGACACGACGGGCCGCCTCTCGGCCGGCTCTTAGCCGCCCCTGACTCTGACTGTCGGCCCTCTCTCCCCCCTCGCGCCCTCCCCCCAAATCCAGGAGATCGCCGCGATGATAGACACGGAGTTTGCCAAGCAGACCTCCCTGGACGCGGTGGCCCAGGCGGTGGTGGACCGGGTGAAGCGGATCCACGGCGACACCTTCGCCAGCGGGGGCGAGCGCTCCAGGTTCTGCCCCCGCCACGAGGACATGACCCTGCTGGTGAGGAACTTTGGCTACCCGCTGGGTGAGATGAGCCAGCCCGCGCTGACCCCGGCCCCAGGTACGTTCCGCCCCCCCGCCCCCTCCGCACGATAGAGCGCGGGCCTGAGAGTCTGATCCGGGCTCTGCAACTTGTCTGCTGTGTGACCTTGGGCAAGTGACTTCCCTTCTCTGGGTCTCAGTTACCTCATCTGTAAAATGGGGATCAAGACTGTGAGCCCTATGAGGGATAGGGACTGTGTCCAACACGATGAACCTGCCCCCGTGTCTCGGCAGGCAGGCGGGCAAGATCAGTCAGGGAGTTCTCAAGCCGTCACAGCCTGCAGAATCCGTCGAGGCGGGATGGGGGACGGGGGTGAGGGGCGGTGGGGCATCCAGCAGGGTCAGAGAAAGCAGAAGTTGTTCTGCCGTCCCCAGAATTGTCTTTCAAGCCAGACAACTTGATTCTTAGTACCTAATCCTGGCCTCCTGGGACCACTCCCTGCTTCCCCGCCCTCCCAGGCACGATTTTGAGGTTCCATGGGCATGTCGAGAAGGAAGCCGGTTGCGTCCGCCGTCTTCAAGGGGTGGAGTTGAGGTGGGGGAGGGTGGAGGAGGGAAACTGGGACTCCCTGCCTTGGGAATCCTACTTACCCAGCAGTAAGGGGAGCCCCGGGGCTGGATGGGGCAGGGCCCGTGGTCTCCCGACGATGATCCCAGCAGGGAGGCGGGGCCGGAGCCGCCCGGGCACGGCTCAGCCCCGGGATTGACCACCCCCCGCCCCGTCTTCAGACCCCCTGAAGCCTGGGGTCTCCCAGGGGGCCTCTGACACGCGATTCCTTTCCGTGTGCCCCGCAGGGGGACGGGTGTATCCCGTGTCGGTGCCGTACTCCAGCGCCCAGAGCACAAGCAAGACCAGCGTGACGCTGTCCCTCGTCATGCCCTCCCAGGGCCAGATGGTCAACGGCGCCCACAGCGCTTCCACTCTGGACGAAGCCACGCCCACCCTCACCAAGTGAGTAGCAGTCAGCATCGAACGGGCTCCTCCTCGGCGCTTGGGAGGTCGCGGCCTAGCGGGGAAGACGGCCACTAAGATAAACGACAAGAAAGGAGCCCACGGCCCGTCCCGCACTCCAGTGGAGCCTGGTGGAGGGAGAACGGGGCAGCTGCCGCCCTCGACTTCCCTTGGGGGCCAATAGATTAAGGGCAGCACCGTCACCCGGGTATTTTTTTTTTCCCAGCGCTCTGCACACAGTGAGCGCTTAATACCGTTGCTGCTGATACTTCCACTGGGGAAATGGCTCCCACATTCACGACCGGTCAGTTGGCTATGGAGTCACCCCTGCACCCATTCCCTCAGAAATCGGGCGGAAACCCATTTAAGAGCCTTCTGGCCTCTGATTCATTTGAGGGGGGAACCGTGCTCTCTGGGTGACAGTTACGGGCCAGATTTGAGGCCCCGCACACAGGCGTGTTTGCTGTGGCGTTGTCCAGACCCCTCCTGACTTTGAGCTGCTGCCTTCTGGGGGAAAAGTACCCCGGAAAATCTCGACCGCTTTGCAGACGCCAATGTGGCAAGGGCCTGGTGAGCAGGGGAGCACGAGGCAGGATCTCGACCGCTTTGCAGACGCCAATGTGGCAAGGGCCTGGTGAGCAGGGGAGCACGAGGCAGGCGCAGAGTCCCCTCAGAAGAGCAGACCTGCCCGACAGGTTTTGCGTCCGTCCGGCCTCTCGCCCTGCCTGGAACGTGGAGTCCGGTCCCGGCCAGAGAGCGGCTCTGATTTCTGCATTCTGCTCTCTCCCTCCCTCACGGGATCCCACCCGGAGCCGCCCCGCTCGGCCCGGGCCACCACCGGCCTTGGCCTCCCTCGCCAGTCCCCCCCCCCCCACCTCGGGGGACGGCCGCACGGTGAAGCGAGTTGCTCGCCGCCGGCTAGCTCGCGGCGGACCCCGCTGGTGGGATGGGATCTCTGGGCCGGGGGTGAGATTTCTCCCAGGGCCCTTGCCCCGTCCCCCTCCTAACAAAGGCCCCGTGTGTCGAGCCGCCCGCCCCCAGAGCCGAGGGCCCCTCCTGTCTGCCCGGGGGGCCTCAGGTGCCACCGGACCCCGGGACCGGGAGGGGCCGGTGCCTGGCGGGGGGGCAGAGATGGAATCCTGGACGCCGGCTCCGCTGCGTGGGAGGGGAGAGAGCACTTGAGCCCTCCGCTGGCTCTCCCCGGCTAGAGGGGAGGCTGGTCCTGGCCCCCCCAGGCCTCCCCCCACCTCCTCGTCCCAATGGGGTAACTCACGGGCGGGCAGCCTGGCGAGACATTACGGGAGGACGAAGCTCCCGGACCTCGCAGCTGGCCGCAGCGTCGGGGCAGGATTGGGCCGTGGATTCCCCGTCGATTTCCCCCGTCTCTCATTGTCGCCCGCAGCCAGAGCCCGACCATGACCCTCCAGTCGACCAACACGCACACCCAGAGCAGCAGCTCGAGCTCTGACGGGGGCCTCTTCCGCTCGCGCCCTTCCCACTCCCTGCAGCCCGACGAGGACGGCCGCGTGGAGCCCTACGTGGACTTTGCCGAGTTCTACCGGCTCTGGAACGTGGACCACGCCGAGCAGGGGGCCCTGGCTGTGCCTTAGTGTCCGCGGAGACGCCAGAGAGAGACCGAGAGAGAACCGTCCCCCCGGGGATGCAGATTAATCGCCCTGTGTGGCCCGGCGGCCCCCTGAGGGCAGACCGGATGGCCCCGTGGGCCACTGAGCCGGTGCCTTGGGGAGTGACCGTGTGGGCAGGGATGCCTCCTCTTCTCTCTTGCCACGCTTCCCGGGGCAGCTGGGACCCAACTCCCGGAAATGGGGTTTCCCCCCGCCGCCCCCCGAGCCGTAACACTCCCCGGGTCCGGGGATCAGCTCAGCAGCGAGCCTTATGTTGCCAAAAGGAGGTCAGCGCAGACTGTGTCACGGGGGCCTGTATCTCACCTGTCACTTCAGATCAGGGTGGGGAAGTGCGGCTCCCGCCTCGAAAATGGAGCGCTTCAGCCGATGCCTCCATTTCTCAGAATAAATGTCGCGGTCTGCAGCGGAGGGGCTGCGGGCATGTCTTTGATTTGTCCGAAAGTGATTTTGTAGTCACCCTGGAAGGTGCCGGTCAAAAACCCTGGAGGTTGGAATTCTCAATTGAACTTTGGCTCACAGGCAAGCTTCTTCCCCTTCCCCCCACCTGGCCTTGGCCTCGCCCCCTAGAAGTGCCCAGTGGCTGTGCCACCTCTTGACCAGAACCCCCCCTCCATTTCTCAGGCACTCGATCGATGAGTAGTAGCCGCTGAACTTTTACCGCATGCAGAGCGCTGTACTAAGCGCCTGGGAAAGAACAGCTTTTCAATCCTCTCGATCTCATGGTTTAGAAACTGAAACGGGGACCTCCAGTCCAGGGGTGAAGGGTTAGGTCCCGGCGCCGCTCTCCCCTGCCTTACCTCTGCAGCTCTTGAGAGGTGGTGGTTCCGATCAACGACGGAGTCCAGCAGTCAGTTGTATTTACTGAGTATTTACCGCGTGCAGAAGATCGTAGTGGGCATTTGGGAGAGTACAGTAGAACAGTAGAACAGACGCATTTCCTACCCACAACGAGCTTCAGTCTAGAAGGGGAGAGAGACATTAATATGAATAAATAATAATTACGGTATTTGTTAAAGGCTTATTATGTGCCAGGCGCTAAATTACGAATATGTACGAAAGTGGGGCTGGGTGGGGGGGATGAAGAAAGGGAGCAAGTCAGGGCGGCGCAGAAGGGAGTGGAAGAAAAGGAAAAGAGGATTTAATCAGGGAAGGCTTCTTGGAGGAGATGGGCCTTCAAAAAGGCTTTAAAGTGGTGGGGGCAGCAATTGTCGTCGCAGTCACCCGGGAACCCAAGTTTGACCCCCAGCCTGGGGGGGGGTTGGGGGGAAAAAGAGCCCCCCTGGTGCAGAGGATTGTTCTGACCTCCTGGCAAGGAAACACCTCAGTTGTGGTCTGGTGGGGGAGCCAGACATTAAAATCAATTGAGCGGAAGAAATAACGAGTGAAGAATGTGAGCTGGAGGGTAGAAGAGTAAATGGTAGTAATAATAATAATGATGATGGTATTTATTCAGTGGTTACCAGGTGCCATAAGCGCTGGGGTGGTTACACATGGAACCGGGCACAATCCCTGTCCCATATGAGGCCCACAGTCTCGATCCCCATTTTACAGATGAGGTAGCTGAGGCACAGGGCAGTGAGGTGACTTGCCCGAGGTCACACAGCAGACAAGTGGCGCAGCCGGAATTAGAACCCGCGGTAAGAGAGTAGCAGCTGATGGGGAGCTTTGGAGTCAATAATAGGGAAACAGCGTGGCCTAGAGGACCTGGGTTCTGATCCTGCCTCTGTCCTTTGCCGCGTGGCCCGAACAAGTCACTTCACTTCTCTACGCCTCGGTCACCTCATCTGTAACTGGGGATTAAGACTGTGAGCTTCATTTGGGACATGGACTTTGTCCAACCCGATGAGCCTGTATCTTTCCCCGTGCTTAATACGGCACCTGACGTAGAAAGCACTTAACAAATACCATGCAAAAAAGAAAAATCAGTGGTGAGGAATGAATGTTTTATTCCAGCAAAAATGGAAAGTCAGGGTAGGCTTTTGTGGAGGGAAGGCTTATGTTCCAAAGACATTTTAAGACGATCCATACTGCTGTCAGGAGATGATGATGATAATGGTATTTTTTAAGTGCTTACCATGTGCCGAGCACTGTCCTAAGCACTGGGATAACACAAGATAACCAGGTGCCACCTGGGGCTCACAGTCTAAGTAGGAGGGAGAGCAGGTATCGAATCCACCATTTTGCAACTGAGGGACCCGAGTCAGAGAAGTTAAGTGACCTGTCCAAGGTCACGCACAGCAGGTCTGTGGCGGAGCTGGGATTAGAACCCAGATCCTCTGTCTCCCAGGCCCTCGCTCTTTCTACCAGGCCACGCTCCTTCCATCTTCAAAATGGCTGACCACGCCTCCTCCGCAACTCTGTCTGAAATGGCCAACCCTGCTAGCTGACCCCCGGCGTCCCGCCCGTCAGCGCTCAGTAAATACCAGCGATCGATCGATTATAAAATGGACAGTCGAGCCACCTTCCTCACACCTCTGCCTCCAAAATGGCGGGCCACACCGACTTCCCCGCCGTTTCACCTGCAAGATGGCTCGCCACCCCCACCTACTTAACTTCCCGAGCCTGCGGAGCTGCTGTTCGTCACACAGTCTGAGCCCTGGAAGAGAGGCAGAAGAGGAATAACAAGTATTATTCGTAATAAGCATACCTGGCTTCCTATTTCCATCTCCACTCTCAGAGTTGCCAGTAATTAGGCTGCCGTCTGTTCCGGGCCACAGCTATTTCAACACGTTGTCAGGGAATCGGCAGCCGAAGTTCTGAGAGAAAGGTGCCTCGCAGACGTCACGGCGGCGGAGAGGTGTCGGAGGAACGGGGCCCGCCGAGCGGATCCTAGTCAGTTGTATTTAGTGAACGCTTACCGCGTGCGAGGCTCTGTACTAAGCGCTTGGGAGAGTTCCGTGTAAATACCCTGAGCCGCTAGGAAATTTTGAGTGGGAGCCGCTGGCCTAGTGGAAAGAGGACCTGCCTCCCCAGCATCCACTGACGCTTTCTAGCTGGGGGAAAGAGAAAAGCCCCCGTGAGCGTATTAATCATTCATTCAATAGTATTTATTGAGCGCTTACTATGTGCAGAGCACTGTACTAAGCACTCGGAATGTACAGTTCGGCAACGGATAGAGAAAATCCCTGCCCATTGATGGGCTTACGGTCTAATCGAATAAGAATAACAAGCATAAAGCTGGCGGTATTTGTTAAGCGTTTACTTCATGCCAAGCGCTGGGGTAGATCCAGTACAATAATGAAAATGATAGGGTAGTTATGGTGCTCGTGAAGCGCTTACTAGGTTCCAAGCACCGTTCTAAGCGCTGGGGTAGATGCAAGTTAGGTTGGATGTAGTCTCTGTCCCACTGGGGGCTCGTGGTCTTACTCCCCCTTTTACAGATGAGGTCACTGAGGCACAGAGAAGTGCAGTGACTCGGCCAAGGTCACACAGCAGACAATTGGTGGAACGGGGATTAGAACCCGGGTCCTTCTGACTCCCAGGCCCGGGTATATCTACTGAACCACGCTGCTTCTCTACGGTCGGACCAGACACGGTCCCCTTTCCACCCGGGGGCAGGGCCTGGATTGAATCTCCGTTTTCGGGATGAGGAAACGGAGGCACGGAGAAGTGATGCGACTCGCCCAGGGTCACACGGCAAGCAGGAGGATTAGAACCCAGGTTTCCTGACGGGCCGACCCTGGGCCCTAGCCGCGAAACCCCCTCGGCTTGCACCCGTGGCAGTCGACGGGCTTGTCGCCCCGTCGGCTTGGCTGTCGAGGGAAGGGCGTTTCAAGGGCTCGTGGCATGGGGATGTTTGGGGCCGCCCAGTGAACCGGGCAGGCCAGTCCGCTGACAAACAGCCACGGCAAGGCCAACACAAACCATGGCTCATCTGCAGGGAAATCCACGCCCTGTATTCTTCGAGCAGTGAGCAAACACCATTTCCGGGCCAGGTCGGAATACTACCAACCCCCGATTCCTCTTCGGCCGGAGAGCGGAGGTAATCCCGATGCCTCCGTCCCCGAGTCGGCCTCCCCGGACGCGCTGCTCCGAGGGGTTTCCGCGAGGCCGAGGCTTCCCTGACCCCGGGAGCAAGACCACCGCTCCCGCCCTGGCCCTCGGGACGGGGACGGAGGTGGCGGAGGCGGGAGAGAGCGGTTTCGGTCGGCCGCCCGCAGGTAAGCGCTCTTTCCGTCCCTCCTCAAACTCTAGAACAAACGACCGGGTAGAATTCACACCCCTTCCCGGCCCGGAGAAGCAACAAGAATACACTTGGATTGGCATCCCTTATTCACCCCTCCTCGCCCCCACGGCACTTATTTCCATATCCATAATTTATTTCTGTTAACCTCTGTTTCCTGTACCCTGCGAGCTCGTCGTGGGCAGGGAACGTGTCTACCGACTCTGTTGTACTCTCCCGAGCACTCGGTACAGTGCTCTGCACACGGTGAGTGCTCAATAAATACCATTGATTGATGGATCGAGCTGCCCCGGCGAGAGGGTGGGGAAGAGCCTGACAGAAACATGGCCAAGCCTCTGGTGGGGGGGTCTTGGGAGTCCCGCCACTCCCTCCGACCTCCGACTGCGGGGAGGGGGAACAGGAGAAACCTGCTGGGGTCCCCGGGACTCTCTGCCCTCTTGACATCGCGGATCTGCAAGAGAGACCCGAGGCCTGCGTCCTCTGATATTTTTTTTTCTGAACGGCACCTGTTAAGTGCTTATTTTGTGCTGGGGTAAGTACCAGATAATATGGTGGACAGAGTCGGCGTCCCACTTGGGTCTTACAGTCTCGATCCCCATTTTACAGGCGAGGTAACTGAGGCACAGAGAAGGGAAGCGACTTGTCCGAAGTCACACGGTAGACAAGCGGCAGAGCTAGGATTAGATCCCAAGTCCTGACTCCCAGGCCTGTCGTCTGTCTTCTAGTGACCTCCGCTCCCCCAGGCGTCGAGGGGGATCTTGGCTCCCTTTCATTCATTCATCCAATCGTATTTATTGAGCGCTCACTGTGTGCAAAGCACTGTACTGAGTGCTTGAGAGAGTACGTTCCCTGCCCACAGTGAGCTTACAGACGAGAGAGGAAGACAGATATCTGTATAAATAATGTACCGTGGGCCTGAAAGGAGGATGGATATAAAGGGAGCGGGCTAAATATCCTCGATGGATTGACCGAATGCCACGTGGATTCTCTTTCCGAAGCCTCCCTCGGCTCCTTCAAACCTCCACCGGCTCCCCGCGTCCATCCACTCGAAGCGAACGCTTCTTCCGATTAGCTTCAAGGCTCTCCACCAACTCACCCCATCTCATCCATCTGTTCTCTTCATCCACTTCTCCCCCAGCCCGCTCGCCGGAGAAACAAGCGAGTACCTTGAAGACGGGGAGAGCCCAGATCTGGGGAGAGGGGGGGTCCCTGGCCGGGAGAAGAGCGCGAGCGAGGGGTCGGAAAGAGGAGTGATGAGAGCGAGATGCGGTTAGGAGGTGAGGCCGGGGAGGGGCCGGGGAGGAGCGGGTGAAGGCAGCCGAGCTTTAAGACGGAGGGGGTCGCCGGACAGCCGGATGCGGAGGGACGTGGGGGACCACTGGAGGTGTTTGAGAAGTAGACAGATGTGCCCACTTGAGGCACAGACGTGAAGCGGGGAGAGGCTGAAAGCAGGGAGACCAGCGAGAAGGCCGACAGAGCAGAAGGCCGACCCAGCAGCCTAACCGAGACGCGGCGAGAGTCGACCAGGCGGGAGCCGTTTGGGGAGGAGGGAGGACAGGCGGGAAAGAGCCCCGGGCCGGGGGGAGGAAGGAGGATGGGGATCATCAGTCACGTCTCCGACCCTCCGTGGTGGCCGCTCTAGTCCTCGGTCTTCTCATCTGAGGAGTGGGGTGGGTGCCCCGACCCACCCTGGGACCGTGGAAGGCCAAAGGGAGGGAACAGCGGGGGAGGTGCTCGGCCCAGAAGACAACGTTGGTGTCCCCGAGGTGGACGGACGGATGCTTTCTCGTCGACCCCGAAGGACGGGGTCCGGGGGGTAACGGGAAAGGCACCTCGAGGGGGAGAGGAAGAGCATAGAAGGAGAAAGAGCGGGAGGCTGGTGGGGGAGAAAGACCCCCCCCCCCAACCCTTCCTTTAGCTCCGCGCCCAGCCGGTCACCCTCCCCCTCCTCCCGGTGACCTCGGCTTCGTCTCCAGCTTCCCCCACCTCCCCGCTGCCTCGCAGCCACCAGCCTCAGCCTTTTCCTTCCAACCTTCCGCCTCCCCTTCCCCATCTGCTCGCACAGCTCAGCCCTACGGGGCGGGGGGCCGGAGGAGGAGGGGTGGGTTTAGCCTGCGTGTCTGTGTGTTGGTTATTCCCAGCTCGTGCGTCTCCACTCTCCCACTCTTTCTTCCAGGACCACTGAGTCACACTCCCCCCCCTCCCGCCCACCTCCGAGCCTTCTCCCAGCTTTCGATCTGAGGGGTTTCTCCCCCTTGGGAGAGGAGAGGAGGCCCTCCCTGGGTGAGGGTCTCTTCTCCCCCAGGGGACAAGGACGGGGGGGACCAGCTACCCCCCCAGAGTCGGTCGGGGAGGGGAGGACGGGACGATCCGGTTGGGAGGAGGGTCTCCCTGGAATTGGGGGCAGGAAGGATCCCGAAGGACCCAAGTGGGGTCCTGCGCCCCCGGCGAGGGCCTGGGGGTCTGGTCAGGTGCCCAGGTAGGTTCTGGGGGAGCAGGATGGACCCCTCTCCCACCCCTCCTGTTGCCCCTTATCCTGAGCGGGGCGATGTCACGACTGGCCGTGAGGGACCCTCCTCCTAGCCCACCCACCCACCAGAAGCAGGGTGAGTCAGTGGCAAGAGCCTGGGCTAAGGAGTCAGAGGTCATGAGTTCTAATCCCGACTCTGCCACTTGTCAGCTTTGTGACTGTGGGCAAGTCACTTCATTCATTCATTCATTCATTCATTCATTCAATAGTATTTATTGAGCGCTTACTATGTGCAGAGCACCGTACTAAGCGCTTGGAATGGACAAATCGGTAACAGATAAAGACAGTCCCTGCCCTTTGATGGGCTTACAGTCTAATCTTCACTTCTCTGGGCCTCAGTGCCCTCATCTGTCAAATGGGGATGAAGACGGTGGGCCTCGTGTGGGACCACCCGATGACCCTGGATCTCCCCCAGCGCTTAGAACGGTGCTCTGCACAGAGTGAGCGCTTAACAAATACCAACATCACTTCTCTGGGCCTCAGTTCCCTCATCTGGAAAATGGGGAGGAAGGACTGGGAGCCCCTTGGATAATAATGTTGGTATTTGTTAAGCGCTTACTATGGGCAGAGCACCGTTCTAAGCGCTGGGGGAGATACAGGATCATCGGGTCGTCTCACGTGAGGCTCCCAGTTAATCCCCATTTGACAGATGAGGGAACTGAGGCCCGGAGAAGTGAAGTGACTCGCCCACGGTCCCCCAGCTGCCAAGTGGCAGAGGCGGGATTCGAACTCATGACCTCGGACTCCCAAACCCGGGCTCTTGCCCCTGAGCCACGCCGCTTCTCCCGACCCCAGCGCTTAGAGCAGTGCTTGGCACATAGTAAGCGCCTCGCAACTACCCACCCAGCGGGAGGGGTCCCCGGGGCCGGCCTGGGGGGGGGGGAGGCGGGGGCGCGCCCGGGGTCGCGCACGCAGAGAGGGGCGTCGGGAGCGCGGCGGGCGCGGGGCCGGGCTACCGCGGGCGTCCGGCAGGGGGCGGGAGAGAGCGGCCCCCGCCGCGGCCCGGCCGTCTTTCTCCGGTCGGCCGCTAGGGGGCGCGGGGGGCCCGGGGGGATCCGGGGGGGGGGGCGGGGCCTCCGCACGGCCCCGCCGGATCGATCGATTTGTTCATTTCTGTGGATCGATCTCTCGGCGTGGGGTCCCCGCTGCGCGCCCGGCCCCCCGCCGCCGCCGCCGGCCCCGGGGCGGGGTCCGGGCATGGGGCGCGGGGCCGCGGCGGCCGCCAGCATCTCCCCGCCCGGGGCCCGGCGCCCTCCCCCCAGGACCGTCCTGAGCGGCGGCAGGCCATGGGTGAGTCTCGCCCCGCGCCCCGCGCCCCGCGCCCCGCGCCCCGCGCACCAAACAGCGCACCGCGCACCCCGCACCGCGCACCCCGCACCGCACACACACGCCCGGGGGCAGGCCCGCGCCAACGGGGACAGCCGCACCGGCCTCACCCCGACCCCCGGACCCTCCTCCCTCATTCCCGGAGATAGCGCCGCGCCCCCCACACACCTCCATCCCTCCCTCCATCCCTCCATCCCTCCATTCCTTCCTCCATCCCTCCATCCCTCCATCCTTCCATCCCTCCATCCTTCCATCCCTCCCTCCATCCCTCCATCCTCCGTCCCTGCCCCTCCCCTCCCCCCGGGGTGGTCCCTCTCCTGGGGGGGCAGGAAAGGCTGCCCGAAGGCTGGATGGGCCTCGCCAGGGCCGCCCTCCGAGGGAGCCCCTTCTCCATCCTCCCCCCTCCCTCCGTACCAAAATCTCTTCCTTTTTCCCTTCCCAAGGGGGGAAGGGGCCGGAACCCTCCCCCCCACCGCCCGTGCTGCCGGGGGTGGGGGTTTGGGGGAGGCCGATGCTAACGAAGTGGGGGGGCAGGGGTGGGGGCATTCACTCCAGGGCCCTTCGAGGGAGCCCGAGCCTGCAAGGGGAGGGGGTGGGGGGCCGGCCCCCGCCTGCAGAGCCGCGGGGGCAGCTTCCTAGGAGAGACCCCTGACCAAACCGGGACGAAGGGGAGGCCGATCTGGACCCTCCGGACCCCCCCGGGGTCCACCCACCCCCAGGGCCGGCGAGGGCCCCGGACCCGCAGGGCTGCCAAGCCAGCAAGCGTCCCACGGGGGGCCGGGCCTGGCCGGCTGGGCCAGGGGACCAGGGGAGGAGAAGAGGAGGAGGAGGAGGAGGAGGAAGAGGCCCTTCTGGAGAAATGGACAATCTGCAGACCCCCCCACCCCCCAAACCCTTCCCCCATCCTCTCGCCCCTCACTGCTTCCTCCGCTTTCCGGGAGAGAGCGAGTGGCGGACCCAGGCCCGGAGCCAGTGGGGTGAGGGGCAGTGGCAGGCATTCATTTGTTATATATTTACATGTGTATATATATATGCACATAGATACATACATATATATATAGACAGAGAGTTGTTCTGGAACAGGCTGTGTCTGTGTGTCTGGGTGTGTGTGCCTGCGTCCGACTGCCAGCGTCGCGAGAGTGAGGTTTGGGGTTAAGCACCGTGAAGGAGGGGAGATGAGAGGATGCATGGGCTGTGGCTTGCCGGGGGTGGGCGGGGGGCCCCCATAATCCGAGGGTCGGCCAGTGAAGGGGAGACCCTTTCCCTGCCACCGCCCCCCACCCGGGCACCACTCCCGCACTCCCCCTCCAGCCATCCTGGGCCGAGGCGGCCGGAGGCAGGGTCCGGCCCGGGTGGGCCTCTGGTCTGACCCGCCGTGTCTGCCCGTGACCTCATCTAGACAGCGGCGGGTCTCTCCCCTCTTTCTCCCCGTCAGCCGCCCACCCCCCCGACACCCGTCCCAACGCCTCCTCGGGAATAAGACCCTGGGGAACGGGTGAGCTGGCCTCTTTCGGGAGGTTGATTCTTGCTGCTACTTGCTGAAACCCTAGAGGTGGCCGCCACCAGCAGTCGAACGTATTTATTGAGAGCTTACTGTGTGTGGAACACTGTACTGAGCGCTGGGGAGAGTCCGCTGTAACCACCGCGTCCGGGCCCCGAGGTGCTGAGCCCATCGTCGTTGCTGTGGAGTCTTATCCCTCCCCTGGGGCCTGAGCGGAGCAAGTGAACCCCACCCCGCCGTCCTAGAAATAGTGGATGCCGGCACGGTCGGTTGTAGAAAACTGACCCCAAGAGGAGCCGCTTTAACGATTAGGCAAAAGAAGCAGCTCCTCTAGGCCCTCTTCCTCCGAGGGGCACCGGGGACCGCCCCCCTCTCCCGGCCATCCTGACATCTTTCCCCATCTTTCCCCAACCCGCAGGCCCGGCGGCGGGCAAAAAATATCCCCGAACGGTCTCGGGGAGAGGACGGGCAGGCTCTGGAGAAGGTGGGAAACGGCCCTGAGTCACGCTTTCCTCTCCAAGACGCCTGTGAGTGTCCTGCTCTGGCTGCCAAGACCCAGGGGCCTTAAGGGCCTCCGAAGGGAGTGGATGGCCGGTGAACCCCGATCCAGCCGGGGCACCCCAATCCAGCATGTTCCCGACCTCCAGAGGTGATATTGAGTTGGGGTATGCTTGGTACAGTGCTTTGCACGCGGTAGGAGCTCAGCGAATTCTACCGGATGCGTGCAGGACGGCAGGTCGGGAAACCCTCCGGGCCAGGGGAGGTTCGGGGTCCTGGCCGGGGGTCGGAGGGGTTGCCCGGGGCGTTGGGAGAGGTGGTGCTGATGCAAAGGTATCGTGGGGCCCCCCTTTTCCTCCAGAGGGGCCCTCCCCAGGGCTTTTTTTATCCCGAACCGCGTGCCAGCTTGGACTGGGGACGCGTCTAGAGACGGACAGATCCCCGCTTATTTGTCCCGGTTGTCGACAACCCTAGGTGTCGGTGTGACAGAGAAAAGTTTTCTGGACATTCAAGCCATGAGGGATCCATCAGGCGTTCCCACCCCCGCTCCCTTGAATTTTGTTTCACGCTTTTATCTTTCCAGATCACTTTCCCACTGATGATCTTAAATTAACCTCCCAACGTCCCTTTGGGTAGAGAGACGCAGTTACTATGGTGCCCATTTTACGGATGAGGAAAGAGAGGCACAGAGAGGTTTTTAGATCATTTGGCCAAAGTCACTCGGGAAAGCAGATCAAAGTTGGGAGTGATAGTAACGGTGGTGATAGCGGTATTTGTTAAGTGCTATGTGATTCTATTTATTGCCATTGTTCTTGTCTGCTCGTCTCCCCCGATTAGACTTTAAGCCCGTCAGAGGGCAGGGACTGTCTCTATCTGTTGCCGATTTGTACATTCCAAGCGCTTAGTACAGTGCTCTGCACATAGTAAGCGCTCAATAAATACTATTGAATGAATGAATGAATGTGCCAAGCATTGTAGCAAGCACTGGGATAGAATCAAGAAAATCAGATGGGACCATAGTCCCCGTTCTACCTGGGACTCCCAGTCCAAGTAGGACTGGGGCAGGTGGTGGGGGCGAACGGCATCTTCTACCCTCTTCCTCATTGCAAATGCAAACGTGGTCAGGGGCCTAGCTGTGAAAGCGTGGTGGAATTTAAGATGGAGGCCCCAGTCGCTTTCCCCCAGCATCCCGGGAGCAGGGCCCTGCTCGGGAAGTTTTCCTTCACAACTGGGTGGCGGGCCGCCCTCACTCCCCCCTCTTCCTCTCTGTGCCTCCCTTCTGTCTTGGCCGCGGTCCTCTGGGTTGGGCAGCTGGATCCTGGCTACTGGGCTACTGCGTGGGTGAGCCGGAATGGGGAACGGACAGACCTGGAGAGGGAAGGGAGGGATGGTGACCCCGGGAGTCAGAAATCAGCTGTGGCGACCTCAGGAGTCAGAAGTCGGCTGCGAGGACCCCGGGAGTCAGAGGTCGCCTACGGGGGACCCCGGGAGTCAGAGGTCGGCTGTGGTGACCTTAGCATCGCCAGGGTAGACTTAGGAGAGAAGTTTATTTTGATCCGAAAAGATATACGCTAGCTGAAGGAGCTGCCCTAATGTAAGAGGGACTGTAAGCTCTCTGTGGGCAGGGAATTCTTCTGATGATGGTTATGTTGTAGTCTCCTAAGCGCTTAGTACAGTCCTTTGCACACAGCGCTCAGCAAATTCGATTGAGCGAGTGAATGAGTGAGAGGTCGAGTCAGAGGTCTTCCGCGGTGACCCTGGGAGTCAGAGATCAGCCGTGGAGACCCCAGGAGTCAGAGGTCGGCTGTGGCCGGGCGGTGAGGGACTTTGGCGTGTGGGAGGGCAGGATGTGAGCCCATCGTTGGGCAGGGATTGTCTCTATCTGTTGTCCATACCTAGGACTTAGTACGGTGCTGTGAACATAGTAAGTGCTCAATAAATACTATTGAATGAAAGGATGTCTGTGTGTGTGTGTGTGTGTGTGTGTGTGTGTGTGTGTATGCGGTGTGTGGGTATCTTCAGCCAGGGGTGTGGAGGTGTGTCCTGGGCTTTTAGTCTGTAAGCTCATTGTGCAGAGGGAATGTGTCTGTTATATTGTTATAACATACTCTCCCGAGCGTTTAGAACAGTGCTCCACACACAGTAAGCGCTCAATAAATCCGATTGACTGTGCCCTCACTTGTGTCTGGTCTCTAAGAGCGAGAACAGAGTAAACTCGGTCTCCGACCCTTGCCTCGAGCTCAGACACTGTCCCACGTGGGGTTCCCAGTCTTAAACTCCTCCAAGAGGCCTTCCCTGACTAAGCCCTCCTTTGTGGGACGACCTGATCACCTTGTATCCTCCCCAGCGCTTGGAACAGTGCTTGGCACATAGTAAGCGCTTAACAAATTCCATCATTATTATTATTATTATTGTTTCCTCTCCTCCCTCTCCCTTCTGCCTCACCCTGACTTGCTCCCTTGATTCATCCCCGTCTCTCAGCCCCACAGCCTTTATGTCCATATCTGTCATTTATTTAATTCTATTAATGTCCGTCTCCCCCTCTAGACTCTAAGCTCACTGTGGGCAGGGGATGTGTCTGTTTACTGTTAGAATGTACTCTCCCAAGCACTTAGTACAGTGCTCTGCACACAGTAAGCACTCATTAATGAATGAATGAACAGATTTTACAGATGAGGCAGCTGAGGCACAGAGAAGTGAAGTGACTTGCTCAAGATCACAGGGCAGGCGAATGGTGGAGCCGGGATAAGAAGCCCAGTTCCTGCCTCCCACGCTGGTCGTGCAAGGCTGATGGTGGCCCACCCCGTTCCTGCCCCCGTGGGGCCCTGGGTCATTCCCCGCCTTCCCCCCACCGCCACCGACCCACACCCTTTCTCCAACTTGGAATGCCTTCCTCTGTCCTCTTCCTACTTGGCCTCACTGTTTCGTGGGAGGATTTTTGCTGTGTATCCCCCATTTTGGTTGTGTCTTGAGCCACGTTGATTTAATAATAATAATAATAATAATGACAATCATTAAGATATTTGTTAAACGCTTTCTATGTGCCAAGCACTGTAGTAATCACTGGGTTTCTCCTTTTGCATGTCCCCTCAGTGCCCGGGATGCCAGACAAAATGCCAAGTTTGATGAGGAGGGGGGATGGAGCAAAAGGAGGCAGCCTTCCCCTAAGACCTGCCCCCCCAACCCCTTTGATGGTATTTTTTAAGCACTTACTATATGCCTGGCACTGTACTAAGCACTGGCGTAGAGACAAGTTACCAGGTTGGACATAGTCCATGGTCCACCTGGGACTCACAGTCTTAATCCCCTTTTTACAAATGAGGGAACTGAGGCAAGGAGAATTGAAGTAACTTGCTCAAGGTCACACAGCAGACAAGCCTGGGAATCAGAAGATCATGGTTCTAATCCCGGCTCTGCCACTTGTCTGGTGTGTGACCTTGGGCAAGTCATTTCACTTCCCTGGGCCTCAGTTACCTCATCTGTAAGCTGGAGATTGAGACCGTGAGTTCCACTTGGGACAGGGACTGCGTCCAACCCAAGTTGCTTGTATCCACCTCAGTGCTCAGTACAGTGCCTGGCACATAGTAAGCGCTTAACAAATACCATAATTACTGATATTATTATTATTATTATTATTATTATTAAGTGGCAAAGCTGGGATTAGAACACAGGTCTTTCTGACTCCCAGGCCCGGGCTCTACCCACTAGCCCACACTTCTTCAGCTTCTCACAGTCCGGCTCCTCTGGTCTTGACTCCGATGGGATCCGGAGAGGAGGGTCCCTTCAGGCCCTAAGGACTTTCCAACCAGAGGGCCTGGAATACTACCGGGACTTCCCGGTCCCGAAGGGAGGATGAGGCCAACCTGATTCCTTGTTTGTTTTAAATAAGTGTAGGGTCTCTTGCATCTAAACCATGTTTTTTTTTCCATTCAGAGTTTGCTATGACCCTCTCCCTGAAGTTTTAGTTCTCCATTCTGAGTCAGCCAGCCGTTTCCCTCCTCTCCCCCAACCACCGATCAGGACTGGGGGGTTCCAGGATTTTGGGGCAAGTATGGGGAAGCAGAAGGGCTTGGGAGTCAGGCGACCTTGGTTCTAATCCTGACACAGCCACTTCTTTGCTCTGTGACCTTGTACAAGTCACTTGACTTCTCTGTGCTTGCATTTCCTCATCTGTAAAATTAGATAAGACACCTTGTTCCCTCCCACTTGGACTGCGAGAGCCCCACGTGGGACAGGGACTGTGTCCCACCTGATTATATTGTATCTACCCCAGTGCTTTGCTCAGTATTCATTCATTCAATCGAATTTACTGAGTGCTCACTGTGTGCAGAACACTGTACTAAGCGCTAGGAAAGTACTCGCCATAGAGTAAGCCCTTTAGCAAATGCCACCTAGTAAGTGCTTAACAAATACCCAGTCAGATAATTGTATTTATTGAGCGCTTACTGTGTGCAGAGCACTGTACTAAGCACTTGGGAGAGTACAATCCAACAATAAAGAGTCACATTCCCTGCCCACATGGAGCTTACGGTCTAGAGCTGGGGGGAGACAGACATTAATATGAATAAATAAATTACAGATACGTACGAAAGTGCTTGGGAGGGTCTGGGAGGAGGGATTTGTGTTATCATTATTAGCACCAATTAGCTTTATTAGTATTATAAGCCAAGGACACTTGAGAGGCAAGAGGAGAGCAGGGACCCTTTCCCCTTTACCTACCTCCGGCCCGACTGCAGTTCACGTGCTCAGAGTTATTTATTTATGTATAGAGTGTGCGTCTCCCCCTCTAGACTGTGATCTCCTATTAGGTAGGCAATGTGTATTTTTGTTGTTGTAGCGTACAACGAGCGGTTAGTACGGTGCTTTGCGCACAGTAGGTGCGGAGTAAATACGATCGAATGAATGAATGGCACAGCTGGTCTTGCTCAGCAGACAGGCCTCCCGCAGCAGACCGCAGCCTTCCGCTCTCTAGGTTGGACCATGGAGTTGGCCAGGCCCGGCCTCCCCTTCTCTCGGTTTGTTTTTTGTTTTCTCATTTAACGCTATTTGTTAAGTGCTTACTATGTGCCAGGCCCTATGCTAAGTGCTGGGGTAGAAACAAATCGATCAGATTGGACACAGTGCATGTCCCGTGTGGGGCTCCCAGTCGTAACCCCCATTCTTCAGATGAGGTGACCGAGGCACAGAGAAGTGAAGTGATTTGCCTACGGTCACCCAGTAGACAAGTGTCAGAGCCGGGATTAGAACCCAGGTCCTCCTGACTCCCGAGCCTATGGTCCCTCCACTAGGCTACGCTGCTTCTCACCTCTAGACCGTAAGCTTGTTGTGGGCGGGAAACGTGTTTACCAGCTCTGTTATACTATACTCTCCCAAGTGCTTAGTACAATGCTCTGCACACAGCAGGTACTCAATAAATACGATCGATTGATCGGAAGGCCCCGGCGAGACCAGGATTATTATTATTATCATCATCATCGTTAGTAATGACGATAATAATTGTGGTATTCGTTAGGCACTTACTGTGTGCCAAGCACTGGGGTAGATACAGAGCAATCAGGTTGTCCCACATGTGTCTCGCCGTCATAATCCCCATTTTCCAGATGAGGTAACTGAGGCCTAGAAAAATGAAGTGACTTGCCCAATATCACACAGCAGACAAGTGGCAGAGCCGGGATTAGAACCCACCTCCTCTGACTCCCAGGCCCGGGCTCTTTCCTCTAGGCCGCACTGCTCCTCATGTTAAAGCCAGGCGCCTACCTCCTGCTCCCAGGCTTTGGTGCCGGGGGACGGGGAGGGTCCGGAGGGCCTGGCGTCCGGCCCGGGTGGGCGGCAGGGGAGGAGGGGGTGCTCGGCGGCCGGCCGGTCGACCGGGGCGCGGGGAGGGGCGACGTGGGTGTCGGTCGTCAAGCCGCACCAGGGGGACCACACGTGCGGGTCGCCTTGCCCTTCTAGGGGCTCTCCCTGTCTCTGCCTGGGTGCCGGCGCGCCTTATGGGCATTTGCCTGGCCATCCGGGGGGTGGGAGGGCGGGGGAGCAAAGCGGCCAGCAGCGGAGCCTCGCTTGCAATCTCCGCCTCTCTTTCCTTTGTCTGCCTCTCGGCCTCTGCCGTGCCCCCCTGCCCCTCCTCTGGCCCGCGGATTATTTGGGTGGCAGAGCAGGATTCTCCGCATGCCACGCCTGGCTTTCCCACCCCCGAGAAGGCTCTCTCTCCGTCTCTCTGTCTCTCTCCCCGTCTCCCTCTTCCCCCCCCAGATGGCAATTTTCAGCTTCTTTCGGTCCTCAGTGCCCCTTGAGACCACTGGACTGAGCTGACAGAAGCTGCGAGATCTGGGGGTTGGTGGGGGAGGTGGGTGCCGAGGCCGGGGCCTATCTGCCCCCCAGGCTGGTCCGCTCGGAGGTGGGGTGGCCTGCTCACAACGAGCCCGTGTTGGAGCCCGTGGTCTCTCGCGGGACGGGCAGCGGGAGGAGCGGAGAAAGGCTGGTACCGAGGGTGGCCCTGGGTGGGGGCATCTTTTAATGAGGCTGTGGGGGGAGGTGCTGAGGGGTATCAGCCCCCCCACACCCCACCGAGCCCCCGCCCCGGATCCAAACCGGCCCCTGTGGCCCCCTTGGCCTGGGAGTGCAGAGGCCGGGGCCTGAGCTTCCTGTCCCCGGGGGCCGGATACTCCGAGGCCGCTCGGGGGCTCCCCGAGGAACCCCCGGCCTGGCTGGGAACAATCCAGGCGGCCCCTCCTTCGGGTGCCACTAGAGCCCCTTCCCCCTCTCCGCCCCCCAAGAGAATGCCATCTCCGGTCAACCAGTGCCCCAGGGGCTGGAGCAATGGAAAAATTCTTTCAATTGAGCCATTGAGGTCTCCAAACAAAGCCTTGCACACATCCTATCCTCCCTCCCCCCCGCCCCGCACCCCTGCACTTAGTCTGTGTCCATCGCCCGGTGGGTCAGACCCTCAGATCCTCACTCCTGCCTCTTCCCTGGGGAGGGTCCATCTTTCCCTCCCCCGTCGCCGGCCGACCCCTGGCCGGACTGGCCGGGCTGGCGGCCTCTTCATTTATAATTTACCCGTGGTCACGAACCCCGGGGGAGAGCAGCCGAGGGCCCGGCCCCTCATCTCCTCCGCCAGCCGTGGGCAAGAGGCCCGGACATCCCTGGGGCTCAGACCCCCACCCCACCCCGGATCCCCACCTACAGAATGGGGGTCACAAGAAGGGGACGGGAACGATGGGAAGAAATGGGGTCCTGCCCAGCCTCGTGACTCGGTCGGGGCTCCAGGCGGCTGGTCGTGAGGGGCCGGGGGCTTCCTCCCGGGAAAGATGGGCGGGGACTCTGGGAGAGAGGGGGACCGTTTCCACCTTGAACACCGTGCGCCTGGCTGGCGTGAAGCCTCCGGCTGGGCCGTCGGAGGTCCTGGCCTCCTGGGAGCCTTGGAGGGTCGTCATCCCAGGGGTGGGGGCGGCAGGTGACGGTGAGGAGGGGGGGACGAGGTAAGCACGACCATCCATCACCAAGTAGCAGCTGAAACAAGATGACGGGCCGCTGGAAGGTGGGGGAAGAGCAGCCGAGACTGAATTTATGGTGCAGTCTCTGACCAGAGATAAGGGCCCTGGTGAACTGAGAGATGCAGGGAGGCATCTCAGCCGGTCGTATTTATTGAGTGCTTACTGTGTGCACAGCACTGTACTAAGGGCTTGGGAGAGGACAATAGAACAATTAACAGGCACATTCCTTGCCCACAATGAGCTTACAGTCTAAAGGACAGGGAGCCCCATGTGGGTCATGGACTGTGGCCAACCTGATCAGCTTGTATCCACTCCAGTGCTTAGTACAGTGCCTGGCACACAGTGAGTGCTTAACAAATGCCTTAAAATAAAAAATCAGAATAGTCCTCATGCCGAACAGGGGTGGGGATGGCTAGGCAGACCAGGTCAGAATCCAGAGGTCCCAGGGGCACTGAATAAATAATAAATAATAATAATAATGATAGTATTTGTTAAACGCTTACTATATGCCAAGCACTCTTCTAAGCGCTGGGGTAGATAGAAGGTTATCAGGTTGTCCCATGTGGGGCTTACAGTCTTCATCCCCATTTTACAGACGATGTAACTGAGGCCCAGAGAAGTGAAGTGGCGGAGCCAGGATTAGAACCCACAACCTCTGACTCCCAAGCCCGTGCTTTTTCCACTAAGCCATGCTGTTTCCCAAAAAGACCAGGAGCTGTTCTCCTGGTGGACACGCTCTGGGATCAGTCGAATCAATCGTATTTATTGAGCGCTTACTGTGTGCAGAGCACTCTAGTACATGCTTGGGAGAGTACAATTTAAAAGACTCATTCCCTGCCCACCACGAGTTTACAGTCTAGAGGAATGGGTAGCACCCAGCTTCCTGCCCTGTCACCACCCCTGGCCTGCTGGCGGGCCTTGGGGAAGTCACTTGGCCACTCCGGGCCTCAGTTATCTGTAAAGTGGCTGTAAAATGAGAAGCCGTTTCCTCCTTAGAGGCTAAAGAGATTATAATAATAGTGGTATTTGTTCAGTCCTTTCTGCGTGCTGAGCAATATGCTAAGCGCTGAGGTAGATAGAAGGCAGTCGGGTCAGACGCAGTCCTTCTCTCACATATGGCTTGCAGTCAAATGGGGAGGCAAAACCGGGTCCTCACCCCTCCTTGTACAGATGAGGAAACTGAGACACAGAGGGGTGAAGTGACTTACCCAAAGTCACCCTGCAGAGAAATGGCAAATAGCGGAGCCAGGATCATAACCCAGGTCTCCTTATTCCCGGGTCCGGGCAGGGAAAAACAATCAATCGAATTTACTGAGCACTTACTCTGTGCAGAGCGTTGTACTAAGAGCTTGGGAGAGTCGGATATCGCAGAGTCGGTAGACACGTTCCCTGCGCACAGTGAGCTTACAGGCTAGAGGGGAAGACAGACATTAATGTAAATAAATAAATGACAGATATGGATATGGTTATGAGTGCTGTGGGGCTGAGGGAGTGGTGAATAAAGGGAGTAAATCCAAGCACAAGGGCGCTCACCTCCTCCAAGAGGCCTTCCCAGATGAGCTTCCCCTTTTCCCTCTGCTCCCTCTCTGCCCCCCACTTCACCTCCCCTCAGCTAAGCCCCCTTTCTGCCCCCCTCCCCCCCTTTCCCTCTGCTCCTCCCCCTCTCCCTTCCCCTCCCCTCAGCACTATGCTCTCCGCTCATTTGTATATATTTTTATTACCCTATTTATTTTGTTAATGAGCGTGGCTCAGTGGAAAGAGCACGGGCTTTGGAGTCAGAGGTCATGAGTTCGAATCCCAGCTCTGCCACTTGTCAGCTGTGTGACTGTGGGCAAGTCACTTAGCTTCTCTGTGCCTCAGTTACCTCATCTGTAAAATGGGGATTAAGACTGTGAGCCCCACGTGGGACAACCTGATTCCCCTCTGTCTACCCCAGCGCTTAGAACAGTGCTCTGCACATAGTAAGCGCTTAACAAATACCAACTATCATGTACCTCCCCTTGGTTCTATTTATTGCTATTGTGTTTGTCTGTCTCCCCCGATTAGACTGTAAACCCGTCAGTGGGCAGGGATTGTCTCTATCTGTTGCCGAATTGTACATTCCAAGCGCTTAGTACACTGCTCTGCACATAGTAAGCGCTCAATAAATATTATTGAATGAATGAATGACTGATGCAGAAGGGAGTGGGAGAAGAGGAAATGAGGGCTGTCAGGGAAGGCCTCTTGGAGGAGATGGGCCTTCCATAAAACTTCGAGGGTGGAGAGAGTGGGTCCTAAGCTTTTCAAATGCACCCCTCCAAAGGAGAACCCATCCTATCCCAAGATCTTCTGGGATGGAGCAGGACGGGCTAGTCAATTAGTGAGTGCCCGAATCAAGTAGGGAGTCAAGTAGCCCTGACGGGTTTTCAATCAGTCAGTCAATCAATCAATCAATGGTATTCTCATCCCGGTTCCCCTCTGTTTTGTCTCCTCGCTATGGGCAGGTTCCACCTCCGTGGGCCAAGTCGGCAAGAACTGATCCCTACCAGGGACTGGGGCCTTCGGTTAGGAGAAAGAAGCCTCCTTCTTTAGAGTGTCCAGGAGAGAATCAACCCTCCCTGGACCAATGGACTTTCCCCGCTTCAGGAGGAGAGATCTAATTTTGATCTCACCCGTTGGCACTTTCCAGCTCTGGATGAATTTATGGTGCTGTCTCTGACCAGAGATAAGGGCCCTTGGTGAACTGAGAGATGCGGGTAGGCAGTTGGTGGCTGAAAGGGGGCTCTGCCTGGATGGGGCCCTGCCCCGCTGAGGTGGGAAGAGCCAAGAAGTCTCCGGCACAGAGAGAGAGAAAACGTGAGCCTGCCTTCCCCCTCCTGGAGAGTCCAGGAGACAGCGGCGGCCGCCCTGTTCTCCGTGAGCCCCGAGTCCTGTCCGGTGGGGTTTGGGCCTCCCGGGCACGAGGGCGTGAGCGGCAGGGGATCCGCCCGGCTGCGGCACCTGACTGGCACTGCCCATCCTGGGGAAAGGGTTGGGAAGACCAAATTCAACTTTACAGCTCCTGCAGCTCCCCGGATCCTCCATACTGCTTGACAAATAAGCCAGGAACGCTCCCCCTTCCACCCCGTCCCCTGCTCTAATTCAGTCAGTCGTATTTATTGAGCACTTACTGTGTGCAGAAACTGTACCAAGCGCTTGGGAGAGTACGATACAATGATAAACAGACACATTCCCTGCCCACGGTCAGCTTACAGTCTCTTCTCTGACTGCCCTGAAAATCCCTCCTGTGGGGTTCCAGAGACACATTCCCCTTTCCCTCTGAACCCGCTCTCAGTGCCCAGCCCGGGCTCTGGTGACCCGTCCTCTCTTGGAAGCGTCTAGGAGGGGAGGGGGAGGCAAAAGAAAGCCGGGGCGTTGTCAGGGGCTGGGTCCTGGGATGGAGAGAGAGGGCCGGTGGAGAGGAGAGGAGTGGGATGAGAGGAGATAGAAGGAGAGAGGTCTAGGCTCTTCCTCCGCGTCCTGAGTGGGGTGGGCCGTGACCCCAGCCCCAAACAGCCCTGAAGAGTCCGGTGGGATCATGGGGTCCTTCATCAGAGGCATCGCTCCCTACGGCCCGGGCAGGGAGGGATCGGGGCGGGGGACTTTTCGGGTCGCTTGGTCGTTAGCCAAAAGTGTGTCTGTCTATCCAGGTAGGGGGCCGGTGGCCCCGGGCCCCGGCCCACTCCCCGCTCCAAGATCTTGGGTGAGATTCTGGGAAGGAGGAGGAAGATGAAGCCCCCACTGGGAGGGGAGACCGGGAGGGCGATGGGGTCGGTTCCTTCAGGGCCCGGAGGAGAAGGGCCAGTCATCGCCGTGAAAGTACCGGTGGGAGTGTCGGGGCAGGGGCCTGAGGTCGTGGGGTGCGGACCGGCGAGTCGGTCGATTCCAGTCTGTGGGTTTCCCCGGTCGGCTCGGTCCCGGGCCCTGGCAATGGGCGTCTCATTGTTTGTTGAGGTATTACTGGTAGGGCAAGGTCCCCGCTACCGTAACTTGGCAGTACAAGTTAATTGGGCTGAACAACGCACAACCCAACAGCACTTTTTGCCTTCGCGAATCAGCCCTGGGGGGGGGGCCCGGGGCATCCCAGCTTGCTCTACTGCCCTGTGACCCCAGCTCTTCCCAGTCTGGCCCTGTTCCTTGGGGGCGGGGAGGGGGCGTCTTCCAAATACCCAACCCAAGTCAGCAAAGAAGGTCCCCTGACTCGAATCATCTCCATTTTTCAAGTTTCAATGAGGAGACGTAGGTCAGCTGTCCGCTTCGGGGCTTAGTGGTAAGAGCATGGGCTTAGGAGTCAGAGATTGTGGGTTCTTATCCCGACTCCTCCGCTTGTCAGCTGTGTGACTTTGGGCAAGTCACTTAACTTCTCTGGGCTTCAGTTACCTCATCTGTAAAATGGGGATTAAGACCGTGAGCCCCACGTGGGACAACCTGATTACTTTATATCAACCACAGAGCTTAGAACAGTGCTTGGCACACAGTAAGCGCTTAACAAATACCATTATTTGAGAAGCACCGTGGCTTAGTGGAAAGAGCACGGCCTGGGGAATCGGAAATCATCGGTTCTAATTCCGGCTCCGCCACTTGTCAGCTGTGTGATTTGGGGCAAGTCGCTTAATAATAATAATGTTGGTATTTGTTAAGCACTTACTATGTGCCGAGCACTGTTCTCAGCGCTGGGGTAGACACAGGGGAATCAGGTTGTCCCACGTGGGGCTCACAGTCTTAATCCCCATTTTACAGACGAGGTAACTGAGGCACCGAGAAGTTAAGTGACTTGCCCAAAGTCACACAGCTGACAAGTGGCAGAGCCGGGGTTCGAACCTATGACCTCTGACTCCAAAGCCCATGCCCTTTCCAGTGAGCCACGCTGCTTCCCCCACGCTGCTTAACTTCTCTGGGCCTCAGTGACATCGTCTGTCAAATGGGGATTAAGACCGTAAGCCCCACATGGAACAACCTGATAACCTTATATCTATCCCAACGCTTAGAACAGTGCTTGGCACATAGCGCTTAACAAATACCATCATTACTGTTATTATTCTCTGTTTGGCCATTCCAAGAGAGCCCGGGGTTGCCTTCTGGAAACTCATCGCTACCTGCTCTCTAGCTGGCTCCGACCCACTTGGGAACACAGACTCCCTGGCCGGACGGCCCCTTCTCAGCGGTGCCCGGGGGGCTGGGCCGGGGCCGGCGGGGTGTGGGTCTGTCGGGATGTTGTTATTGTGTTATTTATACCGTACTCTCCCAAGCGCTTAGTACAGTGCACACAGTAAGCACTCAATAAATGAGTTTGACTGACTGACTGAGCCGGCCCCGTGCGAGCTGGGAGAGTTGGACTTTGTCTTCCTGCCGGTTTTTGATCTTGCTCTGCACATAGTAAGTGCTCAATAAGTACAATTGAATGAATGAATGAATTCCTGTCCCGCGTGGGCGCCCAGGCTCAATCCCCATTTTACAGCTGAGGTCACCGAGGCACAGAGAAACGAAGAGACTCGCCCAAGATCACACAGAAGACAAGCGACTAGAACCCAGATCCTTCTGACTCCTGAGCCTGTGCTCTAGCCGCTAGGCCACGTTGCTTCTCGTTCTTGTTTTCCAAAGGGCAGTTGAAAACCAAGATGTTGGCAGGTGAGGGCGGCGGGGGCCTTCAGAGACCTGTGGAGGGGCAGAAGGGGCAGGAGCAGAGTGGGGAGAAGCAAGCAGGGTTTGCCCCTGCCTGGCTGCAGGCTATTGAGAGAAGGAGGGGCTCCCTTGGGGGCCAAGAACTGTCCTAGACGCCCCCCTCCTCCCCGGTAGCCTTCTTTCTGGAGACAATCCCCCCCGGGATCCGGGGAGAGGTGGGGGCACCCGTCGGGTGTCTCGATTCCTGTCTCCATCCCCCTGAAGAGCAGGGAGACTCAGCACTAGTATTTAGCCCGTGCAGGTGGCCCAGTGCCCCAGGAGAGAGTGGGAGAGGACGGGGGACGAGCGGGGGAGAACGGGGGACGGGTCGTAGCCTGCTCGGAGGTGTCCCAGTGGCCAAGAAGAAAGGGAGGGCGAGAGGAAGGGGCCAGCAAGAGGGGAAGGAGGAGGAGGGGCCAGCCGGAGCCACAGCTGGGAAGCTCTGTTCCCGGCAACGTCCGGGTGCCAGTGTGGGAACCTGCTGCGGTTGCCAGCGGACTGGACCATCTCAGGAGCGGGCAGGGGGCCAGCGGGTAGGGGGGAAGGAGGGAGAGTCTGGCCCCCTCCCCGGGCTCCTATCACGCAGCCCAACCCTGCTTGCTTCCCAAAGGAAAAGAGGATTCGCCGGGTCGGGATGGGGGGGGAGAGGGGAGTGGACTGCAGTCTACTCCGCCCAGGGGGGGTCACTCACCCTCAAATGGGCTGCCCTTATACATAGAGGCCCCTCCCACTCCCCCCATCCCCAACTCCACCTCCCAGGGGTTCCGTCCTCTCCAACTCATGGGCTCTGCTGGTTTTTAGCTTTTTTTTTAAAGGTATTTGTTAAGCGCTTACTATATGCCAAGCACTGTTCTAAGCACTGGGGTCGATACAAGCTAATCAGGTTGGAGACAGTCCCCGTCCCACAAGGGGCTCCCAGTCATCACCCCCCTTTTACAGATGAGATGACTGAGGCACAGAGAAGTGAAGTGACTTGCCCGAGGCCACACAGCAGAAAAAGAACAGAGTTGGGATTAGAACTCGGGTCCTCTGACTCCCGGGCCCATGCTCTTTCCACTAGGCCGCACTGCTTCGTGAGTGGCGAGCTGGTTGATGAGATGGCATGGCCAGGGATGTGGGGACTACTCAGGGCATGCCTCCGGGAGGAGGTGGTTTTTCAGAAGGATTCAGTTTCTTTATCTGTAAAATGGAAATAATCATAGCTGCCGCTCCGTGCGTCACAGAACGTCATGTGGGGGAAATGAAATGGCTCATGGAAAAGCCCTTTGGGAAGATAAAAGCAGTTTACAAATTACATCTATTACTATCATCATCGTAATTAATGTTGCCACACACTCCCCTGGAGCCCAAGTTTTCCCCATTCTAGTTGGTGTTAAGTCCTCCTCCAATCCTTCCTGCTTCACCGCGGAGCAGCCGCGGAGGTGGACTGGGGAGAAGGCCGACCTCAGACGCTCAGGTCCTCGATGGTAGGGATGGCATCTTCTCCTTCTTCGGATTGCTCCCCCGACGCCTAGTACAGTGCTCTGCTCTCCGCACGCACTCGGCCAACGCCCGAGAGAGGCCTGGAAGCCGGCCCTGGGACCGTTGAAAATGGCTCCTGTCTGAGGCGAGGCCCCCTGGAAACGGGCTTCTCTCCTTCTGCCCCTCTGACCGTGGGGGTAGGGGAAGAGAGACGGAGACGGAGAAAATGGGCAGGGCCAGCCCCTCAGCATGGGCAGGAGCTGCCCAGGGCCCTGAAGAGCGCCAGGTTTGTGAGTCCCCGAGGCGGGGAGCCCCGGGGTGGGACCGGGGGCCGTGTCTGCCTCAACCCCTCATAGAACCAGCAGCCCAACTGCCATCCCTCAGAGCCCAACTGGGCCCGAGGACGGGAACCAGAGTTAATGGAGGCTCCCGGGAGGACTCCGGGTCCGGGCTCCGCGCACCAGTGGGTTGGGCCGGTGCTGCTGGCATAGAGTCCGTTCTCCATCGCCACCCCCCCCCCCCACCGCCGACACACACCCTGCCCAGATCCTCTCTTCCTCGTCCCTCTGGGGCCCCGCCAAAGAGCCGGAGCCGCCAGCCGAGCCGGGAGCTGGGGTGGAGAGGTAAGGAAGGGTGGAGCGGGATGGGACGGGACGGGGTGGAAGAGGCTGGGGGGATCTCACAGAGTCTCCTCGGGGGATGGAAGCGAGCACCTGTCCCTTGACCCCCAGCAGGTTTACCTCCCTCTCCCCCATCCCCTCGGCCCCCCCAGGCTCCTCCCAGGACAGACTCCCGTGCTCTGAGCCGGCGAGGGGCCTCCTCCTGAGGACTTGAGATTCTGACCTCAGCATCACCGTTCTCCTCTCCATGGCTGCTCCCCGGCCCTCTGCCCTTCCCGTCCCTCTCCGCTGAGGTCCCTTGGACCGTGGTGGGGGAAGGGAGCTGGCCAACGTGTCCTCCGGTGGGCGGGGTAGGGGCTGTCTCTTCCCCCTGCCTCCTCCCTCAGACCCAGAAGTGTTCCCCTCACCCTGTCTTTCCACTCCCTCCCAATAGCAGGACCTGTTTATCTGGCTTTTTCACCTTCGCTCTCCACAACCCGTCCCAGACCCCTCTGTATCCAAGCTTCCCGAGCTCCGGTTCAGAGGGAAGGTCCTCCATCTTTCGGGGACCCCCAAGCCTCACCCCACAAAACCCGGGGAGGAGGTGTAGAAATCACCCCCTTCACCAAATCTCTCATTGCCCCTATCCGCGTCACCCGACCCCTCCTCCCCTCTATGGGACCTTTGACCTTGAGGAGCTCCCGAGCATCTGAGGATCACAGAGCAGAGGGCCCTGCTTGGCCGGGGGAGAGGAGGTGAGAAGATGCCCTGGCTCCCAATAAATGTGCTATTTATTCAGCGCTTCGATGTGCCTGGCACTGTGCTCTGCTTGGGTGGATAGAAGATAATCAGGTCGAACCCAGCCCCTGTCCCACACAGAGCTCACCAAGTGGGAGGGAGGCAGGTATTCAATCCCCATTATATAAGAGAGGAAACTGAGGCACTGGGAAATGAAGTGACCTGCCCAAAGTCACCCAGCAGGCAAGTGCCCGAGCTGGGATTAGGAGCCAGTTCCCCGGGCTACCGGGTCCCCTCTCTGTCCACTAGCCGCTTCCTGAATGGGGGGGCGGGGGGGGCGTATGTGGCCAGGGAGGCGTGGACGCGTGTCTGGTCACTCACGGGTGGCCGGACTGTGAGGATCTGGGGGAGGGACTGGGTCTCCCCACCAAGAAGGCCCGGGAAGAGGGGGCACCGGAGGGGCAGAGGATGAAAGTGTCAGCCAAACTGGGGCCGTGGGTGGATAGAAAGGTTGCAGCGGGAGGGAGTCGAGGTTCCCCCCCGGGTCAGGTGACTAGGGGCAAACTGCAGGAATTCCCTCCGCGGGTGGCCGGCAGCAGAACGTGGGGTCCCCCCTGCTGTGCCCCGGGGCTCAGGATGCAGTGGAGGTACGTGATTGGCCGGTGATGGAGGAGGCCTAGTAAGTACTTAACAAATACCATTAAAAAAATAAAAACTTGTTTTAACGTGATCTGTGCATTCCCACCTTCCTGGCTCTGGAGCTAAGGAGGCATCTAATAATAATAATGATGATGATGACGGTATTTGTTCAGCGCTTATTATGTTCCAAGCACTGTTCTAAGCGCTGAGGGAGATACAGGTTTATCAGGTTTATCAGGTTGTCCCAGGTGGGGCGCACAGATTTAATCGTCATTTTACAGATGAGGTAACTGAGCCACAGAGAAGTGAAATGACTTGCCGAAAGTCACACAACCGACAAGAGGCGGTCACGACCTCTGACTCCCAAGCCCGTGCTCGGACCTTCCATCTTGTTATGGCTTCCTCTTGGACCCTGACCTTGATGATGTTCTTTCTCCTTCAGCCTGCCCGGCAGAAGCTCTTCCGATTCCCCTCGTCGTTGCCTTCAGGTCTCTCCTGGCTTTGTGGGCCCCAGATTCCAGGGCCCGGTCCCCTCCTCCTCCCTCCTCCGGCCTCTCAACGCCAGAGTATACCCCGAGCGAGGCGGTCGACGTGGTTATCCCCATTCACCGTGGGACTTACTACAGTGCTTGGCATAGAGTGAGGATTTAACTCCCAGGTCCACACTCTTGCCACCAGATCAGCTGTCAAGGAGAGGAGAAAGCTGAAAGAGGATGAGGGAACTGTACTCATTCATCTATTTATATCAATATCTGTCTCCCCCTCTAGACCGTGAGCTCGTTGTGGGCAGGGAATGTGTCCGCTTACTGTTATATTGTACTCTCCCAAACATTTAGTACAGTGCTCTATACACGGTAAGCATTCAGTAAATATGATTGGAGAAGCAGCGTGGCTCAGTGGAAAGAGCACGGGCTTTGGAGTCAGGGCTCATGAGTTCGAATCCCAGCTCTGCCACTTGTCGGCTGTGTGACTGTGGGCAAGTCACTTAACTTCTCTGTGCCTCAGTTCCCCCATCTGTAAAATGGGGATTAAGACTGTGAGCCCCACGTGGGACAACCTGATTCCCCTCTGTCTACCCCAGCGCTTAGAACAGTGCTCGGCACATAGTAAGCGCTTAACAAATACCAACATTATTATTATTATTTTTATGATTGAATATGATTGAATGAATGAGTACTCAAGCCACAAAGAGATTTTGTGTGAGCGTGTCCTGCCCTCTACACTATAAGCTCGTTGTGGGTGGGGAACACATCTACCGACTCTGTTACATTGTTCTGTCCCGAGCGTTTAGTCTAGTACTCTGCCCTCAGTAAGGGCTCAGTAAATATCACTGATTGATTGACCGACTGAGCAGGAGGGTTAGAATTTAGGAAGAACTTCCTCTCTGGGCCAGGAGACCCCGGCTTCTGAACCTGTAAGAATCACGTCGCTACGGGAGAGTGTGGGGACTAAAAGCCAGCAGAGGGAAGGCGGATCCTGTCCCGGCCTCACCGGTGGGCAGGGATCGAGCCGGAAACGGATCCTGAGTTGGTGGGAGGGCGAGGCGTCCCGGCTCAGGAGATTACTCTGCAGAGATTGGGCAGCCCCTTCCCCGCTCAGGTCAGGGTCTGGCCAACAGCTGTTGTCCTTTTAGCTCCGGGCAGCCTCTGCCTACCTCTAGAGAAGCCTGGAGGGACTGTGGAACGGTTGACCTCCTGGTCGCTTCTCCTGTGGAATCAGGGAACATCACCCCAGAACTAACGCTCTTTTTTCCTTTTCTTCAACTCTCTCTGTGTCACCCTGACTTGCTCCCTTTATTCATCTCCCTTCCCAGCCCCACAGCACTTATGTCCATCTCTGTCATTTATTTATTTATTTATATTAATATCTCTCTCCCCCTCCAGAGCATAAGCTGGCTTTGGGCAGGGAATGGGTCTATTCTATTGTTATACTGTACTCTCCCGAGCACTTAGTACGGTGGTCTGCACACAGTAAGTGCTCAATAAATGCAATTGATTGACCCTGCACTCCTAACTTTTCTCATTCGTTCATACGATCGTATTTATTGAGCGCTTGCTGTGTGCAGAGCACTGTACTAAGCACTTAAAATGTACATTTCGGCAACAGATAGAGACAATCCCTGCCTGTCTGAAAGGGGGAGACAGGCAGCAAAACAAAACAACTAGTCAGGCATCAATACCATCAATTATTATTAATAATAATAATGTTTCCCTCTCATATTTATTCATTCAATTGTATTTATTGAGCGTTTACTGTGTGCAAAGCACTGTTCTAAGCATTTGGGAGAGTACAGTATAACAGTAAATAGACACATTCATATCCCACCAGACACCGCTCAGGCATGAATTCACCCCAGTCCGTCTTGGGCCTTCTGATATTTTCTGCGGGTCGCCTTGTGCCCTCTAATCTAAACTGGAGCCTCTTAGCTTAGTTAAAGTTTAAATTTTCCACTTTAATTTTCCATCTAATTCAATTTGAATTCCGGCCAGGGGCCGTACGGGTCCGCTCACAGTCCTTCGCTGGCTCGCCGAGCCGAGCTCCGCCGGGGTCGGGCCCGCGCCCGGGGTCACAGGCAGCTGCTCTCCGCCAGTGGCGGGGTCCGGGCTCCCCGGCTCGGGGCCGACGCGGTCTGCCGGAGGAGCTGAGGACCCCCTGAGGCTCTGTGAGTCCACCTTGTTGCTGTCTTCTCCTTCGGACCTTCTCCTGGCCATCTTCTCCTTCTCCTTCTCTCCTATTTCTCTTCTCATGCCTCCGTCCCCTCTGTGCCACCCCTCAACTCTGTCCCACCCCCCTCTCTTTCTCAGCACCCCGCCTCGCTCCCCTCTGTCTCACGCCCCGTCTCGCCTCTCCCCCCGCCCTCCTGCCCCACTTCTTCCCTCTGCCCTCCCCCTTTCCCTCTATCCCATTCTGCCCTTCCTGTCTCACCCCCTCCTCCGCCCCCATCCTCCATCCCACGCTCTTCTCTGTCCCTCCCCCACCATAGTCTTCCCTCCCCAGCCCCCCCAACTCCAACCCGCGGCTGAAGAGCAGGACCCCCCTCCTTGCTGGGAAGACCCCCCCACACACACACACATACCTTCCCTCCCACTCTCCCCCACTGTGAGAAGGAGCAGTGTCGGACAGGCCTCTTTCCCCGGGAAAGGAGACCAAGGAAAAGGGGAAGATGGAGAAAACAGGCAAGGAAGGGAAATGGCTACAAGGTGGGACAGCAAGTAGGAGTAACTTTTAGGGAACTAGATTTCTCAGTGTAAATAATAATGATAATGATGTCGGTATTTGTTAAGTGCTTACTATGTGCACAGCACTGTTCTAATCGCTGGGGTAGATACAGGGTAATCAGGTTGTCCCTCGTGAGGCTCACAGTGTTAATCCCCCTTTTACAGATGAGGTAACTGAGGCACCGACAAGTGATTTGCCCACAGTCACACAGCTGGCAAGTGGCAGAGCTGGGTTTCGAACCCATGACCTCTGGCTCCCAAGCCCGGGCTCTTTCCACTGAGCCACGCTGCTTAAGGAACAGACTGGTTCAATCAACCAATGGTATTTATTGAGCGCTTACTGTTGGTGGAGCACTGTACTAAGCGCTTGAGAGAGTACAATATAACAGAGTGGGTAGACCCGTTCCTTGCCCACAGCGAGCTTAGAGTCTAGAGGTTCCCCTTGGGCAGATCCGAACAAATGATGAAGAAATGAAACAGTGTGTGGGGGAGCGGCGGGGGGAGACCCCTTGAATGTCCTGGGCCCCGGTTGGGGAAGGGTATGTTGGAGGAAGGGGTTCAGGGAGGGAGAGGACTGGGCATTTGACAGACGGTTGGCTTACTAGCTCTTTTATTAATAATAATAATAATAATAATAATAGTAATAGTAATAATAATGTTGGTACTTAGTAAGCGTTTACTATGTGTCAAGCACTGTTCTAAGCACTGAGGTAGATACAAAGTCATCAGGTCGTCCCACGTCGGGCAAACAGTCTTCAGCCCATTTTACAGATGAGGTCACAGAGGCCCAGAGAAGTGAAGTGACTTACCTAAGGTCAAGCAGGGTGTGGTTCTGCATGAGCCACCTTGGGTTTGGATCGGAACCGAATTGGCCCTGGGATCCCCGGCGGTGGCGGGGAAGGCCCGTGTTCGTGGGTGGTGGGCTCAGGAGCAACCCCTCAGTCTGAGCCCCAGCCCTTCCCCCTCCCCGCCCCCGGGGTCCGGGTTCTGGAGCTCGGAACTCCCGGGCCTCGGGCCCAAAGACTCCGGTCCTCCCTTCTGACAAGTCCTTCCCTAGGAGGTCTCCCAGGGTCCTCCCCCTGTACCCCCCAGCTCTCTCCGTCACCCCCCACTCACCTCTGTCATCGTGCCCCCTTGGGGACTCCCTCGCCCCCCTTCCCCTCCCCCAGCTGTAGCTGGAAATTCGCCACAGTGCACTGGGCCTCCCAGATGACGGGGGGTTGAGGCAGGTGAGCGGAGGCCGCGGCCTTACGTGGGCGAGGGGCGAGCGGCCGGGCCGCCTTGCGGAGGGCCCGGGCCACCCCGGGGAAGAGGCGAGGCGGCCCGGAAGAAGAGAAGGGACCGGAACCGAGAGGCCGTGGACGAAGCAGAAGCCAGACGATAGGGCTCGGGGCGTGGGGTTGGGGGGCGAGGGGCGGGGTTCCCTCCCTCCCTTTCTGGGGCGGAGGGGGCAGGCTCCGCGAGGGATCGTCCCTCCCCATTGCTTAGAGCAGCGCTCGGCACAGAGTAAGCGCTCCGTAGGACACCGTCAATTGATTCGTTGATTCTACCCGGAATCCGTTTGCCGGGCCGTCTCCCCGCCTAGATCGTAAGCTTGTCGAAGAGGGGGATCGGGGCTGCCGAACGTGTCGGACTCTCCCGAGCGCTCCGCACGGTGCCCCGGTGAGGCTTCAGAACAGGGCCCCCCCCCGCCCGACACCGTCCCCACCGCTCCCCACCGTTTCTGGGGCCGGGGAGGGGGTGGGGATGCGGGGCCCGCCCCCGACGGCCCCGGACCCCACGCGCCGGCTCTCCCTCCCGCACAGGATGAAGATGAGACGCCACAAGCTGTTTCTGACCCTGTGTATGGCCGGCCTGTGCCTCATCTCCTTCCTGCACTTCCTTAAGGCCCTGTCCTACGTGACCTTCCCGCGGGAGCTGGCCTCGCTCAGCCCCAACCTGGTGTCCAGCTTCTTCTGGAACCACGCGCCCGTGACCCCGCGGGCCAGCGCCGGGCCGGCCGGGGGCCCCCCCGAGGCGCCGCGGCCCCCGCTCTCCTCCCACTCGCCCCTGCTCCAGCCCCTGCCGCCCAGCGGGGCGGGCGAGGAGCTCCACCGGCTGGACTTCGTGCTCCCGGAGGACACGGCCGACTACTTCGTGCGGACCAAGGCCGGGGGCGTCTGCTTCAAGCCGGGCACGCGGGCCCCGGAGAGGCCCCCGCCGGGCCGGGCGGACGACAGGGGGGCGGGGGCCGCCTCGGGGCGCCCGGGCCGCCGGCCGCTGAGCGGGGGCGGGGGCGGGCCCAAGCGGCGCCGCAAGTGGGTGGAGTGCGTGTGCCTGCCCGGCTGGCACGGGCCCAGCTGCGGGGTGCCCACGGTGGTGCAGTACTCCAACCTGCCCACCAAGGACCGGCTGGTCCCCCGCGCCAGGCCGCGCCGGGTCATCAACGCCATCAACGTCAACCACGAGTTCGACCTGCTGGAGGTGCGCTTCCACGAGCTGGGCGACGTGGTGGACGCCTTCGTGGTCTGCGAGTCCAACTTCACGGCCTACGGCGAGCCGCGCCCGCTCAGGTTCCGCCAGCTGCTGCGCAACGGCTCCTTCGACTACATCCGCCACAAGGTCCTCTACGTCTTCCTGGACCACTTCCCGCCCGGCGGGCGGCAGGACGGCTGGATCGCCGACGACTACCTGCGCACCTTCCTGACCCGCGACGGGGTGGCCCGCCTGCGCAACCTGCGGCCCGACGACGTCTTCATCATCGACGACGCCGACGAGATCCCCGCCCGGGACGGCGTCCTCTTCCTCAAGCTCTTCGACGGCTGGACCGAGCCCTTCGCCTTCCACCTGCGCAAGTCGCTCTACGGCTTCTTCTGGAAGCAGCCGGGCACCCTGGAGGTGGTGTCGGGCTGCACGGTGGACATGCTGCGGGCCGTCTACGCCACGGACGGCATCCGCCTGCGCCGGCGCGACTACTACACCATGCCCGGCTTCCGGCGCTACGAGAACCGCACGGGCCACATCCTGGTCCAGTGGTCCCTGGGCAGCCCCCTGCACTTCGCCGGCTGGCACTGCTCCTGGTGCTTCCCCCCCGAGGGCATCTACCTGAAGCTGGTGTCGGCCCAGAACGGGGACTTCCCCCGGTGGGGCGACTACGAGGACAAGCGCGACCTCAACTACATCCGGGAGCTGATCCGCACGGGCGGCTGGTTCGACGGCACCGCCCAGGAGTACCCGCCGGCCGACCCCAAGGAACACATGTACGCCCCCAAGTACCTGCTCCAGAACTACCGGCGGTTCCGCTACCTGTTGGACAACCCCTACCGCCGGGCGGAGGGCGCGGGGTGAGGGAGCAGGCCGCGCGATCTGGCCTCCGGAGGCCGAGGCTCCGCTGCGGGGGGGTTTCTTTGGGGGTCGGACGGGGGGAGGGCGGGGCGGGGGTGGGGAGAGGCTAGGGGGGAGGGAGCGGGGTTCCTCCGGGTCCCCCGTGTACCCACGGCGGGAAGTCGAGACGCCTCCCCCCCCCCGCCCCGGCCCCCCGCCGCCCCCCCCGGGCGGGATTCCCGGTTGGGTTTCCCTGGGGGCCCCGGGCAGAAGGGTCCGAGAGAGTGGACCGTGTCGGGGGGAGGGGCGCCGGCGGGTCCGACGGGCATGGGCCGGGCCCTTCCGGGCCCCCGGCGTGGACACGCGTGTGAGGCCGGCCCAAGTACCGACGAAAGAGTGTACCCGCGTGAACACGTGTGAATGCACGGTTGGACATCCAGGGCCCCCGGGTGAAGCCGGGGCTCTTTGTTCCGAGGACTGTCTTTCGAGTCGGTGGAGAAATCTCACCCCCTGCCTCCCAGGCCGCAGACTCCCCCTCCGCCCAGGGGTCCGAGTGGTGGCGGGTGGGAGCGGGTGAGTTGGCGACCCTGGGGACCTGCTGGGTTAGTGAGGGTGAGGACACACACGTGGAGGGTGACTGACGTGCGCGTGAGAGCACACGCTGGGGAATGAGCGTCCCACGGTCCCATGTGTCTTTGGAGGGTGGCAGGCCTCAGGCGGGGCTGTCCTGCCTTCCGTGGGGATTTTGAGGCAGCCCCTTTCTCCGCGCAGGAGTCTGAGGAGAAAGGGGGAGGGGGAGCCCCGGAAGCAGAGGTAACGGGGGCCCGAGGAGGAACTGCGGAGAGGATTTTTGGGAAGTACGGCGAGGAAGGAGCCAGCCGGGGGAGGGACCCCAGTGTTGGAAGAAGAAAGGGACGCCAATCTCGTAAATCCCGCCACACCGAGGGCCCGGTTTCAGAACGGGAGGGGCGGGGGCTGCTACTCTGAGGGGCCCGGCCAGACCAAGGAGCTACCCGTGCCCCCTCAAGCCCATCTGGGAGTTTCGACTTCCTGTCCTCGTTTGTAGCTCCTCCCCCACGGGGTGGGAGTTTTCCATCTTTTTTCTGGGAAAATTTCTGGGGAAAGTCTCCAGGGAACCCAGGAATCTCTCGGTGCCACTGGGCAGCCTCAAGCCTGCCCCTGTCGTATCGCGGGGCCGCTGCTCCTTGGGGTGGCGGGGCTGAGCGGGCAAGGCCGCCGGGGGACGCCGGACCGAGTGACCCGAGACGCCGTTGCTCCCACCGCACCCCTCGGGAGACGACCCTTGCTCTTAGACCCACCCCAACACAGCCCTCCAAGCCTCCTCCTCCTCCCCCACCACCCGCTCTCCCCATCGAGACAGCGCTGCTCGGCACTGAGAGATTGGAGGGGCAGCAGGGCTGGCAGACGGAGGAAGGGCCAGGAGGCGCTGCCGCCCTCCGGTCCCAGGAAGGGCTCAGTTGGTAACGGGCGGGGCGACCCTCCACCCTGCCCTTCCGCCCCCCTGAGGGTCTGAGACAGAGGGGGGAGGCAGCAGAGTGTGAGGAGAGGGATCCCCATCTCCCCCTCCCCTTTTCCTCAACGGCTCCACTGCTCTGCTTAGGAGGGTTGGTAGGGCCAGGAGCAGATGGATGCATGAGGGGCAGAAGAAATCTTGCCCTTCTCCCGCACCCCCTCTCTCCCTGGCCTTGGGCTTCCAGTCTTGGACTAGTGGCTGCCTGGCCAAGTGGTACTGGCCTATCGAGGGTTTCTGTAAAATCACTCCCTTTCCCCCATCCCTCGGTGGCTCTAAGGCACACCCTCTCCCCTTCCCTCTCCTCTCCTCTCTTGTCTCCCCTCCCCTATCCCTTACTCTCCTGCTGCCCCGATGAGGGGGGTTCAGGTCTCCCAACTGGATCCGAAGGGAATTCTTTTGGGCCGCTCAAGGATCCAGCCTTGTCCAGACTAACCCTCTTCCTCTCTCAGTCTTCCCTCCCTCCGAGTCAGGAACTGGAACTTAAAAACTGGCTTTTACAGAGAAGGGACTAAAGAAGGAAATTTATTTATTTTTTTCGCAATTGGTATTCGCCTTCGTCTTTTTAAATCTCCCCGTTTGAGAATCAAAGCAAATATTTCTGTTATTTAATCTCCGAGGCTGAATCCCCAGCAGGTTCCCCTCCACCCCCCGCCTCCAGCTGATTGTGTTTGTGATGCCCTGGAACTTCACCCCCTTCCAGGGTGAGAGGGAGAGGGAGGAAACCTTTGAAAGTTGACTTTGGGTTTTGAGAGGATGATAAAATTCTCTCTTCCCTTGCCTTTTCAGGCTCCTAGGAGGGAGGAGAAAATATTAATTTAATCAGATCCAGTCAGATGATGGGGTGGGGAGGTGGAGGGGGCTTGGAGAGAGAGGGAAAGAGAGAGAGATAAAACTTGTGTGTCCTCAAGCCCAACTCAAAAAAAAACCCCAACTTAACAAGGACCTTTAAAGCATCCAGCAGTGAACTCTAAGAGATCAGAGGTCTCTGACTAAACCTTGGGTGTGAGGGAGGGTCTTGGCAGAGTTGGGGAGGTGACTGGCTGGCAGCGGGAGAGAGGGGGAGAGATGCCAGGGAGGGTAGCAGAGGGCAAGGGGAGGACCCACGAGGTGGATATTCCCAGAGTCCCTTAGTACTTGCTGAGCTGTGGACCTCCAGGTGGTGTGATGGTGACTCTGTGCTACAGCCCGGCCCCTCCTCCTCCTCCTCCTCTTCATCTTCCTTACTCCCATCCTCTCTGTCTCTGGTTCCTGTTCTGGGGACCCTCCTGCCTGCACAGAACCCTCCCGCCCCTCCAAACCTCAGTTCTAAACAACAGGTGAGAGCCCCTGTGGCATTTTTCTGAAGCGTCTACTGCCCCGGGACTCTGGTTTGGCTGCCCTCCCCACCCCACTCTTGCTGACCCTCAGAGAAGGTCGGCAGAGGGTCCTGCAGGGGCCAGATTCGAGGGGCCCGACCACAGCCCTGAGCCCCGGCGGCCAAAGCCGAACCTCCTCCCGTCTCTGGCAGGATGGGTGAGGTCTCCCCGAGGGCTGCAGGGAATTGAAGTCCCTGGGGACTACTGCCCGTGGGCGGCTCCAGTCCCCGTACCTGTGGCAGGGCCCCACGTCCCATCGGGTGCCAGGGTCCGACCTCTCACCTGTTGGGTCCAGGCTCGTTTCCTGTCCTCCCCGGGCATAGCCGGTGGTCTGATGGCATCTGCTGGCTGGGGGCCGCTGGCGTTCGGGGCCGGCTTGGCACCGGGGATCCGTCCACAGGGGCCCACGGGCTGGCCCGGTGCATGTGGGGCCCGGGTTTCCAGGAGAGAACCCAGATCTCGGCCTGGCTCTATAACGCGGCCGGTTCCTTCTGCTGGGAGGTCACGAGACCTCTGCCCTGCCCTGCCCAGCCTCCCTCTCCTGCCGGCTGGGGGGAACGGGAAGGCGGGGGGCTCTGAGTGGACCCCATTCCTAAGTTTTCCCCACTTCCTCCGTGCTGGAGCAGCTGAGGCTTTGGCAGGAGTGAGTAGAGGAGGAGGAGGGGCTATCCTGGGATGTGGGGGCACTCCAGAGAGAGGGACAGTGTTCGTTGGATCTGAACCCCCTGCGCAAAGTTGCCCTCGGACCCTCTCCCCCTAAACACACACACGCATCCACACCCACACCCCGATTCGTTTGGCCCGGGATCGGAGCACTGGTCTCCTCCCTATCTCCTGGGCACCACCGTGAGTCTGAGAACCTGTGTCCTTCATCGCTCTCCCCCTGCCCCGCTCCCCACCCCCCACCGGCTGCTCTAGTTGTGCACTGCCGGGGTCCTGGGCCGCCCAGCCAGGATCCCGTTCCGATACACTGGTTTGGGGCAGGGAAGCTCCCAGGGAGGCCCAGCCTCGCCCCAGCGGGAAGGTCAAGGGTCGTCAACTCCATCTGCTCTCCGGCTCTCTGTCTGGAGCACCCGCCGCCCCTCCTGTTGCGGCCCCCACCCGGGCTGGGAGCAGTGGGGATTCCACTCTCCCAACTGGGAAGGGACGGGGGAGGTGTGAGGCGCGAGGTGGAGAAAGAGGAAGAGGTTTACACGCTGGCAGAGGGAATTTTAAATGCAATACGTGGATGCTGGGTATTCCGGGGGTGGGGGAGAGTCTCCGCCAAGCCCCTTCTCCCCTGTCTCCCTGGCCCCTTCCCAAAGGACTAGAAAAGGAAAATACACTGCAGGTTTAAACACTGTTCATTCCCCTTCCCGCGTTGGGTTGGGGGCCGAAGGAGGTCTCTCTGGGGTGGGCAGGGTCCCCCTTGTCTTCCCAGAGTGTAAAGCCTGTGCTGCTCCCCAGAGCGGGTTGAGTTGATCCAGGGTGGTCCGAGGACGTTCCCCGGGGGCAATAAGGCCGAGGGCGGGAGAGATTTGCCCCAGGCTGGAGGAGGGGGAATTGAGGACTCTGGGATGTATGTCATTTAAAGACCCCCGGTAATAATATTTTTTTTGGTAAGGATAAATCAAAATGTACATTTCTGAAATCATTTTCTCTGTAAATGGTTGGATTTCATTTCACCCTTAAAGGGATGTTTAAAGGAGAAGATAATATTAATAATAAAAACGTTGCAAAGGATGAAGGGGCACCAGTGTGTATGTGTGTGTGTGAGAAAGAGGTGTTTGTTTCTCAGCAGAGGGTGGGGGTGAAGAGGGAACCCTGCTCTGCTGCTCTTCCTCCCTCTCCCCCCGCCCACCCTCCCGGCCTGAGCTCGTTGTGGGCAGGGAATGCATCTCTTGTTGTATTGCACTCTCCCAAAGCATTTAGTACAGTGCTTGACACACGTTAGGCGCTCAATAAATGGAATGAATGGAAGTGTCCGTCCAGAGGAGGCCAGAAGGGAGCCATGAGCAGGGTGGACAGCGCCCCCTAGCGGAGAGGCAGCGACCCCCTCGAATCCAAGCCTGAGGGGAGATGGACACCGGCCTGGCTGGATTAATAATAAGAATAATAATAATAATATTGGTATTTGTTAAGCGCTTACTAGGTGCAGGGCACTGTTCTAAGCACTGGGGTAGATATAGGGTCATCGGGTTGTCCCACGTGAGGCTCACAGTCTTCATCCCCATGTTCCAGATGAGGTAACTGAGGCACAGAGCCACAGTCACACAGCTGACAAGCGGCCGAACCGGGATTCGAACCCATGATCTCTGACTCCCAAGCCCGGGCTCCTTCCACTGAGCCACGCTGCTTCTCAATCGATCAGTGGGATCTATTGAGCGCTTATTACGTGCAGAGCTATGGACTAAGCACTCGGGAGAGTGCACTACAACAGAGTTGGTAGACGCGGTCCCTGCTCTCATCGAGCTTCAGTCTAGAGGGGAAGACGGACGCTATTATAAAGAAATAAATGATCCATGTGGACAGAAGTGCTGGGGGGGGGGCTGAGGCAGGGGTGAAAAAAGGGTGCAAACCAAGAGCAGTCTCGTCTGAAGGCAGGGGCATGGCTGACTTGACCTGACACAGCCCAGTGACACTCAGAGCCCGGCGTGTGATGAAGCCCCCGGCCGGAAAGTCGGGTCGCTCAATCAGTGGTATGGATTGAGCGCTTCCTGTGTGCAGGTCACTTTACTAAGCGCTTGGCAGAGTAGGCTACGACGGAGTTGGCGGACCCACAACGAGCCGACGGTGTAGAGGGTGGAGCCTCGGCCTTGCCTCTTCAGGACCAAGAAGCTGCCGGAAGGAATCGATGGAATGGCACGTTCGTGGTTTGCGCGGTCGCACACGTGCTCTTGGGGTTCGTCTCGGCCCGGCCCGGCCGGGTGGGTTCCCGCTGGGACCCCCGAGTGTGATGAGCAGGTAGGTGGGAGGGGATGTGCAGTGTGGATGAGAGGGGGTTTTTTGGTTTTAATTTGTTCAGTGCTTACTTACTAGGTACTAGGCACTGTACCTAGCACCGGGGTAGATACAAGATGATGATAATAATTGTGGAATTAAGCGCTTACTATGTGTCAGGCACTGTAGAAGCAGCATGACGTAGAGGACAGAGCCCAGGCCTGGGAGACAGAAGGTCATGAGTTTTAATCCTGGATCCGCCCCTTTTCTGCTGTGTGACATTGGGCAAGTCACTTCACTTCTCTGTGCCTCAGTTACCTCGTCTGTAAAATGGGGACTGAGACTGTGAGCCCCACGTGGGACATGGCCTATGTCCAAAGTGATTTGTTCGTATCTACCCCGGTGCTTAGGACAGTGCCTGGCAATTAGTAAGTAGTTCACAAATACCATCATTATTATGATTCCTAAACACTGGGGTAGATACGAGGTGATTAGTTGGACACAGTCACCGTCCCGAGTGGGGCTCACAGCCTTCATCCCCATTTTATTGATGAGGCCACTGAGGCCCAGAGAAGCGAAATGACCTGCCCGAGGTCGCACAGCAGTCAGGTGGCCGAGCCGGGATAAGAACCCAGGTCCTTCCGACTCCCAGGTCCACGCGCTATCCGCTAGGCCGTTCTGCTGTGAGCCAAGCACTGTGCTAAACACTTAGAGAAGTAGCGTGGCTCAGTGGAAAGAGCCCGGGCTGGGGAGTCAGAGGTCGTGGGTTCTAATCCCAGCTCTGCCGCTTGTACAATTTATTGATTGAATCCATAATAGAGAAGCAGCATGGCCTAGTTGATAGAGCACGGTCCCGGGAGTCAGAAGACCCTGGTTCTAATCCCGGCTCCAGCCGCTTGGTCTACCTTGCGACCTTGGGCAAGTCGCTTAACTTCTCTGTGCCTCAGCTACCTCATCTGTAGAAGGGAGATTAAGCCGGCGAGCCCTTTATAGGACGGTGGCTCTGTCCAACCCGGTTAGCTTGAATCTACCCCCGTACTTGGTAAAATGCCTGGCACATAGTAAGCGCTTTAGAAATATCATCAAAAAAAGAAAAAGGACTCAGTGAAAATCAGTGCCGAGTCATCCGGGGAGTTCATTCGTTCGTTTATTCAGTCGTATTTATTGAGCGCTTACTGGGTGCAGAGCACTGTTCAGAGTGGCGGGCCTACCTCCCACCCTCGGGTTAAGGTCCGAGGCAAAGTGGAGAAGAGGACTGAAATTTTACATCAGCACCTCTCTCCCTCACTCGATTGTCGACTCCTTGAAGACCAAGATGGGATCTCCTAATTGTAGAGGACTCGACTGTTTTGAGAGCTCACCTCCTCCAAGAGGGCTTCCCAGACTGAGCTTCCCCTTTTCCCTCTGCTCCCTCTGCTGCCTCTCTGCCTCCCTCTTCACCTCCCCTCAGCTAAGCCCCCTTCTCCCCCTTTCCCTCTGCTCCTTTCCCTCCCCTCAGCACTGTGGTCGTCCACTCATTTGTATATATTTTTATTACCCTATTAATTTTGTTAATGAGATGTACATCCCCTTGATTCTATTAATTGCTATTGTTTTGTCTGTCTGTCCCCCCAATTAGACTGTAAGCCCGTCAATGGGCAGGGATTGTCTGTATCTGTTGCCGAATTGTACATTCCAAGCGTTTAGTACAATGCTCTGCACATAGTAAGCGCTCAATAAATACTATCGAATGAATGAATGAATAATGTGGCTTCCCGTGAGCCTCGATCCCTCCATCAGATCCCGATTCTCTGACACGAGAATTTTTTTGGAATTACCGCCCCCCGTCTACCTCCCATGCGCCCAAGGGAAAGATGCTCTGGGACGGTGCCGCGCTGTGATTTTTCCATCCCGTCCACCCGCTCCTTGGAGATCCCGGGTGTTCAAATCCAGGCAGCAGGATCTGAGCTCCCTGTAGGATCACTCAAGCCCCGCTGCAGGGTTGAGAGGAGGTGGAGGGGCCTGTTCCTTCCATGAAGAAAACCTGGTTTTCCTCAAACCAACCTACCCTTGAGCCGTCACACCTCCGGCTCGCCTTCACACAGCGGTCAGCAGAGGGCCATGGGAACCCATCAGCCATCTTAGCCGGGCCAGGTACCACATTCCACAAACGTTAATAATAAAATAATAATAATCCTGGTATTTGTTAAGCGCTTACTATGGGCCAAGCACTGGGGTAGACACAAGGAAATCAGTTTGGACACAGTCTCTTTCCCCTATGGGGCTCACAGTCTTCATCCCCACTTTACAAATGAGGTAACTGAGGCACAGAGAAGTGACGTAACTTGCCCAAAGTCACACAGCAGACATGTGGCAGAGCCAGGATTAGAACACATGACTTCTGACTCCCAGGCTCCTGCTCTTTCCACTAGGCCAAGCTGCTTCCCTCCATCCATCCATGCCTTCGTCTTATGTAGAACGCAGGGATGCCTCACTGGCCAAGGGAGGGGGGGGATGAGTGATTACTGTGTGTAGAGCACTGTCCTAAGAGCTTGGGAAAACACAATGCAAAGCACAACACAATAACGCAACAACAGTCGGGACCAGCTCCTGCCCCTGAGGGAACCCAGGCTCCAAAGCTTCCAGCAGTAATAATAATTGTGCTATTTTATTCACTCATTCATTCAATTATACTTTTTGAGCACTTGCTGTGTGCAAAGCACTATACTAAGCGCTCAGGAGAGTACAATAGAACAAGAAACAGACACGATCCCTGCCTACAGTGAGTTTACAGTCTAGAAGGGGAGACCGGCATTAATATAAATTAATTAATTACAGATATAATAAATACATTTGTTAAGCTTACATGTGCCAAGCACTGTTCTGATTGCTGGGGTAAATACAAGGTAATCAGGTTGGACACAGTCCCTGTGCTACTTGGGGTCTTACAGTCTTAATTCCCATTTTACAGATGAGGTAACTGAGACCCAGAGCAATGGAGTGTCAGGATCCCATTCTTTCCCTAAATCGGGCTATCACCTGCCTTACCGCTCCCTCTTAGGTCTCAGGTGCCGGCAGCCTGACTTTAGCTGATTCGACCAACCTCTGGAAGGGTTTTGCTTAATATTTTGTTCTGAATATTTAGGGGATCCTCAATTACTGACAGAGTTGGATTGCCTGAAGTGATCAAAAGGCATGACTAAGGAAAAGGGGCAGGGCGGGCCTTGGTGTGTTTTAATAATGATAATGAACCAAGAGGTGGATAAGAAGAAAATCAGGTCTGACGTGGCCCATTTCCCACAGGGGCTCACAATCTAAAGGGGAGGGAGAACAGAGATTGAATCCCCATTTTACAGATGAAGAAATACATGTGTGTATAAAAAAAAGATGTAGGCCTTGACTAAGCCCTCATTTCCTCTATCTAGAAGGAAGAGGGGGAAGGGGGAAAAAGGAATAGAGAGGGAGAGGGCCCCCTCCCAGCCCCACACTTATGTACATATCTGTAATTTTATTTATTTGTATGGATGTTTGTCTCTCCGGACTCTAGACTGTAAGCTTGTTGTGGGCAGGAAGTGTCACTGTTTATTGTTGTGTTTTCCGAAGCTCTTAGTACATGCTCTGCACACGGTAAGCGCTCAATAAATACGACTGAACGAATGAATGAAGGAAGGAAGAAGGAGGAAGAGGGGGCGGAGGAGGGAGAGGGGAGGTAGAAGAAGCAGTGTGGTTTAGTGGAAACAGCACCGTCCCAAGTGGGGCTCACAGTCTCGTCACCCATTTTCCAGATGGGATCGCTGAGGCTCAGAGAAGTGACTTGCCCAAAGTCACATCGCTGACAAGCGGCGGAGCTGGGATTAATAATAATAATAATAATAATGTTGGTATTATTAGAACCCACGACCTCTGACTCCCAAACCTGCGCTCTTGCCACTGAGCTGCGCTGGGGCAAATCAGGGAGAGGAAGGGAAATGGAAGAGGGGAAGGGAAGGAAAGGGAAGGAGCGTGACAAGTCAGTTCACTTCTCTGGGCCTCAGTTCCCTCTTCTGTAAAATGGAGAGGAAGCCTGTGAGCCTCCCGTGGGATGACCTGATGACCCTCTATCTCCCCCAGTGCTTAGAACAGTGCTGGGCACATAGTAAGCGTTTAAGGCTTGGGAGTCAGAGGTCATGGGTTCTCATCCTGGCTCTGCCACTTGTCAGCTGTGAGACTGTGGGTGAGTCCCTTCACGTCTCGGTGCCTCAGTTCCCTCCTCTGTCAAATGGGGTTAAAGACTGTGAGCCTCACGTGGGACCACCCTGTATCTCCCCCAGCGCTTAGAACAGTGCTGGGCACATAGCAAGCACTTAAGGTTTGGGAGTCAGAGGTCATGGGTTCTCATCCCGGCTCTGCCACTTGTCAGCTGTGGGACTGTGGTCAAGTCCCTTCACGTCTCGGGGCTTCAGTTCCCTCATCTGTCAAATGGGGATGAAGACTGTGAGCCTCACGTGGAACCACCTGATGACCCTCTAACTCCCCAGCGCTTAGAACAGTGCTGGGCACATAGTAAGTGCTTAAGGCTTCGGAGTCAGAGGTCATGGGTTCGACTCCCAGCTCCGCCACCTGTCAGCTGTGGGACTGTGGGCAAGTCACTTAACTTCTCTGTGCCTCAGTTACCTCATCTGTAAAATGGGGATTAACTGTGACCCTCACGTGGGACCACCTGATTACCCTGTATCTACCCCAGCACTTAGAACAGTGCTCTGCACATAGTAAGCGCTTAACAAATACCAACATAATTATTATCCCGGCTCTGCCACTTGTCAGCTGTGGGACTGTGGGCAAGTCCCTTCACGTCTCGGTGCCTCAGTTCCCTCCTCTGTCAAAGGGAGCCTGTGAGCCTCACGTGGGCCCACTCTGTATCTCCCCCAGCTAATAATAATAATGTTGGTGTTTGTTAAGTGCTTACTATGTGCAGAGCACTGTTCTAAGCGCTGGGGTAGATACAGGGTAATCAGGTTGTCCCACGTGAGGCTTACAGTTAATCCCCATTTTACAGATGAGGTAACTGAGGCACAGAGAAGTGAAGTGACTTGCCCACAGTCACACAGCTGACAAGTGGCAGAGCCGGGAGTCGAACTCATGACCTCTGACTCCAAAGCCCAGGCTCTTTCCACTGAGCCACGCTGGGCACATAGTAAGCGTTTAAAGCTTGGGAGTTAGAGGTCATGGCTTCTCATCCCGGTTCTGCCACTTGTCAGCTGTGGGACTGTGGGCAAGTCCCTTCATGTCTCGGTGCCTCAGTTCCCTCCTCTGTCAAAGGGGACATTGCCATTATTTTTATGAGCTGTTCTTCCCCTCGACTCTATTTATTGCCATCGTTCTCGTCTGTCCGTCTCCCCCGATCAGACCGTAAGCCCGTCAAACGGCAGGGACCGTCTCTATCTGTTGCCGACTTGTTCATTCCAAGCGCTTAGTCCAGCGCTCTGCACCTAGTAAGCGCTCAATCCGTGGCTCAGGGGAAAGAGCACGGACTTTGGAGTCAGGGCTCATGAGTTCGAATCCCAGCTCTGCCACTTGTCGGCTGTGTGACTGTGGGCAAGTCACTTGACTTCTCTGTGCCTCAGTTCCCTCATCTGTAACATGGGGATGAAGACTGTGAGCCCCACGTGGGACAACCTGATTCCCCTGTGTCTACCCCAGCGCTTAGAACAGTGCTCGGCACATAGTAAGCGCTTAACAAATACCAACATTATTAAATACTATTGAATGAATGAATGAAGAGATGAAGCCGGTGGGCCCACCCTGTAGCTCCCCCAGCGCTTCGACCAGTGCTGGGCCCACAGCAAGGGCTGGAGAAACGCCCTCCCGGGCAAGGCAAGGGGGTGCGGGGTTCGGGGCGGGGGTTCGAGGGCGGAAATGGCGGGCGGGGCGGCGGGCCGAGCCCCGGAAGGGAAGCGGGCAGCGGCCATGTTGGCGGGGCCTTGGGGAGCGGCGGCGGAGGCCTCCTTCACAGTGACCCCGCGGCCTCCGACCCCCGGCCGGTCCTTGCGTCCCCCCATGGCCGGGTGGAGCCGCCGGGCGGTGCTGAGCCTCTACCGGAGCCTGCTGCGGCGGGCCGGCGGGCTGCGCTACACCGACCGGGACTTCTACCGGGCCTCCGTCCAAAGGCAGTTCCGCCTGCACCAGCGGCTGCGGGAGCCCGAAGCCCAAGCCCGCCTGCTCCGACAGGGACGGGCCTTCCTCCGCTCCGGCCTCGGCGGCCTCCTCTAGGCCTCCCGGCCCCGGGGGACCCCCCCCCCCCCACCAAGAGGGGGCCACCACCCCGAGGACCACGAGGAGGAGGAAGGACCGCCACCCCAGATGCACTAAGGCCGAGGTAGGCCCCTCCCTGCGTGCACTTCCCAAGCGCTTAGGAACCCTCGGAATACGGCGTTGCTTAAGAAATTCCCCTCTAGCAACCCCGGCGCTTAGAACAGTGCTCTGCACGTAGTAAGCGTTTAACAAATCCCGACGGTATTATTATTAATCGGGTTGGTATTTGTTAAGCGCCTACTACGTGCAAGAGCACCGTTCCTAAGCGCTGGGGGAGATCCAGGGTCATCAGGTTGTCCCGTGTGAGGCTCCCTGTTAATCCCCGTTTGACAGATGAGGGAACTGAGGCACAGAGAGGTAAAGTGACTTGCCCACAGTCCCACAAGTGGCAGAACCGGGAGTCGAACCCAGGACTTCTGACTCTGAAGCCCAGGCTCTGTGCCCAGCACTCTTCTGAGCGCTGGGGGGGATGCCAGGTCATCAGGTTGGCCCCCGTGGCACTCACGGTCTTTATCCCCATTTGACAGGGGGACAGAGGCACAGGGGAGTGAAGTGGCTTGCCCAAGTCACACGGCAGACGAGGGGCGGAGCCGGGATCAGAACCCATGACCTCTGACTCCCAAGCCCGGGCTATTGCCACTGAGCCCCACTTCTTAGTACAGTGCTCTGCCTACAGTAAGTGCTCAATAATAATAATGATGGCATTTGTTAAGCATTTACTATGTGCCAAGCACTGTTTTAAGCGCTGGAGGGGATACAAGGTCATCAGGTTGGCCCCCATGGCGTGCATGGACTTCATCCCCATTTGACAGATAAGGGAACGGAGGCCCAGGGAAGTGAAGTGGCTTGCCCAAGTCACACGGCTGACAAGGATTGGAGCTGGGATTAGAACCCATGACCTCTGACTCCCAAGCCCGGGCTATTGCCACTGAGCCACACTTCTTAGTACAGTGCTCTGCCCACAGAAAGTGCTCAATAATAATAATGATGGCATTACTATGTGCCAAGCACTGTTTGAAGCGCAAGGGGCGATGCAAGGTAATCAGGCTGTCCCTCATGGAGCTCTCGGTCTTAATCCCCATTTTACAGGTGAAGTAACTGAGGCACAGAGAAGTGAAGTGATGCCCCAAGTCACTCAGCTGACAAGGGGCGGAGCTGGGATGAGAAACCACGACCTCTGACTCCCAAACCCGGGCTCTTGCCACTGAGCCACGCTGCTTCTTAGTACAGTGCTCTGTCCACAGTAAGCGCTCAATAATAATAATAATGATGGCATTTACTAAGCACTATGTGCCAAGCACTGTTTTAAGCACTGGGGACAATTCAAGGTGATCAGGCTATCCCATGTGGGGCTCACTGGGCAGGGATTGCCTCCCTCTGTTGCCGAATTGTCCATTCCAAGCGTGTAGTGCGGTGCTCTGCACATAGTAAGTGCTCAATAAATACTATTGAATGAATAAATTCCCATTTTACAGATAAGGGAACTGAGGCACAGGGAATGAAGCGGCTTGCCCAAAGTCACATAGCTGACCAGGGGAGGAGCCGGGATTAGAGAGCCCGGGTTGGGGAGTCAGAGGTCATTGAGTTCTCATCCCGCCTCCACCCCTTGTCAGTTGTGTGATTTTGGGCGAGTCACTTCACTGGGCCTCAGTCATCTCATCTGGAAAATGGGGATTGAGACTGGGAGCCCTCTTGGGACAACCTGATGACCTTGTATCTACCCCAGCGCTGAGAACAGTACTTGGCACAAAGCGCTCAACAGATACCACCGTCATCATTCTAAGATCATGGTCATGGACTCTAGACCCGGCTCCACCACTTGTCTGCTGTGTGATCTCGGGCAGGTCACTTCACTTCTCTGTGCCTCAGTTCCTTCATCTGTAAAATGGGGATTGAGACTGTGAGCTCTTTGTGGGAGAGGGACTGTGTCCACCCTAACTAACGTGGATCTACTCCAGCACTTAGAGCAGTGCTTGGCACAGAATGAGCGCTAAAGAAATACCTTTATTATTATTTTTTTCTAATCCTGGCTCCACCACTTGTCTGCTGTGGGACCTTTGGCAGCGTGGCCTAATGGATAGAGCACAGGTCTGGGAGTCAGAAGGACCTGGGTCCTAATCCTGGCTCCAACACTTATCGGCTGTGTGACCGTGGGCAAGTCACTTCTCTGTGCCTCAGTTTCCTCCTCTGTAAAATGGGGATGTTTGTCTTCCTACTTAATCTGTGAGTCCCATGTTGGGACTATGTTTGACTCAATTAACCTCTGTCTACCTCAGCACTTAGAACGGTGCTTGACCCATAGTCAGTGCCTACCAGTTATTGTTTGATTCTCTAGACAGCCTGCCACTCCTCCCCCCAATCTGACCTGATGATCTAGTATCTACCCCAGTGCTTAGGGCAGTGCGTGGCACAGAAGAAGCACTTAACAGATGCTGCAGTTATTAATTTGGTTCTCGGTGAACTTGAGAACAATTAAGCCACTCTTTAGCCTTCTCCAATTGAGGCTAAATAACCCTGATTTCTCTTACCTTTGTTCGTAAGGACTTGTTTTCCACCGCCTTGATCGTTTAATAATAATAATTGTGGTATTTGTGTAGCGCTTACTCTGTACTAATCGCTGTCCTAAGCACTGAGGCAGAGACAAGCTAATCAGGCTGGATCCCGTCCCTGTCCCACAGGGGCAGCGCCCAGTCAAAGTAGGAGGGTATTGAATCCCCATTATTTGATGAGGAAACAAAAGCACCGAGAAGTTAATTGGCTTGCCCAAGGGCATAAAAAGGGCAGGCAAGTGGCAGGGCCAGGATTAAAATCCGGGTCCTCTGATTCCCAGGCCTGTACTCGTTCCCCTAGGCCCCTCTGCCTCTCTCTTCCCTACCCTTTCCAGTTTTTCCACTTGCTCCTTTTAAGTGAAATTGGTTTAACATAGGCAAATCAGGTCCCGGCTATTGCCCGTTTCCCACCCCCCAGTAACGCTTCCTTATTTCCGTGTTAGGTTTTTTTTTCCCCCTAGGAGTGTGGAGCTGCCACCTCAGATTCAGCCTGTGACCCCTGTTCACTGCTCAGGCCCTTTTCTTCCTCCCTTTGGGCCCGGCCCTGAGTTGAGGTAGGGCTTCTCTGCCTCCAGATTTCCCTCTTCCCCTCTTTTATCAAGGCATTTTCTTCCTTTCTCTAGAGTTTTGTAGTCCTTACAAATTGAGTGAGGGTGCTTTCCATTCCTCCATCCGGTGACCAGTCAACGGTGCCTGGACCCCGGCTGTCCCGTGGCTGGGCCACCCCTCAGGACGTTCTCAGGAGCCATCGGTGCCACCGACCCCCTGGGGGCGGCCGGGCCGGCACCGCCGTGGACCGTTTTCATCCCCAAGGCCCGGCTTGGTTTCCACCCTCCCCAGGCCCACTCTTTCCCCACCAATCTTGGGTCTTCCCTACTGGCAGAGAGAGTCAGCCATGAGCCCTGAGACCTGACACAGTGCCACCGGCTTCTGGGCTAATCAGTCACTCCTTGGTATTTATTGAGTGCTTACTGTGTGCAGAGCACTGTGCTCAGTGCTTAAAAGAGGCCGGTACAACAGAGTCGGTAGACACAGTCTACCCTCTGTTGCAGACACGGCGAGGGAAGGTGACCCCAGGGCTGGTTCTGGTCCCTACTTTTGGTGCTCCTGGACAAGGGCTGCCCCGCGACCTTCCAGGGGACGGGGAGAGAGGGGAAGTAGGAGCAGAGGTAGGGGGAGGACTGCCTCTGCCCTGCTTCTGGGCTCCTTCCATCCCTGGGCCCGGGCCAATCGGCCCAGCCACGTGGTCCTCTCCGGGCCAAGGCTCAGACTAGCATGGTGCCCTTGGTCAGGGGAACAGCAAGGCGGGTGGAATCTAGGGCTTCCTTCAGTCTGGATGGGTGACATGTCCTATTCTGCCTTTCAGAAAAGAGAAATTGAATTGGCTGAGCCCAGTTTGCCCTTCAGGAAGCCCTTGAAGGTTTCCCCGGCTGGGTGCAAGCTCATGGTTGGATTTGTTCGGGTGTCTCCCCCACCTCCCAAGGGAAGCCGCCTGGGCTGGAACGAGCAGGATCTCCCGTTGGTCCTCAGGGGCTTCTGGCCCCCTGGGTTCAATTGATCAATCGTATTTATTGAGTGCTTACTCTGTGCAGAGCACTTGGGAGAGGACAGTACCACAGAATTAGCAGACACGTTCCCTTCCCTTAACGAGCTTACAGTCTAGAGGGAGCTTGGGGTCTCACAGAACAGGTCTGCCACGCACGGCCCAGCTGAGGCGCGGGGCCCCAGGCCATGCAGAGGGCACTCCGGATAGGTGGTCATCGTTCTGGCCTGGTTTTGCAGTCTGTTCTGGCCAGCTGTTCGTATTTAGTCTTCTTTTGAAAAGATATTAAAAGGTTCCACCTTTCCACTATGTTAATAATGGTAGTATTTTTTGAGCGCTTGTTATGTGTCAAGCATTGCGCTCACAGACATTGGGGTCAGAAAGGAGATAATGGGGGGGGGCAGTCTTCTTCCCTTATGGGGCTCTCAATCTAAGAGCTAGGATTTCCCATTTGATGGATGAGGAAACTCAGGCCCAGAGAGGTTGAGGGACTTGCCTAAGGTCACGCAGAGGCCAGGGACAGAACTGGGATTAGAACCTGGCTCTCCTGACTCCCAGACCCAGGCCCTTTCTGATACGCTGCCTCATCCTGGTGTCCTCTCTTACCCAGTGGGACTGAAGAGTGTTTTTCACCTTATGTTAACAGAATTTCCTTTCAGACTTTAAAAGCCTTTCAGACAATCAACCAACCAACCGGTGGTATTTATTGAGCATCCACTCTGTGCAGATCTCTGTTCTAAGTACTTAGGAGAGAGGACAGTAATGTTAGTAGACACAGACGAGGCTTTCTAATCATTTTCTTCCTACCGCGGGAGATTTTTTTGCCTTTTTGTTCCCCTCAGTTACCTGCCGCTCCACATTTTGCAGCTGGGGAAACCGACACACCGGAGGTCAGTGCGGAGCGATTGATTCTCCAGTCCAGGAATCCCACTTCTAGGTCAGGGTTGCCCTACTCCTTCTCTTCCTCCTCCTCGCAATCCGATCCAGGTCTCTGGGCTGCGGCCCAGGCTTCTGGTATAAGGCAGAGAGCCGATAAGCAGGCCTCCCGGAAAAAGTGGAATCTGCTTTTCTGGTGGAGGGCAGAGAGTCAATAAGCAGGCCTCCCGGAAAAAGTGGAATCCGCATTCCTTAGTAGATCTTGGCAGTTTCCTCCAAGTTACCAGGTGCCCAGATTCTCATCCAGTCAGGAGCTGTCAGCCGGGATGGGGAGTGTCGCCTTTTCACAGCCGACCCTCCTTTCTCGTTAGGTCTTAGGCCTGGGCTGGTGTTAGATTGGAAATCCTGTGGTTTATAAGCACCTCATGGGCAAAGACTGGGTGTTTTGCTTCTGTCATGCTTTCCCAGGCGCTTAGAAAATCATCCTCCTCCTCATCAGTGATACTTATTGAGCACCTAATGGGTGCAGAGCACTGTTCTAAGTGCTTGAGAGAGTTCAGGGTCCTTAGTAAACATGATCCCCACCCTCAAATTTCCATCCTAGAAGAGGAGACAGACACCAAAATAATTTCCAGAGAGGAGGAAGAAGGAAAAGGGGATATGGACATGAGTTTGTTGGTGCTTGCTTAAATAATAGGGTATGCAAGGTATGTGCCTAAGGTATGCCTGTGTGTAGGTGGCCCAGGGGTTCCGGAGCGGCAACTGAGGACAGGTATAGCCTGGGGGATGGACAAGAAATTAATTGGAGAAGGCCTCCTGGAGGAGGTAAGCTTTCAGAAGGGTTTTGAAGATGGGGAGAGCCCTGGTCTGCCCCTTTGACATTGGGGAGAGAGTTCCGGACAGCGGGAGGGTGTGAAGCAGAGGTTGGCCACGGGAGAGACAAGAACAAGCTGCTCTGGGTTGATTAACTTGAGAGGAATGCTCTCCTGATAGAAGGTGCTCAATAAATACCACCGTGTGAGTGTGTACGTGTGTGCACGCACGCGGGGGTGGGGGGTTGGAGTGGTATAATTAAGGAGCAGCAGACTGAGGTCTCCGGCTCGGTATTGGCTGAAATCTAGGTGCCCGATCTCTATTTTTGGTCTGAGTCAGAGTCACCCATCGCGGGGAGGTCTTTCCTGACCTAAGCAAGATCTAAAAACAGATACAAAGCCTGACTGCGATTCAGCCCCATCCCCAGCATCCCTCCTTCCCCAAATTGCCTCTTCCTCCAGGATCCTCCTGGAGCCAAGGGGAAAATTCTCCTTTTTGCTGCCGCTGACGTCTGAATTCTTAGGTCTTGGGCTGTCCTGGGCCCTAAGACCTCAGGTCTGGCACACTTGGGACCAAAGGCCGCCCTGGCTGGTCAGAAGTCTCCAAAGACGAGTTCTGCCGGGGAGGGAGAGGAAGGGAGACGGATTCTTCCTGGCGCCCAGCTCCCAGCCACTTGCCCGAGCTCCCCGTTTTTAGACTAAGCCTGCGGTGGGGACCCTTTTTGAAAAAGAGCAGCAAGGGGAGTTTCCCGGGTTACCTTTCCGCTGGAAGCCGGAGCCCAGTAGGGCCGAAGCGGCCCGGGGCCATGCTCGATGCCCCTGGGGGTGGCTGGAGGGAGATGTTCGTTCGTCCTGAGGGCCACAGGCCCAAGACAGCTGACCAGGCAGCTTGGGATTCTTTATTTTGGTTCTTGTCTTTGTAAATATCATCCTCTCCACCTCCCCCATCAGCGTCTAAGTTCTTTGAGGACAGGGCCCTTCTTTGTTTTGTATTTTCCCAAGGACTTAGTACAATGCCTGGCTCCCAGTAGGTGGTTGGTAAATAGAATTTCTGCTGCTGCTCTCATTCATTTATTCAATCGTATTTATTGAGCGCCTACTGTGTGAAGAGCACTGTACTAAGCGCTTGGAAAGTACAGTTCGGCAATAGATAGTGGGCAGGGTTTGTCTCCGTCTGTTGCCGAATTGTACATTCCAAGCACTTAATACAGTGCTCTGCACAGCGTAAGCACTCAATAAATACTACTGAATGAATGAATCCCTACCCAACAACGGGCTCACAGTCAAGAAGGGGGAGACAGACAACAAAACAAAACAAGGAGTCAGGCATCAGTAGCGTCAAAATAGATAAATAGAATCATAGTTATATACGCATCATTAATTAAATAAATAGAATAATAAATATGTACAAATATTCACCAGTGCTGTGGGGCGTGGATTGGGGTAGGGCAGAGGGAGGGAGTAGGGGTGATGGGGAGGGGAGGAAGAGCAGAGGAAAAGGAATAAGGCTCAGGCTGGGAAGGCCTCCTGGAGGAGGTGAGCCCTCAGTTGGGCTTTGAAGGGGGGGAAGAGAGCTAGTTTGGCGAATGTGAGGAGGGAGGGCATTCCGGGCCAGAGGTAGGAGGTGGGCCAGGGGTCGACGGCGGGACAGGCGAGAAAGAGGGACCGTGAGGAGGTGAGTGGCAGAGGAGCGGAGTGTAGGGGGTGGGCTGGAGAAGGAGAGAAGGGAGGTGAGGTAGGAAGGGTCCAGGTGATGGAGAGCTATGAAGCCAATAGTGAGGAGTTTTTGCCTCATGCGAAGGTTGATAGTCAACCACTGGAGATTTTTGAGGAGGAGGGGTGGGGTGCCCAGTTTTTCTGTAGAAGGATAATCCGGGCAGCAGCGTGAAATATAGACCGACGCGGCTACTCCTGGGTGCCGGCCAGGGTTCCCGACCCACGGTCACATGGAAAAGTCTGCCGAGGCTCAGGGAAGGGACGCCATCCCTAAAGTCCTCTAGAGTTGGAAAAGTGGCGGATCCTTAGCCGGAAGGGAGATTGTGAGTCTCCGCGATCTGAATAAAGCAGCGAAATGGGCCGAGGCAGCAACAGAACCCGAAACTCTGGCCTCCGTCTAGGTCAGATTAAGTTCTGGCTCACGGGGGGATCTCTTCCGCTGCAGAGGAGCAGTAGATTGCATCCAGTTAAAAAACTACACTCGCCGAACCCAAGGACGGTTGAAGGCTGAGGAGAGAGGGTGGGCTGGCCGGGCGCCTTGGAAACGCTTGTTTGTGGTGGGGTCCTGGACTCGAGTGGGACTGGCATGGTTTGTTTTGCTCAGGAACCGGGGCAGGACCTTTACCCTGCTGCCCATCTCCCTGGAGTCCAGGTCCGCTTCTCTTGCGGGGCTCCAGGATCCCCTTTCCCCAGTGAAAGGATAGCAATCAACGGTATTCATCGAGCGCTTATTATATGCAGAGCATTGTACTAAGCGCTTGGGAGAGTCCAACACACCAATCCCATCAGTAAATACTCCCCGGCATCTGGGAGTTTCCAGGAATGGTTTCCTAGTGTCCTGGGTTCTCTGTCTAGACTGTGAACTCATTATGGGCAGGGGATGGGTCTGCTCATTCTGTTGTACCCTCCCAAGTGCTTAGTACAGTGCTCTGCACATAGGTAGCATTCAGCAATTACCACTGATCAATTCCCTCTCGGTTGACGGTCCCCGCCAGGGAACGGGCCGGGTGATCTCGGGTTCGGTTTCTTTAGAGGGACGAGCCTCCGAAGCTTCACGCGGGCCACTTGGCTGTTGTCCCTGGGCTGGCTCCGGCACGGTTCTCAAACCCGGAGGCAGAGGGCTGCGGCTGGGGAGGGATCGTTTTGGGTGGGCGGGGAAGCCTGGGAGAGAAGAAAGGTTTTCAGCGAGATGAATGAATTGGAATCTTAAAACGGAAGAACGGAGAGGTCTGTGGCCTCTCAGTTCCAGCCCGGGGTGAGCCGGGCTCGGGTCTTCCCTCAGAACACCGGGGCTTCGGTGGGTGGTCGGGCTGCGAGGCCGGTGGAGCCGGTCCACGGACGGCGCTTTGGCGATCTTGCCGTCTTCAGGGGAGCCATGGCGGGCGCAGGCGAGCGCAAAGGCAAGAAAGATGACAACGGCATCGGCACCGCCATCGATTTTGTCCTGTCCAACGCCCGGCTGGTGCTCGGGGTGGGTGGCGCTGCCATGCTGGGCATCGCCACCTTGGCGGTCAAGAGGGTAAGCGGGAGCACCGCGGCTGGGGGCGGCAGGGCCGGGCAGCCTGGGGCGGGCGGGGGCGGGGCAGGCCGTGACTTCCCCGTCACCCGGGGGCCGGGCCGGGGGCCGTTGCAGATGTACGATCGGGCAATCAGCGCCCCCAGCAGCCCCACCCGCCTCAGCCACGCAGGAAAGAGGAGCTGGGAGGAGCCCAGCTGGATGGGCTCGTCGCGACTGCTCAACCAGGATATGAAGACCAGCGTGAGCCGGTCCCTGCAGACCCTTCCCACTGACCCCTCGGCTTTTGACTCGGGTAAGGAGCGTGGTCCCACCCCGGCTCTACCCCCGGGCCTCCCCGGAGCTGAGGGGCATCTTGCCCCTTGGCCAGCCGGCCAGCGGGGCTCACCTGCCCGGTGACCCTGGGAATCTCAAACGGAGTGGGGTAAAGGGCAGGCGCACCCAGAAACAGAACAGCCTATTGGAAAGAACCCAGAGCTGGGGAGTCAGAGGACCTGGCTCTGATTCCGGCTTTGCCACTTGCCTGCCGTGCGACTTTGGGCAAGTCACTTCGCTTCTCTGGGCTTCAGTTTCCTCATCTGTAAAATGGGGATTCAGTCCCTGTTCTCCCTCCCCTCTAGACCGCGAGCCCCATGCTGTCTACCCCAGCACTCAGTACCCGGTGCCTAGTGAGGGCATAACAGATACCGTCGTCATCATCGTGCACTCACGGGCGTTTTCCTCTCCCCTCCCCGGACAGATGGGTTCTGCCCCCCGAGGCCAAAGCCGTCGGCCAAGAGGAGCCAGGTGGACCTGAAGAAGGCCCGACTGCGCCTGTCCCTGCAAGAGAAGCTGTTGAACTACTACCGCAAGCGAGTGGCCATCCCCGCCGGCGAGCAGACCCGGGCCAAGCAGGCGGCCGTGGACATCTGTGCGGAGCTGCGGAGCTTCTTGCGGGCCAAGCTGCCGGACATGCCGCTCAGGGACATGTACCTCAGCGGCAGCCTCTACGACGACCTGCAGGTCAGGGCCCTCGCCCGCTTCCCCGCCCGCTTCTCTGACCGCTCTGCTCTCCCGGCCTGCCGATGATTTTTGCCCCCCTTTCTTTCTGTCGACCTTTTCCTTCTGAGCCTTTTCCTCAAGGCCTTGCTCCTCCTCCTCCCCTTCCTCCTCATCTGACTCTCATAATAGTAATAATAATAATAATGGTATTTGTTAAGCGCTTACTATGTGCCAGGCACTGTACTAAGCGCCGGAGGGGAATACAAGCAAATTGGGTTGGACACAGTCCCTGACCCATGTGGGGCTCACGGTCTCAATCCCCATTTTACAGATGAGGTAACTGAGGCACAGAGAAGTGAAGTGACTTGCCCTAGGTCACCCCTCCCCATCCTCCCTTCTCCCTGTCTTCCCTTCCTCAGCCCCCTCGCAATCTCGCTAGGCCCACCCTTTGCTTGGCAGAGCAGAGGGGTAGCCGGGTCAGGTTGGGCATCGTGGACGGGCGTGGGCTCTCGATCAGTGAGCGGTATTTGCCGAGCCCTCACCGTGTACGGAGCGCCGGGCTACCGAGAGCTTGGGGGAGGACGATACAGTAGGGGGGAGATGTGAAAATGATTTCAGCGAGGGGAAGCAGCAGTGGTCAGTGACGCGGGGGTGGGAGGAGGTGGGTGAGCGGGAAAACCTGTCCTTCTGGCTTTTTTGCGGGGCCGGGGGTTAGGGAGAGGACGAGAGAGAACGCGGGACTCTCTCCTCCTCTAGACCGTAAGCTCGTCGCGGGTGGGGAATGTCTGTTGATCGTCGTACCGTCCCCTCTCAGGCGCTCAGTACGGTGCTCCGCGCCCAGTAAGAGCTCAGTAAACGGGACGGACTGACTGACCGAGTGACTTGTGCTCCCGCCCCGGCGGGCCAGGTGGTGACGGCGGACCACATCCAACTGATGGTGCCCCTGGTGCTGGAGCAGAACCTGTGGTCCTGCATCCCCGGCGAGGACACCATCATGAACGTGCCCGGCTTCTTCCTGGTGCGCCGAGAGAACCCGGAGTACTTCCCGCGCGGGAGCAGCTACTGGGACCGCTGCGCCGTCGGGGGCTACCTGTCCCCCAAGATGGTGGCGGACACCTTCGAGAAGGTGGTGGCGGGCTCCATCAACTGGCCGGCCATCGGGTCCCTGCTGGACTACGTGATCCGGCCCGCCCCGCCCCCGGCCGCCCTGACGCTGGAGGTGCAGTACGAGCCCGCCCGGCGCCTGCTCATCGACTTCCTGCCGTCCGTGACCCTGGGCGACGTGGTCCTGGTGGCCCGCCCTCACCGGCTGGCCCGGCACGACACCCTGTGGCGGCTGAGCCTGCGGCCGGCCGAGACGGCCCGCCTCCGGGCCCTGGACCAGGGCGACGCCGGCTGCCGCTCCCTGTGCCTCAAGATCCTCAAGGCCATCTGCAAGTCCACGCCGGCCCTGGGCCGCCTCACCGCCAGCCAGCTGACCAACGTCATCCTGCACCTGGCCCGGGACGAGCCCGACTGGACGCAGGAAGCCCTGGCCGACCGCTTCCTGCAGGCCCTGAGGGCGCTCATCGGCTACCTGGAGGCGGGGGTGCTGCCCAGCGCCCTGAACCCCAAGGTGAACCTGTTTTCGGAGCTCACCCCCGAAGAGATAGACGAGCTGGGGTACACCCTGTACTGCTCGCTCTCGGAGCCGGAGGCGCTGCTGCAGACGTAGCGGGCCCGAGGCGCCGGCGGGCGGGCGGGCGGGCGGCCGCGGGATGGGCCCGCGCCCCGTGTTCTGCGGCGGGCTCGGGTCGCTCCCTGGTTACCTCGGGGCCTCGGCCGCCCCCTGTCCCCGAGGCCGACGCCGTCTCCCTCCCCTCCGCCCCCTCCCCCGCCTTTCGCCAAAACACTGTGCACCGCTCCGCCCACGGCTCTGTCCCCAGGCTGGGCTCCGGCGATGCAGCGAAGCGGTGCGTCTCCGGGCGGAAGCGAGCCGCCCCAGACCCAGTGGCCATCGACGCTCGGGCCCGTCTGCCCAAGTCTCCTTTTTTCTACTCTTCTGGGTTTCTTTCCTTTCTCTCTCGCCACCCCCCTCCCATTCCCCCAACCCTCAAATCCATCCTCTGTCTGGCTCCTTTGTCCGGAGCCTGTCTGCCCGGTCAGGATGCCTTCCTCTAGGTAGTGGTCGTGCGTAGCTGTGATGACGAATTCTCCACCGAATTCGGCGTGGTCAGTTCGTAGACAGTATTAGGGCTGGGTTGGAGGGGTCTCTCGAGGAGCCAGGTTCCAGCCCGACCAGGAGGCCGGGGAAGGAAACGGGGGGCACCCGGTCAGGAGCCCGGGTTCCACGGAGTCACCGCGCCGGGGGTCTCTTGGGACCGGGGCTGTTGCCCGTCGCGTCTCCTCGTTGACTGGGGAGGAGGGTGGAGGAGCGGTGGGTGGGTCTGCCTCACCCCCTCGTGTCAGGCGAGGGGACCAAGGCAAGGGATGGGAACTCCTCGCTGGTTCCCTGGGTCCCTTCCTCCATCGAGTCGAGGCCCGTGGGAGCCTGGTGTCCTCCAGTTCCAGCTGTTGGAGTGGAGGTGGCTCCCAGTGGCCGGGGGGACCTCTGCTGCTGCTTCCCACGGTGGGCTTGCCTGGTGGGAGGGAGTGGCACTCTTTGCTCTGATGGAGGTACTTCTCTCAACCCATGCCTGCCTCCCGATGACCGGGCCTGACCCGGAGGTGCCACGTTGGAAGGGGCGATGAATGGAGAATATATCCGGGAGGAGGGTCTGGACTGAAGTTCCCTCTTTCTCCCCGGCCCCCCGTCTTCTGCTGCTAAAATTGCACTGTTCGATACAGTGTCAAGTCATCCTGGGGGGTCGACCACATCTTGTTTCATCTTTCTGTCCGGAAGGAGAGGGGTGTCCTGCCTGTCGAATCTCAGCATTCAGCATCTCCTCTCCCACTGCCCTCACCCATCAGATTAGCTTTCGGCCCAGTCCTGCCCCGGGCGGGCTTCCTGCACTGTGCTGGGGAAGTGGTCCTCGAGACTTCCCCGCGCCCCCCGGCCCCAGGGCGAGGGGCGGACGGTTCCCCCAGCCTTTCCTTGGCCGCTCGGCGACGGCTGGCAGGATAAAGGCCCAGTTCACGGCCTAGAGAGTAACTTCCTGCAGGCGCATCCCTGCCTCTCCTCCCCCAGAGTCCCCCCTGTTCTGAGGGGATCCTGGCTCTGCCCTTTTCACCATCTGGCAAAATGGGGACAGAAGACCAGAGGGGTCAAGAACTCCCGGAAGGGTCCGGTCCCTGCGGACCCGGGCGAGGCTCTTCCCTGACCTGGGACTTCATGACCCGCAGCTTCTTCGGGGCACCTGAGGTGGAATTTAAGGTACGGTTTTTCACAGCTTAAGAAACAGTAAGTCAGCTATAGGGAAATGCCTAGCGGGGGACTAAGCGAGAACTTACCATTAATTACGGCTCCCTTAGAAAGGAGTCACGACTGAGTTTTATTCTGTCCTCTGGCGAGAAATGCAAATCGGGAAAACTCCGACCCAAGAGGGGCGTCCGGGTTCACATCCTGGTTCGGGTTCACATCCTGGTCCGTGCCCTGGCCCGGGACATTGAAGTTTGGCTGCTGTTCCTGAGGCTCCTGTCAGGCCGTCCCCCGCCCCCCCCCCTGGTCAACAAAACAAGGGGTTTGGAGGGGGGGGTGCTCTTGCCGGATCCATCCCGACAGCTTCCCTCTTCCTGGCCAGGAGGAGGCGGCTCTTGCCTTCACTACCTTCTTTCCACTCTTTCAAATGGGTTCCGGCCTTCCGTAACGGCAGATGATCTTTTCCATTCTAGGAAATGTCCCTGTCCTAGTTTCAGGGCTCTTCCTTCCCCTCCTCCTCCTCCTCCTCCCCGTCCTCAACCGATCCGTTCCGTCGCGACCTGGGCTCAAATGAAATCGGCTCGGTCACCCCCCCACCCCGAGCGATCCCACGAACAGGGATTTCCTTGGGGAAGGAGGACCTCCCCGGGCTGCCCGGAGACATGAGTTTGGGGCAGCGTGAGGGTGTGCTCACTCCACTTGTTTTGATGTGAAACTATGAATTAAAGGAAAGAAACTTCTATGTTATTTTTATACCCCATTTTCGGAGATAATTGTGTTGGGGGCAAGGCGGCCGCCCGCGTCTCGGCCCTTGTTTCCCGGTAGGTGATGATGACCGTCGCCACAACCGCACTCTCCCTGCCCACTTAATTGGCTCACGGGCGCTGCTTCATCGAAGGGGTCAAAGACTTGGTGGTTCCCGAAGAGGAGCCGTCCAGGGCAGGCGAGGGAGACGGGGACCTGGGTGGGCTAAAGCCATTCTCTCATTTCTGGGGTCACCGAGGGAGCGGGGCAAAAATCTGGCCTGGGGAAGAATAATGATAATGATGCTTGTTAAGCATTTACTATGTGCCAGGCACTGTATTAAGCACCTGGGTGAGGAGACAAGCAACTCGAATTGATACTTGTTAAGCGCTTACCAAGTGACACGCACTGTTTAAACACTGGGGTAGAGACGAATTAATCAGGTTGGACACAGTCCCTGTCCCACATGGGGAAGCAGCGTGGCTTAGTGGCAAGAGCCCGGGCTCGGGACTCAGAGGTTGTGGGTTCTAATCCCGGCTCTGCCACTTGTCAGCTGTGTGACTTCGGGCAAGTCACTTCACTTCTCTGTGCCTCAGTTACCTCATCTGGAAAATGAGCCCCACGTGGGACAACCTGATTACCTTGTATCTACCTCAGCACTCAGTGCTTGGCACATAATAAGCACTTAACAAAATACCATTATTATTATTAATAATAATCCCTGTTTTACAGGTGAGGTCACGGAAGGGGAACGTGCATTGGAGCCGGGTGCTTCCTTCAGCACTGAGAACGATCCTTGACACGTACTAAGCGCTTAACAAGTACCGTCATTACCGCTTGGGCGGTCGCCCGGAGCGGGGAGCTGGGCCGGCTTGCAGCCCACCGCCCTTCATTTGTCCCAGATGTCGGGCTGATGGGCCCTCGGGATCAACCCCTGGATTAAGCACTCGAGAGAGGGTAGAGCTGCTCCATGCCCTCAAGGAGCTGACAGTCTAGTGAACTGGGATTGAGATGACCGTAGCAGTCTGAGGGGTCTTGGCCGCATCTGGAGTTTGGCTCCACCTCCATTTACTCCCTGCGACTCGCAGGATTTAGCCCAAGATCACGGGCTTAACTCTGTCCCCGAACGAGCACTTGGTGTGGTGGTTTCTCATCAGGGTGGTGGACGGGGCCCCCTCGGGACCCCGGGCACGTGCCGGTCCCGGTCCACATCCGAGCGTGGGCCACCGAGACCGCCGGCCCCGAGGCCGTGACGTCAGCCGCCTTGCTCCCGTCGTGCTCCCCTGGAAGCTGGGAAGTGAGGGGAGGCTTCAGGGGAAGGTGATGGTCTCGTGCACTAGGGAAATTCAGTTTTCTGTTGTGGATCTTTTTCCCACTGGGGCTGGCTGGCTTGTGTTGGATCACACAACTTCCCTTCCCGTGTATGGTCTGGAGGTAACGGGGAGCGGTTGGGTATCACGTTAGATAAAATAAGGGCCTAGATACAGGTGACAAAAGTAAGGCAGTGGTCAGTAGGTAACCCAGTCATGTCCGTGAGTGTTGAGGTGGCTCACGGGGCAGCAGACACGAAGCAGGGAGGAAGTCCCATGTAAAATGAGGACGTGTCAGGGCCACTGCACCTCACCCCATGTCGAAACAACAGCATCGTGAGTCTTTTTCCCTCCCCCTACCCAACACACTCGCGCACACCTCCCAACACCCCTCCCTCCCTCCTTTAATCCACCAAGGTCTCCCTAACAGCGGTCCCCAATTCATTCAGCCGTATTTATTGAGAGCTAACTTTGTGCAGAGCACTATGAAACGCTTGGGAGAGTCCGATGCACCTTTAGATGGACACGTTCTCCGCCCACACGTGACCAGGCGGAGGACTGACGGGCCTTCTGGCTTTGACAGGAAATTCGAATCAGGCGCCTTCTGCCCTGACGCCTCTTCTGCTTGGGAAACTGTGGTCTCAGAGCTTCCGCTCAAGTGGAATCCCCATTCCGAGGGAACAGTGAATTTCACCTTTTGATTGCGGCAGGGTCCCTTAAAAATGGGGCCGGCGGGGGCCGGCCAAGCAACGAATCCCGTGGAGGGGCCGGAACTTGGGCCCGACTTCTTCCTCACACCAGAGCCGCTCCCCAAGCCCACAGATGGCCGGGTGTCGGTGGGATGCGGTCAGTCGGTAGCCCTTATTCAGCACCTGCCATGTGCGGAGCACTGTGCTAAAGCCTGGGGAGAGTGCAGCGTTAGACATAATCCCTGTCCTCGGGTTGAACGCAGTCCCTGCCCCACACGGGGCTCCCGGTCTCCCTCCCCATTTTACAAAAGAGGTAACGAGGCTCGGAAAGGGAAGTGACTTGCCCAAGCTCACACAGCAGACAAGTGGCAGAGCCAGGATTAGAAGCCATGACCTGACTTCCAGGTCCGTGCTCTATCCACTACACCATGCTGCCATCCATGTGACCCTCCAACACAAACCCCGTACAAGCTTTTCATTTCATGACTAGACTTGAACCTCCACCTCTAGACTCTAAGCTCATTAATATAATAATAATACTAAATGTGTGCTATTGGTTAAGCGCACAATTTGTGCCAGGCACTGTATTAAGCTCCGGGGCGGATGTAAGCAAATTGGGTTGGACACAGTCCCTGTCCCACGTGGGGCTCACAGTCTTAATCCCAATTTAACAGAGGAAGTAACTGAGGACCAGAGAAGTGAAGTGACTTGGTCACACGGCAGACAGATGGTGGAGCTGGGATCAGAGTCGAGGTCCTGGTTCCCAGGCCCATGTTTTATCCATCAGGCTGTGCCGTTTCTCTTCGCTGTGGGCAGGGAGTCTTCTAATTCTGTGGTAACGTACTCCAAGCGCTCTGCACGTAGTAAGTGCTCAATAAATAGCACTGATGTCTGAAAAGAGAACAAAAGGATTTTACCAAAGCTAACGATTGCTCAAAGTACTAAGTAAAATGGTAAGCATCAATCGGGATTTAACAAGCTTGCCGCTAAAAAGGTGGCACCGGGGCAGAGTCTAAAGACCATCCAATAAAATCCGGTCTCAGAAGGCAGAGCTTTCTCGGATGCCGAACTTCTCCTTTGAGCAAGAATCCAGACTCGTAAAATCGTTGGCAGGTTCCTTCTGCTAGGTGATCCTCAGCTGGGTGTGTGCCTCTTGCCCTGGCTCTCCCCCTTGGCATTCGTTATTCCCCCTTGGCAAGGATCTCTGGCTTCCTCCTCTCCTCCTTCCTTTTAAACCCACCCTGGCTGTTAGCCCCGACCCAGTTCCTGGTCAGGGATTGATTGGCTGGGGCCCAGCGGCAAACCAGATCACCAGGAAACCAGCCCCTGGGCAGGCGGCTCGCCCATTCGCCCAGGTCAGTCGGTCAGTCGTATTTATCGAGCTCTTACTGGGTGCAGAGCGCGTGGGAAAGTACAATGTAACAGACACGTTCCCTGCCCACAGTGAGCTTATAGTTTAGGTCAAAGGTCAGAGCCTTTTCCAGCCAGGGCAGCACGTGGGAATGTGCAAATGGACTTGACCACTGCTCGACTTCATAGGATGGGCCTCGGCTTAGAGGGGCCTAGCGAGGCTAGAATAATAATAACTAATAAATACTCATGATATCTAAGAGTTTACTATGTGCCAGACACTATTCTAAACGCTGGGGTAGATGCAAGGTAATCAGGTTGGACCCAGTCCCTATCCCACATGGGGCTCACAGACTTAATCCCCATTTTACAGATGAGGGAACTGAGGGACAGAGAAGTGAAGTGACTGGCCCAAGGTCACACCTCAGACAAGCGGCGGAGCCGGGATTAGAAGCCAAGTCCTTCCGACTCCCAGGCCTGTCCTCTAGCCGCTAGTCGTGGCTCAGTGGACAGAGCCTAGGCTTCGGAGTCAGAGGTCATGAGTTCGACTCCCGGCTCTGCCACTTGTCAGCTGTGTGACTGTGGGCAAGTCTCTTCACTTGTCGGTGCCTCAGTTACCTCATCTGTAAAATGGGGATTAACTGTGAGCCTCACGTGGGACAACCTGATGACCCTGTATCTACCCCAGCGCTTAGAATAGTACTCTGCACATAGTAAGCCCTTAACAAATACCAACATTATTAGTCCAGGTTGCTTGCTGGGTGCTGAACATTATGCTAAGCGCTCGGGAGAGTACAGTATAACAGAGTGGGTAGACACGTTCCCTGCTCACAGTGAGTCGGCAGGATAGAGGGGAAGTCTGGCAGATTTCACTTGTGCTCGCATCGTTTCAGGTTTAAAAGAAACCTACCTAACTAGGTCATTGACTTTTCAAGGAGAGACATTAGATTTGCTTGCCTCTTACGCAAAATCTGAGCTTCCCAAATTCCTCCTCTTCCCGAAGTGTAGACAGTGGGAGCCGGTGAACTACTGGGTGAGTCAATCAATCTGTAGTATTTATGGAGCGTGTACTGTGTGCACACCACTGTAATAATAATAATTAGGGTTCTTGCAGAAGCAGCATGGCTTAGTGGAAAGAGCCCTTGCTTGGGAGTCAGAGGACGTGGATTCTAATCCCGGCTCTGCCCTTGTCGGCTGTTGACCTTGGGCAAGCCACCTGACTTCCCTGTGCCTCAGTTTCCTCATCTGTACAATGGGGATGAAGTCTGTGAGCCCCACGTGGGGCAACTTGATTATCTTGTATCTACCCCGGTGCTTAGAACAGTGCTTGGCACACAGAGCCTAACAAATACTATAATCATTTTTATTATTATTAAGCGCTTACTGTGTGCAAAGCACTGGGGTAGATACAAGTTAATCAGTATGGACACAGTCCCCGTCCCACGTAGGACAAATGGTCTTAATCCCCATTTTACAGATGAGGTAACGAGGCCCAGAGAAGTTAAGTGAGTTGCCCAAGGTCACACAGCAGATGTGGCGAGCTGGGATTAGAACCCAGGTCCTTCTGACTCCCAGGCCCGGGCTCTATAATAATAATAATAATAATGTTGGTATTTGTTAAGCGCTTACTATGTGCAGAGCACTGTTCTAAGCTCTGGGGGAGATACGGGGTAATCAGGTTGTCCCACGTGAGGCTCACAGTTAATCCCCATTTTACAGATGAGGTAATTGAGCCACCGAGAAGTTAAGTGACTTGCCCACAGTCACACAGCTGACAAGTGGCAGAGCCGGGATTCGAACCGATGACCTCTGACTCCAAAGCGCAGGCTCTTTCCACTGAGCCACGCTGCTTCACACTGTACTAAGTGCTCTGGAGAGCATTACAACAGAGTTGGTAGACTCTGCTCTCTCCCAGTTGTCTGGTCTGCAGGCTTGTGGGGATCTGTAAAAGCTTAGCTGTGGGCAGGGACCCTGCCTGCTAATTCTGCTGTATTGTACTCTCCCAGCTGCTTAGTACAGTGTTCTGCACAGTGTCAGTGCTCAATGAATACCATCGATTGATCACAAGCACTTAGTACAGTGCTCTGAACTTAGTAAGTGCTCAACGAATACCATTTATTGACTGAAGTCCCCAAAGAAATTCCACGCCCTCCTTTCAGACAAGGATCTTTAGTCTACTGGGAGCACTGTTTGGGCTTAGCATAGCAGAATCAAATCTTGAGGTGGAAGAGGTGAGATCAAAAGGAGGAAGCAAGAAGATGAAGGAAATGGAAATTGCTACCCCAGGACATTGTGTAATTAATCGATTAATAGTATTTATTGGATGCTTAATCTCTGTAGAGCAATGTCCTATGTACTGCAAAGTAGATACCATCCCTGCCCTCCAGGAACTTACAGTCCACTGTGGGAGACGCATTAAAATCAATTATCGGTAGGTAAAGATATGCAAGTTGGGGGGGGCTGGACAGAAAGGTCATGGGGTGGGGTGAGGACGTAAGTGCTTAGTGGGGCAAGGACTCTGTGGAGTGTGGAGGTGACAGAGTAGGGAGGAAAATAGAGTGGGAGATGAGATCAGTCAGGGAAGACTTCCTGGAGGAGGTGTGGTTTTAGTAGGTCTGTGAAGAGGGGAAGAGTAGTTATTTGCAAGATGTGAAAGACAGAGTTCCAGACAGGAGGCCTCCATAGGCTCAGAAAGGGTTTGGACAAATCAGGGGGTGGAAATTCACCATCGGTGGTGCCTTCCGGCACCAAAAATAGTGTTTTAGTCAGGCTGTTAGAAAGTACCTTTCTCCAATTTGAATTTGGATTTTGGTCAGGGGAATCCTGTGCCCTGGTGGTCCTGAAGGGGTAGCGAGGCCTAGTGGAAAGAACACGAGCCTGGGAATCAGGAGATTTGGCTCTTAATCCCAGCCCTGCCACTCATCTGCTCTGTCATCTTGGGAAGTCCCGTGACTTCTCATCTGTAAGATGGGGATCGAATCCGTATTCTCCCTCCCACTCAGATTGTGAGTCCCAAGTGGGAGACAGGCAGTGCCCCCCAAGCCCTTATCGAATACCACAGTTATTACGACAGAAGACGAAAAATGTTGGACTGAAATGGAAGATCTGACCCCAGGGCTTTTGATCTTAAGGTTTTAGGAAATGAGGCGGTGGGAAACCGTAGAAGAGAAATCAAGAAATGACAGTTTCCAAGTTAGGCAATGGTCTCAGCCGTGATGGAGCAAAGCAAATTCAGGTTGACTCACAATTCAGGGCAGATGGACGCCAGTGATTATGCATATAAAAGGAGCCGGGGACACTGCCCGGAGCAGCCTCAGTTGGGCTCCTGTGCGTCTCTCCTGGGGCTGAGGAGGAGGAGGATGCAGGAAAGGAGGGGAAGTGGGGAGGAATGAGCCCTTGTTTCTTGTTTTGGGCCCATGCCACAGTGGTGAGCAAAGAGTTGTCTCTGGGACTCATTTTGGTCCAGGAAAGGAGGACTGTGGGCACACTGATCAGTCAACTGAACAATCGTAATTATTGAGCGTTTACTCTGTGCAGACCACCGTACTAAGCTCAGGGGGGAGTACGGTATAACGGAGTCGGTAGACACGTTCCCTGCCCTCAAAAAGCTTATAGTACCTAGAGGAGGAAATGGCGGAGTCCCAAGTGGAGGGGTATTTGTTAAGCGCTTACTATGTGCAGAGCACTGTTCTAAGCACTGGGGGAGATACAGGGTCATCAGGTTGTCCCACGTGAGGCTCACAGTTAATCCCCATTTTACAGATGAGGGAACTGAGGCACAGAGAAGCTAAGTGACTTGCCTACAGTCACACAGCTGACAAGTGGCAGAGCTAGGATTCGAACCCATAATAATAATAATAATAATGTTGGTATTTGTTAAGCGCTTACTATGTGCCGAGCACTGTTCTAAGCGCTGGGGTAGACATAGGGGAATCAGGTTGTCCCACGTGGGGCTCACAGTCTTAATCCCCATTTTACAGATGAGGGAACTGAGGCACGGAGAAGTTAAGTGACTTGCCCACAGTCACACAGCCGACAAGTGGCAGAGCTGGGATTCGAACTCATGAGCCCTGACTCCAAAGCCCGTGCTCTTTTCACTGAGCCACGCTGAACCCATGACCTCTGACTCCCAAGCCCGGGCTCTTTCCACTAAACCAGCCTTTGGGGAGATGCAGTACTGTGGTGGGATCCTGTGGGGATTGAGACTGTGAGCCCCATGTGGTACAGGGACTCTGTCCAACCCGATTTGTTTGGAATAATAATAATAATAATGATGGTATTTGTTAAGCGCTTACTATGTGCCAAGCACTGTTCTAAGCACTGGGGGGGATACAAGGTGATCAGCTTGTCCCATGTGGGGCTCCCAGTCTGCATCCCCATTTTCCAGATGAGGTCGCTGAGGCCCAGAGAAGTTAAGCGCCTTGCCTAAAGCCACACAGCTGACAAGCGGCGGAGCTGGGATTAGAAGCCAGGACCTCTCACCCCCAAGCCCGTGATCTTTCCACTGTTTCTACCCCAGTGCTTAGTACAGTGCCTCGCACATAGTTAGCCCTTAAAAAACACCAGCATCATTATTAGAGAAGCAGCGTGGCTCAGTGGAGAGAGCGCGGGCTTGGGAGTCAGAGGTCACGGGTTCTAATCCCGGCTCTGCCGCTTGTCAGCTGTGTGACCTGGGGCAAGCCGCTTAACTTCTCTGTGCCTCAGTTACCTCATCTGTTAAAGGGGGATTAAAACTGTGAGTCCCACGTGGGACTTGATCACGTTGTATCCCCCAGCGCTTAGAACAGTGTTTTGCACATATTAAGCGCTTAACAAATACCACAATTTATTTTTATTTATTTATTATTATTACAAGGTCATCAGATTGTCCCACGTGGGGCTCCCAGTCTTCATCTCCATTTTCCAGATGAGGTCACCGAGGCCCAGAGAAGTTACGCGCCTTGCCTAAAGCCACACAGCTGACAAGCGGCGGAGTAGGGATTAGAACCCAGGACCTCTGACCCCCAAGCCCGTGCTCTTTTCACTGCTTCTACCCCAGCGCTTAGTACAGTCCCTCGCACATAGTAAGCCCTTAAAAAACCACCACCATCATCATCATCATTATTATCAGATTGTCCCACGTGGGGCGCCCAGTCTTCACACCCATTTTAGGATGAGGTCACTGAGGCCCAGAGAGGGGAAGTGGCCTGCCCAGGGTCACCCAGCGGGCAGGCGGTGGAGTGGGGACTAGAACCCACGGCCTGTCGTCTGGCGAACCCGTTATCAGCCCAGTGTTTGGCGCAGAGTTCAGCGCCCTAGATGGGAGGATGAGGATTAGAAAGGCGCAGGGCCCCATCCCAACGACCGCCTCGAAATGGACCAATCAGAGCCCGGGATGCCCGTGAGCGGCCTGCCGTGGACCAATCAGCTGTCGGGATTCCCCGCGTCGCCTCGCGTGATGCCTCCCCCCTCCCCCTTCTCCCTCCGCAGATCCCTCCGCGGCGCGAGCCCCTCGGCGGGGCGACGCGTCCGGGAAATAGTCCCCCCCCTCCGCTCTCCCCCCGCCCCCAGTCCCGCCGCCCCGTCCCGACGGAGGCCGCCCCGGGGCCGGCGAGCCGCCGGGGGACGGGGGCGGGGTCGGGCCCCCGCGGGCTTCGGGAGGCGGCGGCGGGGAGGGTCACGTGACGGGGCGGAAGGATGCGCGGTCGTGATGCGTCCCGGGGAAGGAGGGCGGGGACTATAAAAGGCGGCGGGCGGGGGCGGCGCGGCCATTTTGTCGCGGGCTGCGGAACGAGAGGCGGCGGCGCGTCTCCACCGCAGCCGGTCCTGCGCCGTGCGTCGTGGTCCGGGCAGCGCCCCCCGCCTCCCCCGTGGTCGGCGCGGTCCCCGAGCAGCAGCAGCAGCAGCAGCAGCTTCGGCCGCCGCCATGGCCCTGTGAAGGCGGCAGCGCCTGCGGCAGCATCGGGCCTCGCGGCGGCGGCGGCGGCAGCACCGGGCTCTGCAGCGGCCGAACCCAGGCGGCTTCAGCCATGGCGTGAGTACCAATCACCCCTCGCCCTAAAGGCCCCGAACCCCGGTATCCGCAGACCCGCCTAACCGCCTGGCAAGCGCTGCGGCCCATACGGCCGATAAGGACTGGACGCCGTCCCCATCCCCATTTTAATAATGTTTTGCAAGCGTTTAATAGGTGCCAGGCACTGCACTGAGCGCTGGGGTCGATACAGGCAGATCGGCTTGGGCGCCGTCCCCATTTTAATAGTAATTATGGTGTTTCATAGTTGCCAGGCACTGTACTAAACGCTGCGGTCGATACAGTGGACGCCGACCCCATTCTAATTGTAATTACGGTGCTGGGGAAGCGTTTAATAGGGGCCAGGCACTGCACTAAGCGCTGGGGTCGATACAGGCGGATCGGATTGAACGCCGACCCCATTTTAATAGTAATTACGGTGTTGGGGAAGCGTTTAATAGGGGCCAGGCACTGCACTAAGCGCTGGGGTCGATACAGGCAGATGGGGTTGGACGCCGTCCCCACCCCCATTTTACTAATAACTACGGTGGCAAGCGTTTACTACGTGCCAGGCATTGTACTAAGCGATACAGGCAGATGGGGTTAGACGCAGTCCCTGTCCCGTGTGGGTCACACCGTCTCCATCCCCATTTTAATAATTGTGGGGTTTAAGCGCTGCCTACGTGCCAGGCACTGCACTAAGCGCCGGGGTCCATACGGACAAACCGGGTTGGACACAGTCGCCGTCCCACTTGGGGTTCCCCGCCTCCATCCCCGTTTCACAGAGGAGGTAAGTGAAGCCCAGAGGGGTGAGGTGACCGGCCCAAGGTCACCCGGCAGACCAGGAGCCCAGCCGGGATTAGAACCCGTGACCTCGCGAGCCCCGGGCTGCGGCCACCACGCCCCGCTGCTTCTCGGGGGCTGAATTTGGGGGGCGGGGGGCATCCTCGCGTGTAGGGCGGTGGAGGGAGCGCCCCGGCGAGAGGACCGAAGAGGCGGCCTTAGGACGGGGGCCATTTGGCTCCCGACGACAGCAACGTGGCCACCTACAAAATGGCGGGCTGCTGGAGAACAAGAAGAGGAGGAGGAGAAGAAGGAGGAGGAGGAAATGGAGGCGGAGGCCCGCACCCGCACAAGCACACGTCAGCCGTGGCAGCAGGGCGGCGGCCCCCGTGCCCATATATGGGCACGCCTGGCCAAGCCGCTCCCCTCTTCCTCCTCCACCTCCTCCTTCCTCCTTCTCTTCTTCCTCCTCCTCCCTCCCCGGACCCGCCCAGCCGCCCCAGGAACAGGAGGCCATCGAGGGAAGCGAAACCAGATGGGCCCCGGCTCGGCTCGATCGGAGGGCCCGGCCCGGGCCGCCCATCGGCAAGGCCATGCGATGCCACACGGTTAGCAGACCGCTTGGCAGGCCGGAGCTGGCCAGCCTTGGCCAGGTGCAGGGCACCGGCCTCAGCTCGGGAGGGCACCGTGAGCAGACCACTAAACAACCTGGAGGGGGCTTTTTTTTTAGGTGCAGAGCACTCGATTAAGCTCGGGAGAGCACGATACCACAGAACTAGCAGGCGACTTTACAGCTTGGAGCTTTCTTATGTGCAGAACACTCGACTAAGCTCGGGCGAGCACAGTACCACAGAATTAGCAGACATTTTACAGCCTGGAGCTTTTTTAATGTGCAGACCACTCGACTAAGCTCGGGGGAACACAGTACCACGGAATTAGCAGACGACTTTACAGCCTGGAGTTTTTTTTTTTTAAAGTGCAAGGCATTTTATTAAGAGCGGGAGAGCACAATACCACAGAATTAGATGCCTTTACAGCCTGGAGCTTTTTTATGTGCAGAGCACTTTTCTAAGCTGGGGAGAGTGCAGTACCACAGAATTGGCAGACGACTTTACGGTCTGGAGCTTGCTATTTATCGAGCGCTTCCTAGATGCCGAGCACCGTACTAAGCTGGGAGGGCCACTGAGCAGACGAGCTTAGGGTCGAGCTTTTTTTTTTAATGTGCAGAGCACTGTTCAAAGCTCGGGAGAGTTCAATACAACAGAATTAGACGAATTTGCAGCCTGGAGCTCGCTGTTTGTCGAGCGCTTGCTTTGAGCAGGAGGCTACTAAGCCCGGGAGAGCACAACAATGAGCCAACGAGTTTACGTCCTGGAAGGTGCTGTTGGTCAAGCCCTCGCTGCGTGCGGAGCACTGTACTAATCTCGGGAGAATACAACAGAATTAGCAGACGAGTTTACAGTCGGGATCTCGCTAGCACTATACGCCCGAGCAGTGGGGGAGATACGTGAAGATCGGGTGTCCAACCGGGCTTTACGCAATTTGGGGTACACCGCTTCCAGTTTCGGGAGGGATAAAGTGACCAGAGGTTTCTCTCGTTCCGTCCAGGCTTTTCAAGGCATCCAGCAGCAGCCTTGCTGTATCTGACACGAAAACCCTCGACTCGACTACGTCTTTAAGAACCGACAGAGCCCTAAAGTATGACCGAGATGAGCTTCTTGAGCAGCGAGATGATGTTGGGGGACTTGATGTCCCCCTTCAACCAGTCGTGTTTGGCGGCTGAGGAAAGCCTGGGCCTCTTGGATGACTACCTGGAGGTGGCCAAGCACTACAGATCGCATGGGTTCTCCGGCGACAAGGCTAAGGCGCTCTCCTCCGAGTGGCTGGCTGTGGATAGTTTGGGCGAGGCCACAGGCAATGGCAAGGGTAAGGCCCGACCCCGTCGAGGGGGAGCTCGGGGTGGGGGGCGATGCCCGGGAAGGCCATCCTAGCCGTCTTTAAGCTCCCACCTGAGCGGCCAGGACTCGCACCCTTAAGTGACGGTGGGGCTGGGGGGGGACCGGTGTGGATGTGGAGGCGGAAGGGGCTGCTCGGCGGGGGAGGGGTAGTAACTTGGATGCGATCTCCGTCTCTCAGAGGATGCCTTCTCCGGCATGGATTGGATGGTGGAGAAGATGGACCTGAAGGAGTTTGATTTCGATGCCCTGTTGGGTATGGATGACCTGGATGCCACCATCTTGTCAGAAGAGCTTATGGCCACGTTGGAAGACACGTGTGATCTACTTGACCCCCTGGCCCAGGAAGCTAACACAGAGCCCCCCCTGACGCTGAACCCAATTGGCCACCTCCCCGAGTCCCTGCTGAAAACGGAACAGGTAGCCCCCCTCCCTTTCCTCCAGCCCCTCCCCCCAGAGGCCCTGACCTCCACTCCGGATCATTCTTTCAGTTTAGAGCTAGGCAGCGAGGTGGACGTCTCGGAAGGAGACGGGAAGGTGGAAGCGGTCACGTACCTCGTGGTCACCATCCCCAAGTGCGAGAGAGAGGAAGAAGCCCCCTCGGATAACGACAGCGGAATATGCATGAGCCCCGAGTCCTACTTAGGGTCGCCCCAACACAGCCCCTCCACCTCCATGGAGCCCCCCAACGAGGGCCGGCGGAGCGCCGACCCCCCCGGCCCCTCGGGGCGGCCCAAGCCTTACGACCGGCCGGCCGACGGGACGACCCCGGCGGCCAAGGCGAAAGGAGAGAAGAAGGCCGATAAGAAGCTGAAGAAGATGGAGCAGAACAAGACGGCCGCCACCCGCTACCGGCAGAAGAAGAGGGCGGAGCAGGAGGCCCTCTCCGGGGAATGCAGGCAGCTGGAGCAGAAGAACGAGGCGTTGAAAGAGCGAGCGGATTCTCTGAGCAAAGAGATTCAGTATCTGAAAGACTTGATCGAAGAGGTCCGGAAGGCCAAGGAGAAGAGGAAGGCCGTCGACTTAGGGTAGTCGCTAGTCGAGTGGTCCCGCCGGCTTGTATATAGGCCTCCGCCGCTTCAGCTGTCGAATAAATTATTTTGTAGTAAAAGTGACTGGTGCTTCATCCGATGTAAATCCCCCGTCCTACACTCCAAGCCCTAGCCTAGTAAATAAAGTCGTGTGGAGTCACTTGGCTCGAAGCTGAGTTTTTATTTGCTACCTTAATAGGAGGGGTGAAATCCTTTCTATCTTTCCCACCACCAAGCAATGGACGAGGCAGGCCTGCATGCTGAGGAGTGGGGGAGAGCCAACCGGGGTGGGCCAGGTTGGCCAATAGTCTGCCTTAAATGAGTTTGTGATTCCTGTAGGTATGAAGGGGAATGTTTTGGGCTGGTTTTCCTAAATTTCCCCTTCTAATTCGTGTCCCTAATCGGCCCTTTAAATCGACGGCTTGGGAGTTCTTGTCTGCCTTGGCTTTTTGTTTCACTAGGTGGTACTGAGTGCAGTTCTCCCTTCAGACCTGGGGATCTGAAGGTTGTGGGTTCTAATTCTGACTCTGCCGCTTGTGCCATGTGACCTTGGGTGAGTGGCTTCACTTCCTCTGCCTCAGTTCCTTTGTAAAGTGGGGATTAAGACAGCCCCACGTGGGACAGAGATTGTACTCCACCCCAGTACAGGGCCCGGCCCACAGCACTACTTAAAATACCAGAATGAATGGGAGGGCAATCAGCCCATTTCCCCCCTTTTTGGCCCCTTTAAAGGTTGAGGATTCACAGTGAGTCACAGTGACGGCCCAAATTATTTGCCTGTAAAGAAGGCTCCCTCCCAGCAAGACCATGAGCCCTGCTCACCTGGTATCTACTCCGCCACGCAGCCTTACTGTAGCCTAAGATTCCTAGCGCTTTGCTTTTCTCACTTGTCTTCAGCAAAGGCCCAACAGAGGAGTCCACGATCTCGCTTTAACCCTTATTTATAAATCACTCAATCTGGACCATTAACACAGTGGGGAACGCAGATGGGGACTCCAATGAGGGGAGCTGGGAGGATGGGGGTTGGGGGAGAAAGGGGCAGCATGGCATAATTATGGACTCGGTAAGCACTTCCATGGCCAAACACTGGTCTAAGCGCTGGGACGTACAAATTATATCGTATCGGACACAGTCCACCCATCCCACGTGGGGCTTATGCTTACATCCCGTTTTACAGGCAAGAGGTCCAGAGAAGTGAAGTGACTCTCAAGGTCACACAGCAAACCCGTGGCGGAGCTGGGATCGGAACCTGGGTCTTTCTGACTCCCAGACCTGGGCTCCATCCACTCAGCCATGCTGTTTCCTCAGGGAGATGTATGATGTGGGACCTCGGACGAGTCACATCCCTCTCTGGGACTGAGTTTCTCATCTAAACGGAGGATTAAAAAAAAACAAACCCTGCTTTCCCTCTCCTCAGCTGAGGCTCGTGTAGGATGGGGACTGAGTGATCTGATTACCTGTAGTGAAGCAGTGTGGCTCAGTGGAAAGAGCCATAAATCAGGGCTTTGAATTCTGGCTCTGCCACTTGTCAGCTGTGTGACTGTGGGCAAGTCACTTCACTTCTCCGTGCCTGTGACCTCATCTGGAAAATGGGGATTAACTGTGAGCCTCACGTGGGACAACCTGATGACCCCGTATCTCCCCCAGCGCTTAGAACAGTGCTCGGTCCATAGAAAGCGCTTAACAAATACCAACATTATGATTATCACCTACCCTGGTGCCTGGCACCTATTCCGTGAGCGCTGGTTATGGCTATAACGGCCGAGCCGAAGCCGCGGAGCCGAAGAGGCCGGGGAGACAGGCAGAGAGCACAACGCCCTGGCACCGGCCAGAGCTGCTTTATTTGCGTTTTCACACAAACTCGGGAGAAAGGCGAGGGTGAGGTGAGGATGACCAAGTCCAAGGAGGAAAGACGCCCTGCCCTCAACGGGCCGGACAGAAGCCCAGAAACCAAGATGCTCCGGCGCTTCCGGATCCCGGTGCGAAAAGAAACAGCTAGGAAAAACCCAGCTGTTTCGGTCGACACCCCCAGGCTCCCACGGCCCACGCTCGGGGACCGCCCCCGGGGTTGGGCGGGAGGTCCCCGAGGTTTCCACCCGGGACAGGGCAGTGCTGCCATCAGTTCTCGGCCCAGCCAGGGCCCTCGGCCCCCTCCGGCCTGGGGTAGGGGCAGGCTGGGGGAAGGTGGTGGAGGAGGAGGAGGAGGAGCGGGAGCAGCGGCAGACCCCACCGGAATCCCGGCCCCCCGAGCCGCAGGGCTCCCCGCCGTCCTCGCTCCGGCCCCCGGGCCGGATCCCCACCGGGCCGAGGGCCACCGGCGCCCGGGGCCGAACCCCCGGCCCCCGAGTCCCGACCCGGCCGTCCTCCCGGCTCCGTCATCTGGTTCCCGCCGTCCCAAAATACTCCCTCTCGAACTTCTTGAAGTCCTCCTCGGTGAAGACGGTGCCCTGGGGCCGCCGGGGCCGCTTCTTCCAGTCTGCGGGCCGGTCCTTGGCTTTCCTGCCCCGGTTCTGGGTCAGAATCTGTGGGAGGAGAAGCCGAATGGGCACGGGGCGGCGGGACACCGCAAGGACATCACCCTCCCCTCGGGCGAGGCGGGACCGCCGGCCCTCGGGCCCCCCGCCGGGCGGCCGGGGCGGGCGCCGGGTCCCATCCGAGCCCCCCGAGGGTGGCGCTCACCGTCTTGGTGACCTGCGGGTCTGCGATGTCACAGCTGAGCGTCATGAACCGCAGGTTTGCCTTCAGATGATTCTTGGCCCTGTGCTTCTGGAACTCCTCTGGAGCGGGACACAACCGTTGCCGTTTACTGAACACCCCCACCCCTCGGCCGCCACACGCGGCCCCCCCCCGGGTGCCCACGCGTACACCGCGTGCACCCAGTCCTTGCCTTCTGGAGAGAGTCTAAGAAAATAAATCACCTTCACGAGCCCCCGGGGCGGAAACATAACCTGGGGGGCTTGGCGTTTTTATTCCCCCCGCCCCAGCTCTCTCCCGATAATAATAATAATGATAGTATTTGTTAGGCGCTTACTACGTGCCAAGCACTGTTCTCACCATCGTCATCAACGGTTTCTGAGCACTAAGCGCTTGGGAGAACACCACAACACCCTCTAGACTGCAAGGATGTCGTGGGCAGGGAATGTGTGTTATATTGTTTTATTATATTCTCCTACAAGCTTAATACTCTGCACCCTGTAAGCGCTCAATAAATATGATCGATTGACACCTTCCTGGCCCCCAACGAGCTTACCGTCTAAAGAATAGTATTTATAGAAGCAATAGTACTTACTGTATAGAGGGCAGTCATTCAGTCATATTTATTGAACATTTACTATGTGCAAAGCACTATGCTTTATGCTTTAAGCATTTGGGAGGGTACAGTCTAACCATTAACACATTCCCTGCCCACAACAAGCTTAGTCTAGAGGGAGAGGCAGACATTAATATAAATTACAGATGTGTAAATAAGCGCAATATGTATTGAGCGCTTCCTGTGTATGGAGACTGCACTAAGCGCTTGGGAGAGCACAAGCCAACAGAGCAGGACGCTGTACCGGGAGCCCGGGCGAACGCCACAGCACTTACGTACGTATCTATAAATTCTATATTATAAATTGTTTCTATCGCCTGACTGTTTAGACCGTGAACCGGTCGTGGGGCGGGGATTGTCTCTGTTTTTTAGTACAGCGCCCAGCACACAGTAAGCGCTCAATAAGTACGATCGAATGAATGGCTGTCAGCTCGTCGTGGGCAGGGAACGTGTCTACCGACTCTGGTACCGTACTCTTGAGTGCTTAGCACAGGGCTCGATAAACACCACGGGCGATGAGTCGGTAAACCTCGGCTCTCATCCAATCACACGTATTCATTCAATAGTATCTATTGAGCGCTTACTATGGGCAGAGCACTGTACTAAGCGCTTGGAACGCATTTGCTCGGTGCGGAACACTGTGCTAAGTGCTTGGAAGGGCGTGACGGGGTCAGTGGACCCTTCCTGCCTACGAAAGACTTACAGTCTAGCAGGGAAGACCTTCACTAACATGAATTACTGTAGACGAACGTGAATTACCCTGGACTGTTGAGGGCAGGGAATGTGTCTGTTTTTTGTTGTATTTTACTCTCCCAAGCGCCTAGCACAGGGCTCTGCACCCAGTGCTCAATCAATACGACTGAGTG